>NC_057804.1:384840781-385173194 GCF_018294505.1 Triticum aestivum | reverse complement strand
AATAGGTAATTTTTATGAAAGTCTTCAAAACATGGGAGTTTCAAAGACAAACAATAGAAATGACCCTATTCGTATGCAGTGGAAGGTAGACTACACTAGGCAAGACATAGTCAAGTATTCAATGAAGTGAAAGCACGAAGACTATTAGCAGCTAGGTAGTAAGGATCAGGATGGAAGATAGTATGAAGCCAGTCAAAACAAGTAGTCACTCAGTGAAGTCAAACAGATAATGCAAGAAGGCAATGACTTCACGAAGACAACCCGTAAGTAAAGAGAAGTGAGAGATAGAACCAGTAGCTTGGAGAGGACAGTGATTTGTTCGACCAGTTCCAGTTGCTGTGACAACTGTATGTCTGGTTAGGGAGGCTGAGATTTAACTCAGAAGACCGCGTCTTCACCTTATTCCCCTTGAGCTAAGGACACTTAGTCCTCGCCCAATCACTCTGGTAAGTCTTCAAGGTAGACTTCCAAACCTTCACAGACTTCATTCACCGGCAATCCACAATGACTCTTGGATGCTCAGAACGCGACGCCTAACCGGCTGAAAGATTCACAGTCCTCAAGTGTAACAAGTCTTCAGGTCATGCGGACAGAAAGACTTCAGTGATGCCAAACACTCTTTGGGATCTGGGTTGTTTGGGCTTTGTCCTCGCAAGGATTCTCTCTCAAATGCTTCAGAGGTGGGTTGCTCTCAAACGACAAAAGCTGTGCACTAACTCTAAGCTGCCACCAATTTATGGTGTAGGGGGTGGGCTATTTATAGCCACTAGGTAACCCGACCTGATTTGTCAGAAATGACCTGGGTCACTAAGGAACTGGCACGTGTTCCAACGGTCAGATTTCAAACACACGCGACAACTTGACTTGGGCTACAAGTAAAGCTGACTCACCCGACTCTGGATAAGATTTGCACTCATTGTCTTCGATCGAAGACCTAGGATTTGGTTGAGCATCACTTTGGTCACTCTGACTTTGTTCACTTGGACCCCACTTAACAGTGCGGTGGTTCCTATGACTCAACAAAGAAGAAAAGGAAACAACAAAACAAATAAGTCTTCGCGCTCCATAGTCTTCATGCGATGTCTTCTCATGTCATAGACTTCACTATGAATAGCTTCACAGACCACCGTTGTCTTCAATGTCTTCACACATCTTTAGGGGTCATCTCCGGTAGGTAAACCAAATCAATGAGGGACTACTACCTGTGTTATCCTGCAATTCTCACAAACACATTAGTCCCTCAACTAGGTTTGTCGTCAATACTCCAAAACCAACTAGGGGTGGCACTAGATGCACTTACAATCTCCCCTTTTTTGGTGATCGATGACAAACTGGTTGAAGTTTTCAATGGGGATAAAAGTATGTGAAATTGTAAAGGTATTGTCTTCATAGGTGGCAAAAGGCTCCCCATGAGGATGTGCATATAAATGTTTTGCTTTGGAATGGAAATGCACATGGTAGGTTGTACTTGTGGAGATCCTCTTCAACTTACGAAGACAATACATCATGCATGAAAATAAAATATAACTAGGATAATGACATGCATAATGAAAAATGGACGTCTGCAAGATGACTTCATGCGGGATTTATCATCACACATGCGGAATTTATCGTCGCATCAAAGAATAGCAGAAAAAGTAGCAGAAAAAGTAGCAGGCGACCATCAAGTTTAAGTGTTACAACTCAAAGAACCAAATATTTCAAAAGCGAGAGTTGTAAGCACTTGGCAAAAGTATAGCAACCACCCATATGGACCCTCTTGAAAACTATCAACTCATATGCTTCTCCCCCTTTTGTCACTAAGGACCAAAAAGGTTTGAAGACATAGAGTATCTACTCGTTCCCATGAGGAGTAGGTGAGGCAGCAGGGTTGACGTTGAGGTTCGGTGGTGCAGACAAACTTGGTGCAGTGTCGATATGCGTTGAAGTTGGAGGTGGTGAAGTAGCATCATCGTCGTCATCAATGACTCTGGCATTAACAGTTGCCACGGAGGAGGAGTACTCAGAATCTTCGAGTGATGGAGTCCTACGCAAGACAACGTTCCTGGGAGGAGTGGTATCAAACTTGAATCTCTCTATGAAGCCATCATCTTGAAGATCAGCTTCAGCACTGAGCAATGTCAGACTCTTCCATGACCTCCGATAGGTTTCATGAGTGATAAACGCATTCTTGGTGGCAAGATTTCGAATGTGATTAACATCCACCAAGAGGCTTTGCATCTGACGCTTTAACCAGTAATGATGCTTATCGTGTTTCTGATGCAAGGCCACGAGAAGCTCTCGGTCACTGAGCACACGAGATCTCTTTCGAGGCCTTGGAGCAATAGTGCTTTCAGTGGCTTCAGTATGGGCACGACGAGGTGCACGAGTATTTCCAGCCAAAGGATAAACACGAGTGGCAGCATGAACTCCTTCAACATGTTGAGAGAAACTTTGATGATCGACATTGTGAAGATAAATTGCCTCCTTGGCAGGCTCTGGGTATATGGCTTCGACAGACATATCAACCTCTGGCAAGAATATGAGATGGTTGTGCGCAGAGGGCTGATAGTTAACAGCAGTGTGAAGCTTGATCAGACGCATTACCCATGGAGCATAGAATTTCAGACCAAATATATCTAAGCCAGAGCCAACAATTGGCGAATGAAGAAATCCTAAGCATTGAAGCTGATGCCATTGAGAATATAGAAGACCAATGTCTTCATTGAGCCTTCAAGCTTTGCTGAGGAAGAATGTCCTTTGATGGGCCATAGAGTTCGCTTGATAATGTGATAGATGGTGCGGGGCAGATACTCTAGGTCTTCAACAAAGAATTCCCTGGGATATTCAACATCTTGCGGTAGTGGCTTCATCATACTCAGCATTTGGCTCATGTTGGGCTCAGGCTTCTGGAAGATGCTTTCCAAGGCATTGCGGTGAAGCTGACAACCAGGTTCATATAGTTCACCTGGAGTGGGCAGGCCAGTAAGCTCAATGAGATCAAGAGCTTTGGCTTCATGGTGTACATTGCCTGTCATCCACTCAAGGACCCATGTCTTCGGATCCCTCTTGTAGCCGCGAATGTGAAGAGTTGCATAGAATTGCAGCAGAAGTTCTTCATTCCAATTTTCTTTATCAGTCACAAACTGGAGAAGACCTGCATCTCTGAAACAGTCGAGGGCTTCTTCTAAGCAAGGCAGACCCGCAATGGCTTCGTAGTCCAAACACATATGGGGAAAGATGCGCCCCTGATTGTATAGTATGCACGAATAGTAACTGCGCTGCTGATAATCCAGAACCGATCAGATGATATTCTTGGCTTGGAATATGGGTTCCTGGCTCTATCAAAGAAAGTGTTGTGTGCTATGAAGCCATTATCATTGAATGATCCTGGTGCAGATGCAGTACCTGGAAACCTTGGCATCCTTGGTTTTGGCTTTTGAACCTGAGGCCTGTGCTCCACATGATAATCAAATTGCGGTCCGGGAGCAGGCGGAGGAACCAGAATGGGCCATCTGACAGTGACAAGCTCGCCTTGATAAAATTCTTGCTCAATGGTGTGTGGCCTTGGTGGTGGTACAGGAGCAGTGGCATTGACAAGGGCTTCAAGCTGCACATTGGTTGCAGGTGCATCATTGGCTTTAGACACCGTGTTTACTGCAGGCGCCACATTAGCTTCAGCCATGACAACGTCATTGGCTTCAGTAGTGTTGTTGGTGGCCGCCTCAGTATTTTCAACCTCCACTTGAGTAGCTGGAGGGTTAGGCACAAACACGTTCTCCTCGAGAACATCTTCTTGGTTGGTAGGGGGTGTGGCAACATGTTCTTCTTCTTCTTCACGGGTTTCTTGTTGTTCTACGGCTGATGCACCCGGTGTATCTTCAGCAACTTTGGATTCAGATTCAGAAACGTTCACAGTGGGAGTTGCTTCAGGAAACACTTGTTGTGCAACTGAGTTGTCTTGCACTTCTCCTTCTGGAACGCTCGATTGAACGACGTGTGGCCTTGGTCCTTTGCGAAGCCTGCGAAATGCGGGCAACGCTTTTGGAGAGGGAGTTGGCTGGACCACATAGTCGTCATTATCAAGTACCAGATTGGGGACTTGAGGTGGGGGAGTACTTGGTGAGCTTCGACTTGGAGTTTCTTGTTGTGGGTGATCAGCCCATGAAGCATCTTGAGTGATTGGCGTCAAAGGACGACCAATGCTGATGAGTTTGCTGTTCGTGAGAATAGGCGATGATACCATTTGGCGCTCGATCTGAGGAAGGACTTCATTATCATCTACATTGTCTTGGGGACCAATGTCTTCAGCTGTGATGGGGTTAACAGCTGGAACTTCTTCAGCTTCAGGAGCCTCTGTGTAAGCAGGTTCGTGAACTATTAACTGACGCTCTTGGTGTTTGGATGCAGGACGAGCAAAAGGGATAGGCTTGACAACGAGGGGCTCTGTGGGAGCAGACCGATTTTTCTTCTTAGTCTTTCTCTTCTTGGTCGGTGGAGCATCATCAGTGGTGTTCTTGGACTTGCGCTTTCTGGCTTCGGCTTCAGCTGCCCTTGTTTTCTTCAGTTCCAAAGCCACTATGGGGACCTTAGGCTTCGAGCCTGTCATGCTGGCAGGGAAGACAATGCGAGGTGCTTCCCACCCTGATGCTTCAGCTTGTGCCACAACAGGCTTCTTCTTCTTGGCAGCCAGCTTGGGGTCTATGCCAGGACGCCCAAGTGCCTTGCGCTTCTCAGCTTCATTGTAAGCTTGAACACATTTGGCAGCGAGGTTTTTCATTCACTCGCGTGAACCTTTGGCTTCTTCATGTTTCTTGCGAAATGCCTCCTTGAGGTCATGCAACATCAGCTTGAAGTTTTGAACATCAGCCACACTGAGCTTGGTCACATGCTTCTTGAACTGGGCTTTCTCATGGTCAATTTTGTTCTTCAGTTCAACAATTTTCTGAGCCAGAGCCAGCTCAGGAGCAATGGCGCCTTGGAAGGCGACGCTGATGCCAACTGGGAGCTGAAGATCATCAAAACTGAGGTTTGGGTTGTCAAACCACTCATCAATGAAATTGTTCAGAATGTTCACATCAAAGAGGGGCAGATCGTTGAAGATCTCCGCCTCTTGCTTGCTCTTAATCAGCTGCTCAAGGGCATCATCACCACACTCATCATCTGTTGATAGATCAATGGCTTCATTCTCGTTCCTCAGAACGGCAGCTGGGGTCAGTGCTTGACCAGAACTATTGACAATTTTCTTCTGGGGCTTCTCTTTCTTCTTGGAGACTCGAGATAGATCTTCAGAATTAATACTTGGTCAGGAGGAGCAAATGCCAATGGCTTCACACGTGAAGCTTTTGGTGCAGCAGAAGGTTTTGAAGCCTTAGTTTTCTTCTGCTTCTGCGACTTAGGAGGAGCTGGCACTTCATCAGAATCTGCATCATCAGCTGAGTGATCCACATTAGCCCCTTGAACTGCTTTGTGAGTGATGAGGCCTTCGAGATTGTAGAAGGGGCCGATTCTGTTTTCATTGGCTTCACGCGTGCCATCATCCCGAGGAGCAGATGGACCGGGGTTGAAGTCAAGTCCAAATGCCTTCTTGTTCTTCACAGTAGAGTCTTTGGCAAACTTGAAGTTGCGCTTGAACAGATTGTCTTCATGACACCATAGCAGAGAAGATGGGTCAGCAGTCTCTGGTTGTGGTCCGCCAACCATGCAAGGGTAGAAGCCTTGATCAGTGGCTTTGGACTTGGACTTGGGTGGAAGATTTTTGTATAAGATATCTCCCCAAGGTCGCTTGATGGCATTCTTCTCGGCATACTCAGTAGTGACAAATCTGTACTTAAACCATTCTTCTGCCCAGTATCTTCGAATCCATTGGATTCGATTTGTGCGTTCACCATAGGTTTCTTCAGGGTCTGTCTTATACAGTTCATGCAGATCTGGTGGCAAATCTTCGGATGTATTTCCACGATGCTGTTTGCCGCCCTTTCTAGCTGACTTTTCAGTTGCCATGAAGCTTAAACTGAATGTCTTCAAAACTTGCAAAGGCTTCCAATGGCTGGTCAGACAAGAACTGGCTTCAAGAGAATTTATGTGACTCTATAAGAATTCTGCAAATGAATGCGGACTATGAGAACCAAGGGATTCTCCCACAGACATGTACCTGTGACAGCATTAGAGGTGTGAGGGAAGGGGAAGAGGTCATATGCATTTTCAGAAGATTTTGAAGATAAATCAGTTTGAAGACATTGACCTCATAACGCGAAGACATTCACTTATTTGTTGTGAGTTGGTCCCAGATTTGTATGAATCCAAGAATAGGTACAAGTGAGGAATCTAACTTGTAGAGAAGCATAAGTGAATAGACTAGGCATAATATGAGATGCAGAACAGGATAGATTCAACTTTGGAAGTATAGAAACCACTTTTGTTAGAGAAGAATGAATCTATCAGATCAAAAAGATAGTAAAAAGTAAGTTTTAATTACCACACGAAGAACTGCTAGACAGCGCGGAGTTGGAGGCCGAGTAGGTCAATCTCCCGTGCCCTATCTTGGCGACGGAAGACACCTACGGCGGCGGCGGAGAAGACGAGGTCCACGGCCGGCGTGAGGACGGTGTCGGTGAGGTTGCGGCAGCTAAGCGCTTTGTCGCCGGCGTCGTCGAGAGCTAGCGGTGGCGCTAGGGTTTGTGCGAGGTGGCGAGGTGGGAGAAAGATTTTGACCGTGATGTGATGTGTATTTATAAGGAAAGGGATGGCTCAGCGCAATTAAGCAGGTGCCCCTGGCGGTTCACATCTGAAGGGCACATGGCAAGCATGCAACACATTGGAAGTTGTTCCATGTTCCCATGCACGCCTGGATTGTCGGGGTGGTCATTTCGGCTTCTCCGGTTTTCAGGCAATAAGGATATAGCATTAAAAATAGGTATAAATGTTTGTCAGATTGACTTTAGGTGACAAGGTCTCAGTGAAGACAATCAACAAGTTTCAATAGAATGCATGTGATTTGGACAAATAGAGTTGAGGTAGAAGGACAGACAGGTTAGGGTCCGATCACATTCACTTAGATCAAAAGATTCAGGCAAGTCATAGCTATAAGTGAATGCTGTAGAGGACAGAACATAAATATGTATATAACTAGTATAAGACCAAATCAACAAGATGAACATAAACATGAACATAAGTCAATGATGAAGACAAATCAAATACGAAGACTTTGCAATCATAACACCAAGAAAAACACTTCAAACAAAAGTTTGGTGGTGGCATTACCCACCGTATAGGAAGTATTAGACCCAGACACGACGCACAATTATCGTGGCGCTCCGAAGTCAAATTCCGCATTAATGTATTCACACTTAGAGTGTATGTCTTTATTGATTGAATATATACATTACTTCGTGTGTTGCACATCTAAGTCATCAATATGCATAAGTGTTAGGATGTGTGTCCAATCACAGGACATTTGAGGATTCCAAGATATTTAGCTCACACCTGCAAAACCTTTTCTCATCCAAGGGCTTTGTGAAGATATCTGCCAATTGCTCTTTAGTGTTGACGTGAATGATATCAATATCTTCCTTCATGACATGATCTCTAAGAAAGTGATGACGAATTTCAATGTGCTTTGTCTTCGAGTGCTGAACTGGGTTGTTGGCAATCTTGATGGCACTTTCATTGTCGCAGTGGAGTGGCACATGCTTCAGGTGAACACCATAGTCCTTGAGAGTTTGCTTCATCCAGAGAAGCTGAGCACAACAAGATCCAGCAGCAATGTATTCAGATTCAGAAGTGGAGAGAGATACACAGTTTTGCTTCTTTGAAGACCAACAGACAAGTGATCGTCCCAGAAAGTGACATGTGCCTGATGTGGACTTGCGATCAACCTTGTCACCAGCATAATCAGCATCTGAGAATCCAACTAGATCAAACTTTGAGCCCTTTGGATACCATAATCCTAGTGTTGGGGTGTAAGCCAAATATCGAAGAATTCGCTTCACGGCTAAGTGATGCGATTCCTTTGGTGCCGCTTGGAATCAGGTGCACATGCAAACACTAAGCATTATATCTGGCCTAGATGCACATAAATAAAGTAAATAACCAATCATGGAGCGGCATACCTTTTGATCGAACTCTTTACCATTGGCGTCTGGACTCAGATGACTTTTTGTTGGCATTAGCGTCGTGTATCCTTTGCATTCTTGCATTCCAAACTTCTTCAGGCAATCTTTGAGGTATTTTTCTTGAGATATGAAGATGCCCTTGCATTGCTTACGAATTTGGAGACCCAGGAAGAACTTCGGCTTGCCCATCATGGACATCTGATATTGCTCTTGCGTCATGTGACCAAACTCATCACTGTATTTCTTGTCAGTGCAGCCGAATATAATGTCGTCCACATAGATTTGGCACACAAACAGTTCACCATCATATGTCTTCGTGAAGAGTGTAGGATCTAGTGAACCAGGTTTGAAGGCTTTGCTCTTCAGGATGTCTTTGAGTGTGTCATACCACGCACGAGGGGCTTGTTTGAGGCCATACAATGCCTTGTTGAGCTTGTATACCATATCAGGATGTTTTGGATCTTCAAAGCCAGGAGGTTGTGCAACATATACTTCTTCTTCAATCTTTCCATTTAGAAAGGTACTCTTCACATCCATTTGATACAGAAGGATGTTGTGATGATTTGCATAGGCTAGCAGTATGCGAATGGCTTCAAGCCTAGCCACCGGAGCAAATGTTTCATCAAAGTCAATCCCTTCAACTTGAGTGTATCCTTGAGCAACGAGATGAGCCTTGTTTCTGACAACTTGACCATGCTCATCTTGCTTGTTGCGATATATCCATTTGGTGCCAATGATATTGTGCTTACGAGGATCTGGATGCTTGACCAATTCCCACACATTGTTCAGCTTGAACTGTTGAAGCTCTTCTTGCATAGCTTGAATCCATTCAGGTTCTATGAAGGCTTCATCAACTTTCTTGGGTTCAGAGGTTGAGACGAATGCAAAATGCCCATAGAAATTTGCTAGCTATGTTGCTCTTGAACGAGTGAGTGGACCAGGTGCATTGATGCTGTCAATTATCTTCTCAATCTGTACTTCATTTGCAACACGAGGATGAACATGATGAAGATTTTGCTCTTGCTGATCAATGTCATCATTTGGAGGGTTGTCTTCAGGCTGATGATTGTCTTAAGGTTGATTAGGTGCAGAAATGATTAGTTCCTCTTCAGTCTGAGCCTTAGAAGGTATGATCTCTCCAGTTCCCATTTGCTTGATTGATTCACTAGGAGGTACTTCATGTAACACATTTGGCAGGTGCTCTCTTTGCGAGCTGTTAGTCTCATCAAACCGCACATCCACAGTTTCAACCACTTTATAGTGAAAGAGGTTGAAGACTCTGTAGGAGTGCGAATCCTTTTTGTAACCAAGCATAAAACCTTCATGTGCTTTCGGTACAAATTTTGAAGTGTGATGTGGATCCTTGATCCAGCACCTAGCACCAAATACTCTGAAGTAACTGACATTTGGCTTCTTACCAGTTAGGAGTTCATAGGATGTCTTCTTCAGAAGCTTATGAAGATAAACACCGTTGATGATGTGGCATGCCGTATCAATGGCTTCAGGCCAGAACTTCCTTGGAGTCTTGTACTCATCAAGCATCGTTCGAGCCATCTCGATAAGGGTTCTGTTCTTGCGCTCCACGATGCCATTCTGCTGAGGTTTGTACGGAGCAGAGAACTCATGAGTGATGCCCAAAGTATCCAGATAAAGGTCGAGGCCGGTGTTCTTGAACTCTGTGACATTGTCACTTATGATATGCTTGATCTTGACGCCATAGTTCGTCATGGCACGATTGTCAAATCATCTGAAGACATCCTGCACTTCATTCTTGTAGAGGATTATATGCACCCAAGTATATCTTGAATAATCATCAACAATGACGAAACCATAGAGGCAAGCAGTGGTAGTAAGGGTAGAGTAGTGAGTAGGGTCAAATAAGTCCATGTGTAGAAGCTCGAAGGGTTGAGATTTAGTCATGATCGTCTTTGATGGATGCTTGGCCCTAGTCATCTTTCCAGCTTCGCAGGCACCACACAGATGATCCTTCTTGAACTTGACGCCCTCGATGCCTATGACATGTTTCTTCTTCGCGAGAGTGTGCAAGTTCCTCATGCCAGCATGCCCTAGCCTTCGATGCCAAAGCCAACATTCTGAAGCTTTTGCTAGAAGACATACGACCATCTGTGGTCCTGCTGAGAAATCTACCATATATAGATCATCTTTCCGATACCCTTAAAAGACTAGAGACTTGTCAGATTCCATTAGAACAAGGCAACGATATTTTCCAAATAGCACAATCATGTTTAAGTCACAAAGCGTTGAGACATACATTAAGTTGAAACCAAGGGATTCAACAAGCATCACTTTATCCATGTGACGATCCCTTGATATTGTAACTCTACCTAGACCCAATACCTTGCTTTTACCAGTGTCAGCAAATGTGATGTGACTCTTGTCTGATGGACGTAGCATTGAATCCATCAGTAGACTTCGATCACCTGTCATGTGGTTAGTGCATCCACTGTCCATAATCCATTTTGAAGTATGAGGTGCCATAGCCTACAGTACAGTTTGGGGGATAGGCTTCACCAAGCGAGTTGTGAAGCATAAACAATTGACGAACAAGTGGAACATAGAAGTTCAGATCTTGGTTAGGATAGATAGGATGAGTGTCAAGGAATCCTGAGACGAAATACATAGTAAGACCATTTGGGCATTTTATCTTGCACCCCACAAGATGTTTAAGGTCCCCAGCATAAGCATTAGATGCCTTTGATTTCCGGCTGGAGACCTTTCCCTACAAAAGAGAGTTAAGTTTTCTTAACCACCCACATTTTTAGGGGTGGCTTAGAAGCAATGAGTCTAAGTGCAGCATCTGAGAACTTCGGCTTTGGAGCCCTAGCAAATAGCCTTGCAGGAGGTGAACAATACTCATAAGAATAAGCAGAAAAGTTCTTTGTTCTATGAAAATAGCGATTTGAGGAAACATGCTCATATTCATGGGTCTGAGTATGATTTCCCTGCAAAACATTGACGTTAGGGTGACTCAGATGAGTCCTTGGTCTGTATGAAGCTTTTGGACCATGTGAAGCCTTTGGTCTGGGGTTTGTCTTCTTCCCAGGTGGTGTCATGGTGACATTCACAGGAAGATTCTCAAGACAACTTTTGGGTACCCATATCTTCTTCATAGGTGGCCCATTCCTGCAGTTAGTACCTATATACCTGGCAAACACTTCGCCATTCTGATTCTTAAACAGTTTATAGTTTGCATCAAAGGATTCATCAATGATAATAGGGTTAGCACAAGTGAAACCAGATAAGGTGGATGGATCTACTGAAGGTTCCTTTGCAGCAACCCATGTGGTTTTGGGGTACTGCTCAGGCTTCCAGTAAGACCCATCAACATTCATTTTCCTCTCGAACCCAACACCCTCTTTCCTAGGGTTTCGGTTCAGATTCTGCTTTTTGAGGACATCACATAATGTCTGATGCCCTTTGAGACTTTTGTACATCCCTGTCTCAAGAAGTGTCTTCAACCTAGCATTTTCATCAGCAATAGTAGTGGTATCCTCGGCAGAGGGGTTAGTTACGACATCAGCAGTTGAAGATATTGCAACAGTAGCAGCAGTAGAACATTTAGCAACAGAGGTAGCATTATCACGCTCAATGCATTTTAGACATGGTGGTTCAAATCCTTCCTGAGCAGGACTGATCTGTTGAGCGCGAAGTGACTCGTTCTCCTTTTGAAGATCTTCATGAATCGTTCCCAATTTCTCAAGATCTTGCTTCCTTTGAAGATAATCGTAGGAAAGCTTTTCATGAGTTGTTGAGAGCGTTTCATGATGACTTTCAAGTTCCTCGTACTTAACATGAAGATTTTTGATGTCCTCAATTAAGGACTAGATCAGGTCATTTCCGCATCCAACAGGTCATCGCTTTTGTCTAACAGTTTTTATATGTTCCATAGTTTTCTGTTGTTCAGTTGCAATTCTAGCAAGTGTTTTGTAGCTAGGTTTGGATTCACAATCAGAGTCATCTTCACGTGATGTTTGAAAGTAAGCATCGCGTGATTGTACCTTGGCACCACGTGCCATGAAGCAGTAGGTGGGAGCAGAGTCGTCCTTGTCATTATCATCAGCGTTGGTGACGGAGCCATTGTCTTCAGTGTTGAAGATGGACTTGGCAACGTAGGCTGTAGCTACAGCCAGACTTACAATGTTAGAGTCGGACTCCTCCTCAGACTCCACCTCTGCCTCCTTAGAAGCAGACTCCTCCTCTGAATCCATCTCCTTGCCAACAAAAGCACGAGCCTTGCCAGATGAACTCTTCTTGTGTGATGTAGACTTGGAAGAAGACTTTTAGGATTTATTCTTCTTCTTGTCATCAGAATCATATCCCTTGCTCTTCTTCTTCTTCTTCTTCTTCTTCTTCTTCTCCTTCTCATTGTCCCAGTGTAGACACTCAGAGATGTCGTGACCAGGTTTCTTGCACTTGTGGCATGTTCTCTTCTTGTGGTCATGGGTGGAAGCTTCATCATTTCTTGAGCTGGATCGTGAAGACTTTCTGAAGCCTTTCTTATTAGTGAATTTCTGGAACTTCTTCACAAGCATAGAAAGCTTCTTTCCAATGTCTTTAGGATCACCAGAACTGCAGTCAGATTCTTCTTCAGATGAGGAAACAGCCTTTGCCTTCAAAGCGCGAGTTCGACCATAGTTGGGGCCATAGATATCTCGTTTCTCAGATAGATGAAACTCATGTGTGTTGAGCCTCTCAAGTATGTCAGACGGACCGAGAGTCTTGAAGTCAGGGCGTTCTTGAATCATCAGGGCTAGGGTGTCAAACGAGCTGTCAAGTGATCTCAGTAGTATCTTGACTATGTCATGCTTCGTGATCACAGTGGCGCCGAGTGCTTGGAGCTCATTTGTGATATCAGTGAGGCGATCAAATTTGAGCTGGACGTTCTCATTGTCGTGTCTCTTGAAGCGGTTGAAGAGGTTGCGGAGGACACTGATCTTTTGATCTCTCTGAGTTGAGACGCCTTCGTTGACCTTGGAGAGCCAGTCCTAGACTAGCTTCAATGTTTCGAGAGCACTCACACGGCCATACTGTCCTTTGGTCAAATGACCACAGATGATGTTCTTGGCAGTAGAATCCAGTTGAACGAACTTCTTGACATTAGCAGGGATGACACCTTCACCGGTCTTGGGAACGCCGTTCTTGACGACATACCACAGATCGACATCAATGGCTTCAAGATGCACGCACATCTTATTCTTCCAGTAGGGGTATTCAGTGCCATCGAAGATGGGGCACGCAGCAGAGACTTTGATTATCCCTGCAGTCGACATAGCTAAAAGTCTAGGTGGTTAAACCGAATCACACAAAACAAGGGAGTACCTTGCTTTGATACCAATTTAAAGAGCTGGATATCGACTAGAGGGGGGTGAATAGGCGATTTTTATGAAAGTCTTCAAAACATGGGATTTTTGAAGACAAACAATAGAAACAATACTATTCGTATGTAGTGGAAGGTAAACTACACTAGGCAAGCCATAGTCAAGTATTCAATGAAGTGAAAGCACGAAGACTATTAGCAGCTAGGTAGTAAGGATCAGGATGGAAGATAGTATGAAGCCAATCAGAACAAGTAGTCACTCAGTGAAGTCAAACAGATAATGCAAGCAGGCAATGACTTCACGAAGACAAACCGTAAGTAAAGATAAGTGAGAGATAGAACCAGTAGCTTGGAGAGGACAATGATTTGTTCGACCAGTTCCAATTGTTGTGACAACTGTATGTCTGGTTAGGGAGGCTAAGATTTAACTCAGAAGACCGCATCTTCACCTTATTCCCCTTGAGATAAGGACACTTAGTCCTTGCACAATCACTCTGGTAAATATTTAAGGTAGACTTCCAAACCTTCACAGACTTCGTTCATCGGCAATCCACAATGACTCTTGGACGCTCAGAACGCGACGCCTAATCGGCTGAAGGATTCAGAGTCCTCAAGTGTAACAAGTCTTCAGATCACATGGACAAAAAGACTTCAGTGATGCCAAACACTCTTTGGGCTCTGGGTGGTTTGGGCTTTGTCCTCGCAAGGATTCTCTCTCAAATGCTTCAGAGGTGGGTTGCTCTCAAACGACAAAAGCCGTGCACTAACTCTGAGGAGCCACCGATTTATGGTGTAGGGAGTGGGCTATTTATAGCCACTAGGCAACCCGACCTGATTTGTCCGAAATGACCCTAGGTCACTAAGGAACTGACACGTGTTCCAATGGTCAGATTTCAAACACACGCGGCAGCTTGACTTGGGCTACAAGTAAAGCTGACTCATCCGCCTCTGGATAAGATTTGCACTCATTGTCTTCGCTCAAAGACATAGGATTTGGTCGAGCATCACTTTAGTCACTCTGACTCTGTTCATTTGGACCCCACTTAACAGTGCAGTGGTTCCTATGACTCAACAAAGAAGAAAAGGAAACAACGAAACAACTAAGTCTTCGCGCTCCATAGTCTTCATGCGATGTCTTCTCATGTCATAGACTTCACTGTGAATAGCTTCACAGACCACCATTGTCTTCAATGTCTTCACACAGTTTTAGGGGTCATCTCTGGTAGGTAAACCGAATCAATGAGGGACTACTACCTGTGTTATCCTGCAATTCTCACAAACACATTAGTCCCTCAACCGGGTTTGTTGTCAATACTACAAAACCAACTAGGGGTGGCACTAGATGCACTTACATCTAGAATGGACATAATAATTGCAGTATAATTATAAAGATAGCAAATATAGTGTTAAGGCATAAGTAATCTCATATCATTTACATTAATAATATTGTATATAAACACTCTAAGAGCCAGATTTTCAAAAGGAGATGCGATGAAAGGTTATGTACAAATTCCCATTACTTATTGTTAATTATATGTGAGTCATGTTGTAAATATCTTCTACTGTTATTACATAAGTTCTACAGAATATAACCAAGTTGTTCATATATAAAAGCAAGTGTAAAAATAGGGTGTGTCGCAACATATAGTTGTATCTGCTAATAAACTGGAAACATTAGTTTGTTCTTGTCTTCATTAACATCTCTGGTAGCTTGTATAATAATTAGGGTGAACACCTACGAACATATTCCTCTTTCCAAATGCGAAGGGTATGTTCTGACGCGAAGCTAATGAACATAGTAGTAGCGGATACTAGACATGAAGGGATGATACCAGACGCAGGCTTCATCTTGCTAATGATAATATGAAATCTCTACCAAATATTAGAATGGGCTAATGAGTCTGGGCATTATATGCAAGCTATACAAAATTCTCATAGATCATACACTAAGATTGGACAGATATTAGTAACATTGTGCATGTAGAAATAAGTAAAGAATATGGAAGTTCAAAATTGACAGAAGCAATGGATATTTTGAGGAGAGATCCAATTAATATTGCAGCTAAAAGAAAATAGAAGGTTCCTGCAAGAAATGACGATGTAGGTGAAAGCAACAATGAATCCCTTGCTACTTAAGCAGGAAAAAGAAGGTACCTACATACGTATACATGGAGGTAAGAGGGCAGAGGGAATTGCAAGCTTTCCCTTTTTAATAAAGTGTCTAAGGCATTAAGACAGTTAGCAAGAGCACCATCAAGAACTAAAAAGTGCACCGGAATAGCACCACTTGAGCTATCAAATACTTAATAAAAAAATTTAATTGCACAGCTGCTTGTTTGATTCATGTTGTTAAAGCTTGTGTTAAGCAATTTAGTAAGCATCTCCCAACAAAGAAGTAGGAGCAGTAAAGGAGTAGAGACACTGAATTAACTTAAAAGGTGGGTTCTTCCAGAAACAACGACATAAAATTAATCTGCAGAAGGAAAACTATGCCTGAAAACTATAGATGTTCTAGGACTAAAGGTGCTAGTGTGCATGGGAGCAGGAATTCCAGCGCTTTAAGCATGGAACAAATAGAATAATAAATGCATGAATAGTAAGGAAAATCAGGTGAGAATGAAAGAACAAAGCAAACACACATGAAATTCATCTTGGCAAGGTGATGATTCATGGTATGGGCCATGGAGATGGATCCAAAATCACAATTTCTTGGCTGCAAGTATATGGGCATGAAGTCAGGTATACTATTTAATAACTTTTTTTGAACGAAAAGGCAGTTTGTGTCTTAGGCATTTCTAAACATGTATGAAACCTGAGTGACCAAGGTCAATTACATGAAGGTATTGCTAACGCTGCATAGAAAGTGCAGCTGGCCATTACCAAACAAGCTAGAAATAGAGGAGGAGAAAGAGATAAGAGGTATAGGTTATTTGTTAACTTTAATAACAGGTTAATTGAACCTTGGTCCTGTGACTTACGCCCTGGCTATTGGGAGGAATGTATAAAATATGGTTTTGTACCTGATCAAAGTAATTACTTTGTAGCTGATTTTGTACCTACAATATGCAAGATCTAGTTAATTAGGCAGATCCCAACTACAAAGAGCCCTGTTCTTCCTCGCCCAACGCAAGCCACGCCTATCGGCTCGCCGAGATCCACGCCAGAGCAAACGGAGGACTGAAGGGGCTTCACGATGGGAAGCAGCAAGGTTCATTTGCCTTGCGATGGAGTGGAATGGAGTATGGAGGGAAACCTCAGTCGAGTGAAGCTGATGCGGACGGTCAGAGCATCCCAGCTAGGCGAAGCCAATGTGGGGCACTTGTGAGGCGCTACAGGTGCCCGGCGACACCTTTCTCTTCTCTTTTTATAAAGGTACCACTGGTACATCGAGGTGCTATACAAATGGTTTTTAACCCCTTTCCGTGACGGTGTTTTGAACCATCGCCAAATGAGTGACTATGATAGGGGGGTCCTTCCCACACGACCCAGAAACCGTCGGGGATAGGCCCTCCTAGCACACTCGCTCGGCAAAATGAGGTCGTGTGTGATGGGCGAGCGATGAAATACGATTATACATGCCCAATCGGTTCCGGTTGTAAGTACATCCCACAAAGTCAGTCCCAAACAAAAATTTCTCTTTGTTATATACATTCCACACAGTCAATCCAAGGAATATGTTTCCGTTCTTATGTACATCCCACATAGTCGATCCAGGGAAAACATTTCCGTTTGTATGTACATCCCACATAGTCAATCATGGGAAAACGTTTCCGTTCGTATATACATCCCACATAGTTTTATATATATCCTCATGTGTGATAGGTGTAAGTATCACACACGCTCTGCCTTGGTTAACCATTTGCTTTTATTCAGCTACATCACACATGATTTGATGAAGAAAACTGTATGGCATCAGGCTATCCATCACAAGCGCTTTTACTGCTAGAACCGTTTGCAAAGTTCCATGACCCATTTAGCAGGTTTATTAGTTTATAATTAATAATTCTAGTATTACACAAATTAACATTTCATATCGAATAGCTGTTTGTCAATTTCATATCAGGCACATAAATATATTTTAACATCACAGTACGATAGCAACCTGAAAACAACACAATACATCATATAGCTAGTTCACCTTCATAAGAACAATATTAGAACAATATATTCATTTCCCTAATTGAGATTATCCAGACTCGTCTTATCCACCTCTGCTTTCAGTTAAGTAAGAATCTGTTTTGCACTGGCCAACTGGGAAAGTGCCTCCTCCTTCGCCAACACCATCTTAGCAAAGTTTGATTAAAAAAAAATCTGAGCTCATTCTCCATCTTCCTCTTTTTATCCTGCATCTTCAAATATTCTTCAGCGTTGACAACACTTTCTCTAAGCCTATCTATGTTCTCTTCCTCATACATGCTCCAGAGCTTTGCTAGGCACATCTTCAAAGACTGTGGTCGCTCTTGATCAACCCACTCCAGGTAAGAACACTTCCGTTCATCCTATAATATTTAAAACTAGATTAGTAACAATTGTAGGGGAAATGGGTTTCTAGCAACATAGAAAACCACCAAATACATATTTTGATAAACTGGAGAAATGGGTTAATTATGACATATCTTCTCAAAAAGATTAATGTGCAAATGAATTAATTGCTACTAAGACAACAACCAAATTCTGAAACATCAGAAGCTATAATTAGCTACAACAACGCTACAAGTTTTTAGTCATGTACTATAAATAACAAATTGAATATTTTATGAGGAAGCTAAATATAACTGCAACATCATAGCGACAATGTTTGGATGACATCAAATTGATACTAACAGGTGTGTACATTCACAAATTTAGTAACATAGAACTAATAGCACTAAGGCTGTCCACTTTGTATGCCAAAACCGGTGCCCTGCACTGGCGAGCCGATGCAGCGGAAAAAATCAGGGACCCAGACTCCGGAGCACCTAGTTGCTCTGATGCTCAGTTCCTTCATGCCATAAAGATTTAGTATTTTACTGCTTGGTTGCTCGGATGTGTGGACCAAAGTTGGCTGCACAAACTGCTGAAGCGGTGCCAAATAATTTTTTAATGGAACCGCTGATGAGATGGCAACATTTTTAGATACTAGGTAAAACTGTGACACTGTCTTAACATCCACAATAACATAGCACAGCGACAATGTATGAATCGAATCTAACACATGATTTGTAACAACAAAAGTGGGGCTAATCTCTCTGCACATGCCGGAAACTTCCTCCCACTATCCACAGATTCAAACGCAACTAGCTTCACACATGGAGATTGATGGTGACAACGAGCATGCAGATCTTCAGCCACCCCGTTCCATTCGTTGCAACTGATGGTCCTTGGGAGCTACAAGAGGAAGAAATGACTCAAATTGACCGTCGGGTTAAAATCCTTCATCCCAAGTCATAACACGAGAGAGAGAAGAGAGGCGTACCCGGGTGCTGAAAAATTCATTGTCAGAGGAGGAACTGCTGGGGAGGTCATTGAAGAAGACCATGGCGACCCTGGTGGTAGGATGCGAGACGGCGAGAGCGAGGAAGCAAGCGAGGAAGCGGATATAGCTTCGGAAGGAAGGAAGGAGGAAACAAGGGAAATGTGACTTGTGGTCGGGGAGAAAAGGGGTGGGGAAGGGGGCAGGGGTAGATATTTTGGCGGTAGGCCAAAAAATTTGAAATGTGGAGGGAAACTTTGTGATCGGTGCCGCCAGACACCATTCACTTTAACGATTGTGTGCATTGCAAATGATTCTTCAGATTTACACGCATGGGATGAGTTTGATAATTCAAATTTTGGTGGAAATATCCCTGGGTACTGTCCTCATCCACGCCACTGCATAATTTAACATCGCTGGATAATTTGGGCACACAAAAGTGCGTACAGCACACAGACTACACTTACTGAATTGAGAAATTCTAGTAACTAAACAGAGCCAGTTGACCTAAACATCGCTCTAACAAAAGGCCAGCATTAAAAACAAAGCCTAAGTACGCATAATTTTAACAAAGCCGCCACCACGCTGGCCTATGCATCGCCGGTGCGAGATGAGACGTCGATGACTTGTCCTGGCGACATGCCGCCATTGGTGGACTCTGCGCCCCCCCTGCTGAAGTCAATCGCGTCCTCATCATCGTCCTCGGTGCCGCCCTCAAGGTTATAGTGTTGGGGAACGTAGCATGCAATTTCAAAAAAATTCCTACGATCATGCAAGATCTATCTAGGAGATGCATAGCAACCAGAGGGGGAGAGTGTGTCCACGTACCCTCGTAGACCGAAAGCGGAAGCGTTTGTAACGCGGTTGATGTAGTCGAACGTCTTTACGATCCAACCGATCCAAGTACCGAATGTGCGGCACCTCTGTGTTCAGCACACGTTCAGCAGATGACGTCCCTCGAGCTCTTGATCCAATAGAGGGTCGAGGGAGAGTTTCGTCAGCACGACGGCATGGCGACGATGTTGATGAAGTTACCGGCGCAGGGCTTCGCCTAAGCACTACGATGATATGGGTGTTAAACTGTGGAGGGGGCACCGCACACGGCTAAGAGATTGTCTGTTGTGCCTTGGGGTTCCCCCTTTCCCCGTGTAAAAGGAGAGAGGTAGGAGGCGGCCGACCTAGAGGGGCATGACAAAGGGGGGAGTCCTACTAGGACTACAAATCCTACTAGGAGTTGAGGGAGTCCTGGACTAGGGGCTGTCCGGATAGCCGAACTATCATCATCGGCCGGACTCCAAGACTATGAAGATACAAGATTGAAGACTTCGTCCCGTGTCCGGATGGAACTTTCCTTGGCGTGGAAGGCAAGCTTGGCGATACGGATATGTAGATCTCCTACCATTGTAACCGACTCTATGTAACCCTAGCCCTCTCCGGTGTCTATATAAACCGGATGGCTTTAGTCCGTAGGACGAACAACAATCATACCATAGGCTAGCTTCTAGGGTTTAGCCTCCTTGATCTCGTGGTAGATCTACTCTTGTAACACACATCATCAATATTAATCAAGCAGGACGTAGGGTTTTACCTCCATCAAGAGGGCCTGAACCTGGGTAAAACATCGTGTCCCTTGTCTCCTGTTACCATCCGCCTAGACGCACAGTTCGGGACCCCCTACCCGAGATCCGCCGGTTTTGACACCGACATTGGTGCTTTCATTGAGAGTTCCTCTGTGCCGCCGCAATCAGGAAGGATGCCTTTTCCCGTCTTTAAAGACGGCGCCATCGTCAAGGGAGCTTTGGCCGCCGGTCAAACTATCCGGCTAGGTGGTTTTCTTATGACCGCCTGTTCGGCCACCGCTCTGACGGTGACCTCTCAGGCCATCAAAAGCGATCTTCACGTCAGCTCGGAATTCGCCGAGTAGTTAGATCCGATTGAGCTCTCCTCCGTAAACGAGCTCTTGGGTCGCATCGCCGCCCTGGGAGTCGCTACAGACTACGATCAGATTGGGCTTAAAACAGATCTGAGAGAAATTAACTCTCCCCAGGCTACCCACCACATTGTTGTGGTAGAGGAACAATGCGGCAACTCTTCTTCTATGTTGAAAACCAACTATGTCCGGATTCCTGATCCCTCCATGCTGGATTCCCGCGGAGGGACGGACGCCAATCAAATACTGAACCTAAAGTCAGGCATCGGACCAGATTCGTTGGAAAGCATCCAACAAACCAAGCTTCCAAATCCGGAAGCTTCTTGGCCTTTGAGCCTCAGATCGGGCAGGGTTCCGAACTTAATTCCACCCGCCCACCCAAACATAAGCGATCTATCTCAAATACGGCAAGAGCCCGATGAACAGTACATCATTACTGGGACAGATTCCTCCTGGTTATGAACAGGATAAAGGACTGCCGTGAAGAAAGCGCGATTTCAATTTTCTGCAACAATTGCACGAACAAGGGAATCATAAACGCCATCAGTCGTCGCGAAGTTACACGCTTTGCCGACCTAGCGACCATTGTACAAAAATACTGTGAGATGGAGAGTGCCTGGAGAACCGAAACTAGGTTCTGGGACAATTCGGTCCTGAATACAACCCCGGTCCGAAATAAAAGAGTGCGTCATACTCAAGCACCCGGGTTAAAAACCAAAAAGCAAAAAACCCCTAAAGGGTACGGAACCGTACTGGAGGGATGGCTCAACGGACCCTACAAGATCCACAGTACGGAGGGCGCCACTCCAACACATAGCCTTCGAGCATGTTGGATACTACGGCAGGTGGCCAAAAGTGGCGAAGGCTTTTTAGCCCCGGGCAACCAGCCCAGCAGTACCAGTACGGTATTAACAGTCTTCGAGACTTTCACATCAAATAACATGCAGAAACGAACAATCCGCAGCCTCGCCGAAGTCTACCAAGTAGCAACAGCAAATCCATGGAGCGACACGGCTATCACCTTCAATGCCAGCGACGAACCTAAATTCCGAACAGCTAGAGCACCAGCCGCATTGGTCCTCAGTCCGATAGTGGACGGCTTCCGTCTTACCAAGGTACTCATGGATGGCGGCAGCGGATTAAACCTCATCTACGAAGAAACCCTTCAAAAAATGGAAATTGACTGGAGCCGCATTGAGCGAAGCAGCACAACCTTCAGGGGAATAATCCCTAGTCGAGAAGTACGCTGCACAGGAAAAATCACGCTAGATGTAGTGTTCGGCTCGCCGGACAATTACAGGTCCGAAGAGGTCACATTCCAAGTGGCCCCATTCGGCAGCGGATATCACGCCTTGCTAGGGCGAGAGGCATTCACAATCTTCCAAGCTATACCCCATTACGGGTACATGAAGCTCAAAATGCCCGGACCCAATGGAATAATCACTCTCGCCAGTGATCCAGATACAGCACTCCGCGCTGAAAATAAGACAACCGCACTGGCCCTAGAGGCATTATCCGAAGCCTTAGCGGCAGAGGAACTAACTGCGCTGCGCTCCACGGTGGATAGGGACGATGTGATACTCGATAAGAGGTCCAAGTCCACCTCTTTTAAACCAGCAGATGAAATAGTCAAATTCCAGGTCCATCCAACGGACCCCACAAAGACGGCCTCCATTGGGGCACAATTAAATCCTAATGTAGAAGCCGCACTACGAGAATTCCTTCGGGAAAATTGGGACATTTTTGCCTGGCACCCTTCAGACATGCCAGGAATCCCACGCAGGCTGGCAGAGCACAGCCTAAATATCCTAAAGGGATTCAAGCCAGTCAAACAGGCTCTTCGGCGATTTTCCGAACCCAAAAGACAGGCAATGGGAGAGGAGCTAGCCAAACTCTTAGAAGCCGGATTCATCAGAGATATCAAACATCCGGACTGGCTAGCCAACCTGGTAATGGTACCAAAAAAGGACAAATCCTGGCGCCTTTGTGTAGATTTCAAAGACCTTAACAAGGCCTGTCCAAAGGACCCCTTCCCTCTCCCTCGCATCGACCAAATCATCAATGCTACCGCAGGGCACGATTCATTGTGCTTCCTCGACGCATACTCCGGATACCATCAAATCAAGATGGCGGAAAAAGACCAGGCTGCAACGACATTTATTACTCCATATGGACCATTCTACTTCAACACAATGCCCTTCGAACTCAAAAACGCCGGCGCAACATATCAGCGCATGATTCAGACATGTCTGGCCACCCAGATAGGCAAAATAGTCGAGGCATACGTAGATGATGTGATCGTCAAGACCAAACACGTCGAAACTCTAGTAGACGACTTGAGGGTGACATTCGACAACCTCCGAACATATGACATTAAGCTCAACCCGGAAAAATGTGTTTTCGGCGTACCAGCCGGAAAGCTCTTGGGCTTCATTGTATCCGGTAGAGGAATTGAAGCAAACCCAGCCAAGATCCGAGCTCTGTCACAATTGGATATCCCAAAAGACCTCAAGCAAATACAAAAGCTAACCGGATGCGTGGCGGCTCTAAGACGCTTCATCTCCCGTTTGGGAGAAAACGCACTGCCCCTCTATCGCCTCCTCCAGCGCACCGAACATTTCGAATGGACGAATGCTGCCACGGCCGGACTCGAAGAAATTAAAGCCATATTGGCAACAAATCCGGTCCTGGCCGCGCCCAACCTGGGCGAACCAATGTTATTATATATTGCAGCAACACATCAAGTTGTCAGCGCGGTACTCGTCATCGAACGAGAAACAGAAGGGTACAAATTCCCTCTTCAAAAACCAGTGTACTACGTATCCACTGTCTTAACCCCATGCAAGTCCCGATACCCACACTATCAAAAGATAGCGTACGCGGTGTTCATGGCATCCCGGAAGCTGCGACACTACTTTCAAGAGTGTTCCATAACGGTGGCCTCCGAAGTACCTCTGAACGACATTATAAACAATCGCGATGCGACGGGTAGGATTGCAAAATGGGCCATTGAGCTCTTACCATTTGATATAACATACAAACCATGGCGAGCTATCAAGTCGCAAGTTCTGGCTGACTTCATCGCCGAATGGACCGAAGTCGAACTCCCTAAAGAGTACGGCACATACTCCAATTGGATCATGCATTTCGACGGCTCCAAAATGTTGGCTGGCTTGGGAGCTGGCATCGCCCTGACGTCCCCAACCGGAGACACAGTCCAATACGTGCTTCAAATAATGTACACGGACTCCAACAACGCAGCCGAATACGAGGCCCTTCTACATGGCCTCCGGATGGCAATCTCCATGGGTATTCAACATCTAGAGGTGCGTGGGGATTCAAACCTCGCAATATCCCAAGTAAATGGAGACTTTGACGCCAAGGATCCGAAAATGGCAGCCTACCGAAACGCTGTCCTAAAAATGTCAGCCCGGTTCGAAGGACTCGAATTCCACCATGTAGCCCGGGATAATAACCAGGCAGCAGACGTGTTGGCACGCATCGGCGCAAAACGCGACGCCGTCCCTCCAAACATCTTCCTGGAACGGCTCTTTAAGCCATCCGTATTATGGGAAGAGGAGTCCGGAAATAACAATCCGGAACCAACTGCATCACCTAACGCAGAACATTCTGACACAATCGGTGGCCCAGCCAATGAAATAACAGATTCAGCCCACGAAATACTGGCAGTAATTGCCCCGTGGACGGAACCATTCCTAGCCTACCTAATCCGGCAGTAACTTCCCGAAGACCAAAATGAGGCCCGCTGCATAGTTCGGCGATCTAAAGCCTACAAGGTCCATGAGGGAGAACTTTATAAGAAAAGCACAACCGGAGTCCTTCAAAGGTTTATCTCCGAAGAGGAAGGGCAAAATCTCCTGGCTGAAATTCACGCCGGACTCGGCGGGCACCACGCCGCCGCCCGGGCCCTTGTAGGCAAGGCCTTCCGTACAGGATTTTATTGGCCGACCGCCCGGGCAGATGCTCAGGACTTAGTCCAACGATGCGTTGGTTGCCAGCTCTTTGCTAATCAGAGCCACATGCCACCCACTGCCCTCAAAACTATACCCATTACTTGGCCGTTCGCGGTCTGGGGGCTTGACATGGTTGGACCCCTTAAAGGGGGAACCCACAAGCACAAATACTTATTGGTCATGGTGGATAAATTCACCAAATGGATAGAGGCCAATCCGGTTAAAACGGCAGAATCCGGACCTGTGATAGACTTCATATCCGGGGTAGTACACCGTTATGGCGTCCCCCACAGCATCATCATTGATAATGGCACGAATTTCATGGCCGACGAGGTTAAACTCTGGTGCAAAAACATGGGCATCAAGCTCGACTACGCTTCAGTCTACCACCCTCAAACTAATGGTCAAGTGGAACGGGCAAATGGTCTCATCATGAGCGGCATTAAACCCAGATTAGTGCGGTCCCTCACGGAATCTAACACACGCTGGGTAGAGGAGCTCGACTCCGTACTCTGGGGGCTGCGGACCACGCCAAACCGCACAACCGGATTCACACCATTTTTATGGTATACGGCGCTGAGGCAGTTTCGCCCTGCGATATAATTCATGACTCACCTCGCGTGTGCATGTACGAGGAAAGAGAAGCCGAGTTGGATCGGCAGGACAGTTTGGACACTTTAGAGGAGGAGTGCGACGTGGCAACATCCTATTCCGCAGTCTATCAATAGCAGGCTCGGAGATATCAAAGCAGAGAAGTACGGGCTAAAACTTACAATGTTGGCGAGCTAGTTCTACGCCTGCCGGACAAGAAAAAGGACAAACTTAAGCCCAAATGGGAAGGTCCCTTCATCATCAACCAAGTCCTTACCGGCGGTGCATACCGTCTACGCAACGCATCTGACAACCAACTCGAGCCAAACCCATGGAACGCAGCCCGTCTCCGAAGATTTTACGCCTAGCGCCGGACTCATGGTTCGTCTCCTTCCTCCGTCCACCTTTCATGTTTTTTCGCTGTCTTTGTTTTCCCTCCTTTTTTCTCCCTCTTTCAGTACAAACCTCTTGAGGGTTAATCTGCGCTTTGTTCGCACCCACTCGATGTGCTACCCGCACTCGTTATACCTAGGGGCTTCTTGAACAGAAGCTTATTTATATGGGCTTCATGCCCACAACATGTGTCACACTTCCGCATGTACCTTTTGATCACCATTATATGCATCGATATGACTTAACTTTTGGCAAAGCCGGGTTGCCTGGCTCCTGTGCTTACCCCTACGTTCCCGATTGTTCGGCTAGGAGGTAAAGGGAGCACCTCTGCGATTGTTACTGCCGGGTCAGCCGGATGTGTACCTCAGACTGGTGAAGCCGAAGGCTAGCGTTCTTACGGGAATATTCGATCGGTGACCTGAAAGATGATTTATTATTTACTTATTTATCTGCCTCCAGATGCTTTTTCTGCTATTTTCGCAGTCCGGACATGCACTTTAGGGCATGCCTCCCAGGGAAAGGAACCCTTAACGGTACTATTCTCCCTGGAAGATGTTTCTTACTAACCATGTAATATAACATAGCTAGTTGGGCACTTGTCTGATAAAGCAATTATGACCCCTACGCCTTGTCTCCATGCATGCCCCGGTTCTTTTATAACCGTCAGGGTATTCGGACACACTCCGGACTGTTGGGTCCCGAGGTTGAAGCGAAAAGGTCCGCAAAGGCAAACGATCTACAATCCGGCTAGAAGGCGTTTTACATGTCATTTTAAAATTACATCGTCAAACTGACTGATTGTACTCCTCTTCAATCCCATCTAACAGGCTGTCTAATTTACAGTCCTGTTGGGAATATTTCGCGACCAGCTCTACTTGGCCGTACATCAAGCTCACAGGGATCTCCCTCCCATCAGGCCCCACAGGTCTGATCTCGGCCATGTGGTTTGGGTCAGCCCTCGGGTACCGCGTCTTCACCATGGCCCAGGCCTCCCTGGCACCTTGACGGCAGGCCGATATCTTCCACAAACGGAGACGTCGTCGTACTCCCTGAAGCTTCTCAGCAAGCCCTCCAAGGCCCTCAGGTAGGGAGACGGAAGGCCATAAAGCCTAAACGACGCCACTCATCGCCTGCCGAACACGTTCAAGCAGTTGCACCAGCTCGGGAAGTTGGTCACCCGTTGAACCGGGCATTTCCTCCATAGGGCGACCTGTGAGCACACCTACAGACATATTTCTGTCAACCGACCTCCTCGCCGAACTCTTCTTTTCAAAAGAGTTTGCTCAAGCACTTACTATAGATGCCGCGACGAAGCCGCTAATTCTCCTTCAAGGAGCCAGACAGCTGGGCCCGAACACCTTTTAGCTCTTCTCCAAGCTGGGTGTGGGCATCTTGGAGTTTGTTCCTCTCCTGCTGCACCTTCATAAGCACCCTCTCGCTGGCCTTCAACTGGCGCAGTAACTGTTGCTTTTCCGGATCAAGTCCGGCAACATCTGCAATATTATTGTCAGATTTATACGCACGCCAGACGCCATAAAACATTTTTGAAATATGCGTTACCGGAGGGGGTTCCTGTGTCTCCTCCTGCGGCGGTCAGTGCGGCCTCAAGTTGGGCCTTGCACTCTTGAAGCTCCTGGGACAGGTGGGTATTCTTCTCTGTAAGATCCTGCATAATAAATGATCCTTAAATCAGTTACTTTAACTATTTTAAGTCTCAGGGGCTACTGGCATATATAACTATTAAAATTACTTACCCGTATGTCCTTTACATACTGCTCCGTGGCTCTTGTTAAACCATCTTGAGCAGCACGGAGGTGCGCGTCTCCCGCATTAAAGGCATTTAACGCCTCAGGGGAGAAACACGCGTCACGAAGAACTGTCCGACGGCGCCTGTGATTCATTGTGTTCTCCACCTTAGACCTGGTGGCGGACAACCTGTCGGCATCCTCCGTTGGAGGAGCATCCGGCTCGCGCCTTGCGCTCGCCTCCCCCTCCGGACCAGGTGTTGGAGCCTGGCTAGCGGAGGCTTGGTGGACATCCTCTCAGGACTCAGTCCGGCGAGCGCTCTTTCTCCTGGAAGAATCATGAGTATTAATATGCCTCCTAGGAGTCTTTCCCTTAAAGGACAATGGTGCACCATACCTTTGCAGTGACGTTTCGATTCGCGCCGCACTCCTCTTCCGCCTGCTAGGCCGCACTGACCTCGTTTGGTCAGTCGCTGCGGGCTCGGCTTCCTACCGTAAAGGCACCTCCTGCCGAGCACCATTGGTGCACGGTGGTCAGAATTAAGCATTAAAAAAGTAACGGTGTCAGGACTTCGGTCGTACTCACCTGGGAAGCCGGACACAAACCGGGGTAGTCAGCCGTAATGGCAACTAAAGCATTATCCATGCTGAGCTGGTGGAACACCCCGTCAATCAAATCCACCTTAATGTCCGGATCCTCTTCAGAGGCCGGATCAAGGGATCTTCCCGGATCCTCGGGTTGTGGAGTTGGGCTTTTTATGCCCTCCACATCCCGGCGCAGTTCCTGCGTCGAAACCGTAAGGTAAGACACTTATCTTTGAAAGCGTGGATCAGATATTTAAACGTCCGCTTACCCAGCTTCGAGGGTTATTCATGGATAATCCATTCAATGGACTCGTGCAGAGGAAGTCCTCCTCCTCCCCCTTGTACAAGCCAGACAGGATCTTCACCAGATCGGTGGCCGATCCCGGTCCCGTGCGGCCATGACGGGTGGCGTCATTCTCCCCGTTAAAATTCCACATGGGGTGGCCCCTATATTGGAGCAGCTGCACCCCTCGCATAATACATGTAGCCATGACTCCAATCATGGTTAATCCGGAATGGGCTAGTAGCCGTATCCGACCCATCAGATAGTGGACACTCCTATCATCTTCCCGTTGAGGGCTCCGCGGGCGCCAACTCAGGCATTTCTTCAAAGGAGCGTTGCTAAACTCCGGGAGGCCGATCCGAATTGGATCCGGCAGCGGGGCGTCTTCCATATAGAACCACTCCAAAGGCCAGTCTTCGGACGCCTTCTTCGGAGTTCCGGATAGATATCCGGTCCCGGCGATGCGCCATATTTCGGCTCCACCCACTTGATATATCGACCCCTTGTGAGAACGGGGTACGAGGCAAAACAGCCTCTTCCACAGTGCAAAATGGGGCTCGATGCCCAAGAACATCTCGCAAAGAGGTACAAAGCCCGCGATGTGCAAAATAGAGGCAGGCGTGAGGTGGTGAAGTTGGAGTCCATAGAACTCCAGGAGCCCCCGGAGAAACGGATGTATAGGAAATCCGAGTCCCCTTATCAAGTAGGAGACGAAGCATACCCGCTCTCCTTTGGAGGGATTGGGGACGCTCTCCGCCTGCTTCCCGCCCTTGTAGGTGGCCAGTCTGGCTCGAACCGGAACCATAAAGTCCGGGGGAAGGTATCCCTCTGTTTGGAGCGCCACTAACTCGCTATGCGGGACTGAGCATCTCCTCCAATCTCCTGGCTTAGGACTGGGAGCGCGAGAAGAGGAGCCGCGTCGACTCTCCATGTTGGAATGGATTTTTTGTCAGATGCGCCTCGATGAGTAGTTGCGGAAGGAGGATGGTGTGATTTGGATCTGGATCCTCGCCTCTCTTATAGGCATCTTATCTGCACAGCTAGGGGGGGAAACGTAAGAATACCCTGGCTTTTCGCATTCGTACGACACGTGGAAGAAGGCCATTATTGAACGTAGAAGCCAAGGAGTGCAGCATATATGAAGCAACCAGACACTATCCAGCAAACACATGGAGCGTGAAGAAGAACCCGCCTTGCAAACGCCGAAGACAACATATGCGCCGGCCTCGTCGTCATTGAAGCCTGGTTCGGGGGCTACTGAGGGAGTCCTGGACTAGTGGGTTTCCGGATAGCCGAACTATCATCATCGGCCGGACTCCAAGACTATGAAGATACAAGATTGAAGACTTCGTCCCGTGTCCGGATGGAACTTTCCTTGGCGTGGAAGGCAAGCTTGGCGATATGGATATGTAGATCTCCTACCATTGTAACCGACTCTGTGTAACCCTAGCCCTCTCCGGTGTCTATATAAACCGGATGGCTTTAGTCCGTAGGACGAACAACAGTCATACCATAAGCTAGCTTCTAGGGTTTAGCCTCCTTGATCTCGTGGTAGATCTACTCTTGTAACACACATCATCAATATTAATCAAGCAGGACGTAGGGTTTTACCTCCATCAAGAGGGCCCGAACCTGGGTAAAACATCGTGTCCCTTGTCTCCTGTTACCATCCGCCTAGACGCACAGTTCGGGACCCCCTACCCGAGATCCACCGGTTTTGACACCGACAGGAGTCACCTTTGCTTTCCGGAGTAGGAGAAGGGAAAAGGAAAATAGAGAGGGAGAAGGAAAGGGGAGGGGGGCGCCCCCTCCCCTAGTCCAATTTGGTTTGGCTAGTGGGGCCCGCGCCACTTCCTGGCCGCCGGCCTCCTCTTCCCGCTAAGGCCCATGAATGCCCAATAGTCTCCCGGGGGGTTCCGGTAACCTCCTGGTACTCCGGAAAATGTCCGAACCTATCCGAAACCTTTCTGGTGTCCGAACATAACCTTCCAATAAATCAATCTTTATGTCTCGACCATTTTGAGACTCCTCGTCATGTCCGTGATCTTATCCGGGACTCCTAACAACCTTCAGTCACCAAAACACATAACTCATATAATACCAATAGTCATCGAACGTTAAGCGTGCGGACTCTATGGGTTCGAGAACTATGTAGACATGATCGAGACACCTCTCCTGTCAATAACCAATAGCGGAACCTGGATGCTCATATTGGCTCCTACATATTCTACGAAGATCTTTATCGGTCAAACCGCACAACAACATACGTTGTTCCCTTTGTCATCGGTATGTTACTTGCCCGAGATTCGACCGTCGGTATCTTCATACCTAGTTCAATCTTGTTACTGGCAAGTCTCTTTACTCATTTCATAATGCTTCATCCCGCAACTAACTCATTAGTCACATTGCTTGCAAGGCTTATAGTGGTGAGCATTACTGAGAGGGCCGAGAGAGACCTCTCTGATACACGGAGTGACAAATCCTAATCTTGATCTATGCCAACCCAACAAACACATTTGGAGACACCTGTTGAGCATCTTTATAATCACCCAGTTATGTTGTGATGTTTGATAGCACATAAGGTGTTCGTCCGGTATTTGGGAGTTGCATAATCTCATAGTCAGAGGAACATGTATAAGTCATGAAGAAAGCAGTAGCAATAAAATTGTAACAATCATAATTCTAAGCTAATGGATGGGTCTTGTCCATCACATCATTCTCTAATGATGTGATCCCGTTCATCAAATGACAACACATGTACATGGTTAGGAAACATAACCATCTTTGATTAACGAGCTAGTCAAGTAGAGGCATACTAGGGACACTATGTGTTGTCTATGTATTAACACATGTACTAAGTTTCCGGTTAATACAGTTCTAGCATGAATAATAAACATTTATCATGATATAAGGAAATATAAATAACAACTTTATTATTGCCTCTAGGGCATATTTCCACCAGTCTCCCACTTTCACTAGAGTCAATAATCTAGTTCACATCGCCATGTGATTTAACACAATAGTTCACATCTGTATGTGATTAACACCCATAGCTCACATCACCATGTGACCAACACCCAAAGGGTTTACTAGGGTCAAAAATCTAGTTCACTTTGCTATGTGATTAACACCCAAAGAGTAGTAAGGTGTGATCATGTTTTGCTCGTGAGAGAAGTTTAGTCAACAAGTCTACTAAATTCAGAGCAATATGTATTCTGCAAATTTTCTATGTCTACAATGCTCTGCATGGAGCTACTCTATCTAATTGCTCCCACTTTCAATATGTATCCAGATTGAGACACAGAGTCATCTCGATCGGTGTAAATCTTGAATCGACATAACTCTTTACGACAAACTCTTTATCACGTCCATAATCGAGAAATATTTCCTTAGTCCTCTTAGGTAACCAAGGATAACTTTGACCGCTGTCCAGTGATCCACTCCTGGATCACTATCATACCCCCTTGCCAAACTCATGATAAGGTACACAATAGGTCTGGTACACAACATAGCTTACTTTATAGAACCTATGGCTGAGGCATAGGGAATGAATTTCATTCTCTTTCTATTTTCTGTTGTGGTCGGGTTTTGAGTCTTACTCAACTTTACACCTTGTAACACAGGCAAGAACCCTTTCTTTGACTGATCCATTTTGAACTTCTTCAAAACTTTATCAACTTATGTGCTTTGTGAAAGTCCAATTAAGCGTCTTGATCTATCTCTATAGATCTTGATTCCCAATATATAAGCAGCTTCACCGTGGTCTTTCATTGAAAAATTCTTATTCAAGTATCCTTTTATGCTATCCAGAAATTCTGTATTATTTCCAATCAACAATATGTCATCCACATATAATATTAGAAATGCTACAGATCTCCCACTCACTTTCTTGTAAATACAGGCTTCTCCAAAATTCTATATAAAACCATATGTTTTGATCACATTATCAAAGCGTATATTCCAACTCTGAGATGCTTGCACCAGTCCACAGATGGATCGCTAGAGCTTGCACACTTTGTTAGCACCTTTAGGATTGACAAAACCTTCTTGTTGCATCATATACAACTATCCTTAGATATAACCATTTAAGGAATAGAGTTTTGACATCCATTTACCAGATTTCACAAAATATGGCAATTGCTAACATGATTCGGACAAACTTAAGCATCGCTACGGTTGAGAAAATCTCATTGTACTCAACACCTTTGAACTTGTCAAAACCTTTTTGTGACTAGTCGAGCTTTGTACATAGTAACACTACCATCAGCGTCCGTCTTCCTCTTGAAGATCCATTTATTTTCTATGGCTTGCCGATCATCAAGCAAGTCCATCAAAGTCCACACTTTGTTCTCATACATGGATCCCATCTCATATTTCATGGCTGAGGGAGTCCTGGATTAGGGGGTATCCGGACAGCCGGACTATATGCATCGTCCGGACTATTGAAGCGTGAAGGTACAAGACTCAAGACTCCATTCCATGTACGGATGGGACTCTCCTTTGCGTGGAAGGCAAGCTTGGCGATCCGGATATTGTATTTCCTTCCTTGTAACCGACTCCATGTAAACCCTAGCCCTCTCCGATGTCTATATAAACTGGAGAGGTTGGTCCTTAGAAGGCCGATCACAATTGCAATCATAATCATCATAGGCTAGCTTCTAGGGTTTAGCCTCTACGATCTCGTGGTAGATCTACTCTTGTACTACTCATATATTCAATATTAATCAAGCAGGAAGTAGAGTTTTACCTCCATCGAGAGGGCCCGAACCTGCGTAAACATTGTGTCCCTCACTTCCTGTTACATCAGCCTAAGACGCACAGATCGGGACCCCCTACCCGAGATCCGCCAGTTTTGACACCGACATTGGTGCTTTCATTAAGAGTTCCTCTGTGTCGTCGCTGCAAGGCTTGATGGCGCCTTCGATCGTCAACAACACGGTCCAGGGCGAAACTTTTCTCCCCGGACAAATCTTCATGTTCACCGGCTTCGCACCGCGGGCCAATTCGCTTGGCCATCTGGAGCAGATCGACAGCTACGCCCCTGGCTACTAAGTCAGGTTCGGAAACTTGAACTACACGACGAACATTCCCGGAGACTTGATCTTCGACGAATTTGGGCCTATGCCAGGAGCGCCGAACAGTCACGATGAGCACGGCTTAGACCTACTGTCGGACAATGCTCGGGATATCACCCTGCGGTAGCCCCGGACCTAAATTCGGAGCAGGCTGCGTTGCCTAAGGACGGAGGGATGGACCCCGCCCCGCAGGCTGCACACTCATCGGCGGTGGAGCCGAACACAGGTCTCACCTCTGTGGAAGCCTGTGATTCCGGACCCCCGGACTCGTATCCGGTTGTTGGTTCCAGTCCGCGCACTCTCGGGCCAGCCAAGCCAGTTTGGGCTCCGGTGTTGGAGTTTACCGTTGCGGATATCTTCCAGCACTCACCCTTTGGCGACGTGGTGAACTCATTGAAGTCTCTCTCTTTGTCAGGAGGCTCTTGGCCGAACTATGTCCGGCTCGAGTGGGAAGTAGGCGACGGAGGAATTCGTTGCCCACCCACCACCCACTTCATTGCCACAGTCGATGACTTAACCGACGTGCTTGACTTCGACTCCGAAGACATCGACGGTACTGACGATGATGCAAGAGAAGTACATGAACCACCACTCACAGGGCGGGGGACAACCACCTCCTCATACGATATATATATGGTGGACACTCCGAAGGAAACCAATGGCGATGAGGCAACGGAGGATAACCCCTCAGGGAGAAAAACAAAGCATGGGCGTTGTCGGCGCCGCTCCAAGCCCCGCCACAGCGATATCCGGCCCAGGAGACGAAAACAATCCAAATGGCGCTAAAGATGAATACAACCCTGACCAGCCTACCTTCAAGCAGGCCGGACTGGCCACGGTGGGATACTTGGAGAGGGATAACTATACACCCCCCTCCGAGGACGAGGTAAGCCTCAGCAATGACGAATTTGGCGTGCCTGAAGATCCAGTGGAACAAGTTCGCTTCAAGCGACGGCTCATGGCCACGGCAAGGAGCCTGCAAAGGAAGCAAGAGCAACTTAAAGCTGACCAAGATTTGCTCGTGGATAGGTTGACCAAGATCCTGGCCACCGAAAAATACGGACTCGACCGCCCCGACAAAGGGCACACTCGACACAACTGGCTACCTCAACCCAAGCAGGAGAACCGAAGGCACACACCCCGACGTCAACACATCACTACGGTCCAAGACAGTAAGAAGGATACACGAAGAGGTATCCTCAAGCCTCGGCGCAATGGTCATAAACGTCAAGTCAGGGAAGTTGGTGCCAAGTCTAGCAACTCCCAGTCCAGTCAACGGACAAAGAATAGCTCAAGCCTATGCTGCCCGAGCCACGTACTCGATCAACCATGTGAAATTCACGGTACTCCTAGAAGGACGACAAAGCATACCAATAGAGAATACCAGATCCTCAAAACAAAGCGGCCGGTCGTGTGCCGGAAACAATGAGGGGAGACGTCTAGTCAAAAGACCCCCCAGAGCATAAAAGTACGGTCGATCGCCCCTGATCACACCAACCACACCAATTCAATTGCCGTACCCCTAGACCTAGTAGTCCGGGGGCTCCATAATACATAAAGCCCCCGCGGGTATGAAACCACAAATAACATATTCTAAAGGATGCCAGGTGCAAAGGCCAAGTTTATTGTCCCACCACTCTAACGGTTGTTTTCGGATCACCAAAAAATGCCACGCCAAAGAATAATTCTTCGTCACCTTCCCCTCATACGGTAATTTACCGTATGCTAGCGGGATGAACCACGTTGACTAGATTCCATGTGGTAAACCGTTAGGCCAACACCGTGTGATATAGTCACACTTAGAGGCAAGGCCGAACCCCGCCCTTAGAGCGGAAACCATACAGCTGCCGGAGCAGCGAGTCGTGCATGCCTATCAGAATTTTGATACGACAACCAACTATCCGGACACCCACTGAGGAGTCCATGCTACTTCACGGTATAACGGCTGGGTTAACCAGGATCCGATCAGGAACCCTCAGATCAACCGCAAGAGGACGTTTAGCTGTCTCCAGGCATCTGCCTTTGCAAACTAACTTTGACGCAGAACAGGATTGGCGACGTAGAATCGGCCCGGACACACAAAGGGAGGAACATGCATGTGAACCCCCACAAAGAAGGCAGTCCGGATTCACTTCAGATCCACTCCAAGCCCCCCAGTCTGGCCATCACAGGTTTCGTCAAAAACACCTCTTTTTCATAATCATAAACCGTACTCATATGCATAGACATATCATCCTACTACAATGCGTATAATTAAATAACACTTACCAGACGTTGTTTATCATCGACGCCTCTTTGCCAAAAATGGCAGCCACGCCTCTTGTTACGCCCGATTATACCAGGGGCTTCACAGTACGACAATAAAAGTCCGACCACCTTTTCGGTCGCTCGGCACCCCAAACTTATAACACTATATGCATCAGCTCTGAATCATGTCTTGGGTCATTGGTTGGGTTTGCCCGGCTCACATGTTTTGGTACCTTACATTCTGTTCCGTCAGCTAAGGTAGCACTGGGAGAACTACTGCGATTGTGTCCCGGTTCTGCCGGACGAGCACCTCAGTAGAGAAAGCCGAAAACCGACTGTCATGATACAATGAGAGCTGGTCAGCTATTCGAGAGGTTGTAAAATCCTTAAAGATTTATTCCGCATAATGCCATTATAAATGCAGAGTGCGACGGATCGGTCTTCCGATCAGGCGCCAATCGAGCCCATAGTTCGGCCTTCCGAACACCAGGGGCTGCACCGACCATACTCGAATTCCTATGGCTAAGTGAGAGTGATAAAGCCCTATAGTCCGATTGCCTGGTTCGTGGTGAGGAACACCTCCTTAAAAGGATCCAACCATGGGATAAAGAGTGTTCAGATATGTCCTGAACACCCCCGTATTTTTTCCGTGGGGGCAGAAGCCGACGACTGGCTAACTCTTAGGATTTACATACAATAAACAGCCGCACAGGAAGAACATATGTTCAAACAAAACAGGCAATATATAATAAAAGTGCCATTATCCCATATTACAAAGAACGGCACGAATGCCCTCAGGGAAATATAATGTCTTTGGTACAATTATCCGCCACAAGGCGGGCCCCCTTCAGTGCACCTTCATAGTACAGCTCGGGCTTGCGGTGCTCCTTACCCTCCGGCGGCCCCTCAGTCATCAGCTTCTCCATGTCAAGATTCCCCCAATGCGCTTTTGCACGGGCGAACGCCATGCACGCACCTTCTATACAGACTGATCGCTTGATAGCATCAATCCGAGGACAGGCGCCCACAATCCGCTTCACGAGTCCGAAGTAACCGCTTGGAATTGGCTCCGCGGGCCACAGCCGGACAACCAAGTCCTTCATGGCTAGTTCGGCTGCCTGGTGCAGTTTGACCAGCTGCTTCAGCTGATCGATAAAAGGCACCGGATAGTTCGGTGCCAAATACTGTGACCAGAAGTTCCTCTCCGCAGACTTCTTCTCCTCAGTTCGGTAGAATTGGGCGGCATCTGATATGCTGCGAGGCATATCCGCAAACGCCCCTGTAAAAACACGAATTCAGCTTGTCGCTTAGAGTTCTCCCCACTATCATGTAAAAATGGCCATGAATACAACATGCCTTACCAGGCGCAACTTTCCGAGCCTCCTGAATGTCCTGTACATCCCCTCGGGCTTCTTCCCGAGCATCTTCTGCGGGTTGGCGAGCTTGGGCGAGTTCGGATTCTTTCCCTACTAGACTCTGCTCGAAGCCCTCGCTTTTCTTCACAGCCTCCTGGAGCTCCTGCTCAGCTGTGATGACCCTGGCCTCGTGTTTTTCATGAAGCGCCTGTTCGGCGGCAGCCTTCTTGTTGGCATCAACCACAACCTTCTTCAGTGCCTCATATTCAGCACTCGCTCCTAGAGCAGACAACACAAATACTTTTCAATAGGCACAATTACCCATTCGTGCCTAATGCAAGACAATGTTTCAACATACCTTGCTTGTCCTCTAGTTGCTTCTTCACACGGCCAAGTTCCTCCTCGGCCCGTTTCAGGCTCTGCTTCAGTTCGGACACTTCCGCATTATGAGCGGCCGCCTTCTCTGCACATGCCTGTTTTCACACAAAGGGGTATACGTAATTAACAAAGGTTCCCACGAAAACAAAGGATTTGATCCCCTGCCCGGCTCTCTCTTTCGCCGGACAGTGTATCAGGGGCTACTACTCATATTATGATGATTCCTCAAAGGTTTGTTAGAAAACATACCTCAAAAGGCTCTATAAGGCCAAGGCAGGACTCATTCAGCCCCCTTTCGGCAGACTGAATCTTTTCAACCACCGCCCCATGAGGGTCCGATGTTCATCGATGATAGACGCGTTCTTTAACGTTGTCGATAGACCGCCCGACAGCTCTGCGTGGACAGAGGTTGCCGGCGGAGTAGGAAAGCCTCCCTCCGTCGAAGGTGGCTGCTTGCCCGATCCTGGAGCCTTAGAGGTCTCCAGGACCTTATCCGGATGTGGTCCGGACCCGAGATCGCCCCAATCATCGACACACCATGGGGCCACCGCCCCCATGTATCCGGCTCTAGAGACATGCCTCCCCTGGTCCGGGTCTCTTTGAGACGACACCTCGATGTCGTGCCTGGACTTCAGGGAAGGAGCCTCCAGAGGCGTCTCGCTCGCCACAGCATCTGAGCTCAGCGAATCCTCCGACGAGGACTGTCCGGCACGAGACCTCGCCGGGCTGTACGAAATATGGCAACAGTTAAAACTACCGTACCCAAACGACCCTGGATGCATATGCGTGTTCGGATTTCGGATACTTATGATTTTTCCAGGGGCTGGGCCCTGGGATCCCACTCCGGGCTATCATCAGCAGCCGTGGTGGATGCCTCTGGGTGGGAACATCTCCCCCTCTTGGGTGATTCGGCCTCCAGGGACGGTGAAGCCGCCCTTTTCTTCCCACCTTCAGAGTGAGGCTCATCCTCCTCTGCTTCCTCCTCTTCGTCTTCAGAAGAAGGAGCGTCGCTGGAGTCTTCGGATTTTGCGTCCGAAGCCTCGCGGCGACGGAGGCCACTTCGGGTATTTTTGGCCTTCTTGGAGACCTCTTTCTTTGGCGCCTCGTAAGGCACGGGGACCAGCATCATCGTCAGAAGAGGTCCGGCCGGTTCCTCCGGCAGCGGGGCCGGACAATGTATCCGCTCCACCTTCTTTATCCATTCCTGGGGTCATGATGAAACATGATAAAAATGTCTCCCTCAGGACATGACAACTGAAGCATGGATGGACAGAGCGTGGATGTAACTTACGAGGCTTGCAGAATGGGACAATTGATACCCACGGTCCTCGGCGGAGCCCGGCCACGATTTGCCGGACTTAAAGAGCACCTTCCAGATATCCTTGTGGGAGGAATCATAGAGCTCCCGAAGGGTTTGGTGCTCGGTTGGCTCGAACTCCCACAAAGTACAGGCTCGGCGCTAGCAAGGGAGAACCAGGCGAACTAGCATCACCTGGACCACGTCGACGAGTTTGACGTCCTTGTCGACCACGCTCTGAACGCGCGTCTGGAACAGTGACAGCTCATCGGACAAGGACCAGTTCGGGCCCTTCTTGGGCCAGGACGTGAGTCGCAGTGGGGCTCCGGATATAAACTCAAGAGCTGCAGCCCACTTTTTGCTGCATGGTTCGGTGATGTAGAACCACTACTGCTGCCACTCCTTGATGGAGTCATTGAAGGCACCCTTCGGCCAATCGGCCTTGGGCATCTTGCTCACCATGGCACCGCCGCACTCGGTGTGTTCGCCACTGACCACCTTGGGCTTCACATTGAAAATATTCAGCCACGGGCCGAAGTGAGGCGAAATCCGGAGAAAGGCCTCGCACACGATGATGAACGTCGAGATATTGAGGAAAGAATTGGGGGAAAGATCGTGAAAATCAATCCCATAGTAGTACATGACCCCACGAACAAATGGGTGAAAGGGAAACCCGAGCCCGCGGACAAAATGGGGAAGGAACACGACTCTCTCGTGAGGCTCCAGAGTAGGGACGACCTATCCCGCCGGTGGGAGACGGTGGCCGATCTTCTTGGCCCGATACCCGGCTTCCCGGAGCTTCTTGATATCCTTCTCCTGGACGGTAGAGGCCATCCATCTGCCTCCTGCTTCGGATCTGGACATATTTGGAAAACCTCTCTTCAATGGAGAAGGAGAATGCCTGGGCGTTAGGGCTCGAACAGAGGGGAATGGGCTAGCGGAAGGAGAAGGCGTGGGTAAAGAGGAAGAGACCTTATCTCTTTATAGAGACGGCAAAAGCTTTTGCGCCTCCCCACTTGCCTGGTGGAACCCGCTCGCTCCCCACTCGCCACGATTAGCGGTGCGGTTGGACTATCCATACTCGTATTGATGAGAATCCCATAATAAGGGGACATGATCTCTGCTATGGCTAAACGTCCAGAAGAAACCGCCTCGCGATGTGCATTGTGGCTGGTTGTGGGAAAACGGTTCGAATAATGACCCGACAGTAATGACATGCCATGTTGTCTAAAAAAGCTGTCAGCAGATTGCATTTGTGAAATATCATTCTCTCTACGGTGGTATGTGAAGATCATTTTGCGGATCTGGACACGGTTGAAGTGTTCGATAATTATCTTCGAGTATTCGGAGAAGGAACCCGCCTTGCAATGTCGAAGACAAGACTGCGCGCTGGACTCATCGTCATTGGAGCCTGGTTCAGGGGCTACTGAGGGAGTCCTGGATTAGGGGGTATCCGGACAGCCGGACTATATGCATCATCCGGACTATTCAAGCATGAAGATACAAGACTCAAGACTCCGTTCCGTGTCCGGATGGGACTCTCATTTGCTTGGAAGGCAAGCTTGGCGATCCGAATATTGTATTTCCTTCCTTGTAACCGACTCCATGTAAATCCTAGCCCTCTCCGGTGTCTATATAAACCGGAGAGGTTGGTCCTTAGAAGGCCGATCACAATTACAATCATAATCATCATAGGCTAGCTTCTAGGGTTTAGTCTCTTTGATCTCATGGTAGATCTACTCTTGTACTACTCATATCTTTAATATTAATCAAGCAGGAAGTAGGGTTTTACCTCCATCGAGAGGGCTCGAACCTGGGTAAACATTGTGTCCCTCGCTTCCTATTACCATCATCCTAAGACGCACAGATCGGGACCCCCTACCCGAGATCCGCCGGTTTTGACACCGACAACGGCCTCAAGCCATTTAGCGGAATCTGGGCTCATCATCGCTTCCTGATAGTTCGTAGGTTCATCATGGTCTAGTAACATGACTTCCAGAATAGGATTACCGTACCACTCTGGTGTGGACCATACTCTGGTTGACCTACGAGGTTCGGTAGTAACTTGATCTGAAGTTTCATGATCATCATCATTAGCTTCTTTACTAAATGGTGTAGGAATCACTGGAACTGATTTCTATGATGAAATACTTTCCAGTTCTGGAGAAAGTACAATTACCTCATCAAGTTCTACTTTCCTCCCACTCACTTCTTTCGAGAGAAACTCCTTCTCTAGAAAGGTTCCGTTCTTAGCAACAAAAATCTTGCCTTCAGACTTGTGGTAGAAGGTGTACCCAATTGTTTTCTTAGGGTATCCTATGAAGACACATTTCTCCGATTTGGGTTTGAGCTTATCGGGCTGAAGCCTTTTGACATAAGCATCACATCCCCAAACTTTTAGAAATGATAACTTAGGTTTGTTGCCAAACCACAGTTCATACGTTGTCGTCTCAACGGACTTTGATGGTGCCCTATTTAAAGTGAATGCAGATGTCTCTAATGCATAACCCCAAAACGATAGTAGTAAACTGGTAAGAGACATCATAGATCGCACCATATCCAATAAAGTGCGGTTACAACGTTCGGATACACCATTACGTTGTGGTGTTCTAGGTGGAGTGAGCTGTGAAACTGTTTCACATTGTTTTAAATGAAGGGCAAATTCGTAACTCAAATATTCTCCTCCACGATCAGATCGTGGAAACTTTATTTTCTTGTTACGATGATTCTCCACTTCACTCTGAAATTCTTTGAACTTTTCAAATGTTTTAGACTTGTTTTTCATTAAGTAGATATACCCATATCTGCTTAAATCACCTGTGAAGGTCAGAAAATAACGATTCCCTCCACGAGCCTCAACACTCATCGGACTGCATACATCATTATGTATTGTTTCCAATAAGTCATTAACTCGTTCCATTGTTTCGGAGAATGGAGTTTTAGTCATCTTGCCCATAAGGCACGGTTCGCAAGTATCAAATGATTCATAATTAAGTGATTCCAAAAGCCCATCAGCAAGGAGTTTCTTCATGCGCTTTACACCAATATGACCTAAATGGAAGTGCCACAAGTATGTTGCACTATCATTATCAACTTTGCATCTTTTGGCATCAATATTATGAATATGTGTATCACTACGATCGAGATTCAATAAACCATTAACATCAGGTGTATGACCAAAGAAGGTTTTATTCATATAATAACAATTATTCTCTGTCTTGAATGAATAACTGTATTGCAATAAACATGATCTAATCACATTCGTGCTCAACACAAACACCAAGTAACATTTATTTAGGTTCAACACAAATCCCAAAAGTACAAGGAGTGTGCGATGATGATCATATCAATCTTGGAACCACTTCCAACACACACCATCACTTCACCCTCAGCTAGTCTATGTTCATTCTGTAACTCCTGTTTTGAGTTACTAATCTTAGCAACCGAACAGGTATCAAATAGCCAGGGGCTACTACGAACACTAGTAAGGTACACATCAATAACCTGTATATCAAATATACCTTTGTTCACTTTGCCATCCTTCTTATCCGCCAAATGTTTGGCGCAGTTCCGCTTCTAGTTACCCTTTCCTTTGCTGTAGAAGCACTCAGTTTCAGGCTTGGGTCCAGCTTTGGGCTTCTTCCCGGGAGTGACAACTTGCTTGCCATTCTACTTGAAGTTCCCTTTCTTTCCCTTTGCCCTTTTCTTGAAAGTAGTGGTCTTGTCAATCATCAACACTTGATGCTCTTTCTTGATTTCTACCTTCGTCGATTTCAGCATCACGAAGAGCTTGGGAATCGTTTTCGTCATCCCTTGCATACTATAGTTCACCATGAAGTCCCAGTAACTTGGTGATGGTGACTAGAGAACTCTGTCAATCACTTATCTTATCTGGAAGATTAACTCCCACTTGATACAAGCGATTATAGTACCCAGACATTCTTGACACATGCTCAATAGCTGAGCAATTCTCCTCCATCTTTTAGGCGAAGTACTTGTCAAAGGTCTCATACCTCTCGACATGGGCGTGAGTCTGAAATACCAATTTCAGCTCTTTGGAACATCTCATATGCTTCGTGGTGTTCAAAACGTTTTTGAAGTCCCGGTTCTAAGCCGTAAAGCATGGTGCACTAAACTATCAAGTAGTCATCATATTGAGCTAGCCAAACGTTCATAATGTCTGCATCTGCTCCTGTAATAGGTCTGCCACCTGGCGGTGCATCAAGGACATAATTGTTTTGTGCAGCAATGAGGATAAACCTCAGATCATGGACCCAGTCCGCATCATTGCTACTATCATCTTTCAACTTAGTTTTCTCTAGGAACATATAAGAAGCATAGGGAAGCTACAATGTGAGCTATTGATCTACAACATAATTTGCAAAAAACTATCAAAACTAAGTTCATGATAAATTAAAGTTCAATTAATCATATTACTTAAGAACTCCCACTTAGATAGACATCCCTCTAGTCATCTAAATGATCATGTGATCCATATCAACTAAACCATGTCCGATCATCACGTGAGATGGAGTAGTTTTCAATGTTGAACATCTCTATGTTGATCATATGTACTATATGATTCACGCTCGACCTTTCGGTCTCCAGTGTTCCGAGGCCATATCTGCATATGCTAGGCTCGTCAAGTTTAATCCGAGTATTCTGCGTGTGCAAAACTGGCTTGCACTCGTTGTATGTGAACGTAGAGCTAATCACACCCGACCATCACATGGTGTCTCAGCACGACGAACTGTAGCAATGGTGCATACTCAGGGAGAACACTTATACCTTGAATTTAGTGAGAGATCATCTTATAATACTACCACCGTACTAAGCAAAATAAGATGATAAAAGATAAACATCACATGCAATCAAAATATGTGACATGATATGGCCATCATCATCTTGTGCCTTTGATCTCCATCTCCAAAGCACCATCATGATCTCCATCGTCACTAGCTTGACACCTTGATCTCCATCGTAGCATCATTGTCATCTCACCAACTATTTCCACTACGACTATCACTACCGCTTAGTGATAAAGTAAAGCAATTACATAGCGATTGCATTTCATACAATAAAGCGATAACCATATGGCTCCTGCCAGTTGCCGATAACTCCGTTACAAAACATGATCATCTCATACAATAATTTATATCTCATCATGTCTTGACCATATCACATCACCACAAGCCCTTCAAAAACAAGTTAGACGCCCTCTACTTTGTTCTTCGAAGTTTTACGTGGCTGTTACGGGCTTCTAGCAAGAACCGTTCTTACCTACGCATCAAAACCACAACGATTTTTGTCAAGTGTGTTGTTTTAACCTTCAACAAGGACCGGATGTAGTCAAACTCGATTCAACTAAAGTTGGAGAGACAGGCACCCGCCAGCCACGTGTGTGCAAAAGCACATCGGTAGAACCAGTCTCACGAACGCGGTCATGTAATGTCGGTCCGGGCTGCTTCATCCAACAATACCGCCGAAACAAAGTAAGACGTTGGTGGTAAGCAGTATGACTATTATCGCCCACAACTCTTTGTGTTCTACTCATGCATATCATATACGCATAGACCTGGCTCGAATGCCACTATTGGGGAACGTAGCATATAATTTCAAAAAATTTCCTACAATCATGCAAGATCTATCTAGGAGATGCATAGCAACGAGAGGGGGAGTGTCGTGGAATTGTCACAGCAGATGCCATAACGTGAGGACTTAGGCATGGAGCCATCGCAACATAGTTAGCTTGAATCTTAATATGCCTTCACTTTTAATGAATCTCCAAAAATCGAGGTGCCTGCGTTGTCACTTATCCATTTTTTAGCCTCCTCGATTCCCGCGCATGCCACTTATCCTTCTGCCTGCTAAATAGGGCCAGGGGTCCCTTTCACTTTCCCCCCTTGCCTCCTCGTCTTCATCTTCTTCCTCACGACGCCTCAACGCTTGAGCTCTGCGGCCATCGTCAACCTTCGCCAATGCCTCAACTGCGGCCGCTGCATCAACGTGAACCGACCAGAGTTTGTCCGCATGGCTCTGTTGTTCAACAGCTCCGGTAAGTTTTTCCCTTTCTCTCACCGTACATCCCATTAGGGTTCCTGCGAGTTCGTCGGAGTTCATCTTTGTTTCTCTTAGTTTGTCCCTGTCCTCTGTGGTTTTGATCCAAACTTAGTGCTCCTCCTGTGCGGCATTAGTTAGTTGTAGTACTCATTTTTGATATTTGAACATCTCCTTTGCGTGAAAGATCCAATCTGGACACATGAACTTCCCAACTACCGCAGCTTAGGTTTAGAAAATTTTCCATTATTTGCACTGTCGTAGATCCAAAATTATAACATCGGTGTGTGAAAGCTGTTTGTCCAATACTTAGAAATTTTTCCATTCATAGACCCGGAAATTGATAACTGTGTGGGTGGCTTAACTCATAAACCGTAACCCGCCAGGTACCATTAGTCCCCTCTTAAGCCGCCGATAGATTACCTTTATAGCTCCAATGCTATCCTCCGGCTTAACACATTTGCATGCATGTTTCATCATTGTTTATCCTTGAACCAATAGCCGGCTTTACCACATAATCTTAAACTGGCATAATATTCTTTTCAGACCATCAAAAATGACTAGGACGTTCACTTCTTGCAACTGGGTCCCATCTCGGGTTACCGATGAAGACCTGAACAAGTTTGTTGCAACTGGCACCTTAGCAAAGAAAGAGGACATCCACTGGAGGGTCCCAGGCCTTGAAAATCCTCCTGAGCCCAAGGAAGGAGAAGTGATTGTTTTCACTGACCACATGATCTGGGGGTTTAGCCCGCCCGGCTCAAAGTTCTTCCGAGACGTACTTCACTTTTTCCAACTTCATCCTGAAGACATTGGGCCCAATTCCGTGTCCAATATTTGCAACTTCCAAGTATTTTGTGAAGCTTATCTTCAAGAGGAGCCCACGGTTGAACTATTTAGAGAGTTTTATTATTTGAACCGTCAGACAGAGTTTACTGACAAGCCCAGCTTGGAACTCGGCGGAGTTTCAATTCAAAAGAGGATAGAAGCTAGTTTTCCTTATGCCAAGCCGCACAGTCATCCCAAGGACTGGAACCAAACTTGGTTCTATTGCCAAAACACCTATCTAGAACACGAGAGACCACCGGCTTTGCAACAAACATCCACTCCCACCACGGATCAGCACAAAGGAGCAGGCCAAGTACGCGCCACATTTTCTAAGCTCAGAGCCTTCATGGCTAATGGCTTAACCAGCATCGACCTTGTTTGGTGCTGGGTCTCCTGGAGGATCTTGCCGTTAAGCTGTCGCCCCGGCTTAATGTGCGAATATACCGGCAATTTGAAAGATCCCGAGGCCACTGCGAAATTCAACTATCTGACGCAGAAATCACTAAATCCTCCAAGGCGTTGCTGAACGAAACTTGGGAGGAATGCAGTAAAATAGGAGTTAGTCCTTTTTGCACTTTCAACAAACCGCCAGTTGTAAGTGTTGCACAGCCTTGGTTCAATCTAAATCATATTTGTGTTAATACTTTCCACTTATGATCATTTGACCTCAACAGGCAGAGTCTCCATTTTGAAAGAAGAAGCCGTAAGATAAGCTGGCCAAACCGACCCGTACCAAGACCAAGGCCACCAAAAGGCCTGCCAAGAAGAAGGCCACCGATCCCTCCAAGTTAAACTTGGATGATGACGGTGATGATGATGAGTCGGAGGTAGAACTTGACTCTCTTGGCTCATTTTTTGTACATCTCATTGACAATGATTGTTATCAGGAGGAAGCCAAAGCCAGCTGTGCGGGTGACGAAGAGGTAATTGTTCTTTCCTCTGGCTCAGAATCTATGCCAAAACAGAAAACTCGCCAAGCAAGCCGGAAAGTAAGGTTTTGTCATCCTTTGGCTTATTTGGATCCCAACTTTATTTTGAAGAAGCAGCAACATGAAGCTCGCCGCACAACCCGGAACAGCGGAAGCGGGATCCTTTCCTCCGGCTTACCGAACACCCTAGCTCCTTGCAAGCATCGTCCATAGGTTTCAACAAACTCCGACTTAACTTATCCCAGGGCCGGTCTGTTTTGACAACCTCTTAATCCTTGCGATTCAAATTATCAGGGAAAGTCTCATTCTTCCTCTGGCGACTCAACGGGGACTCATGTCCCGGCTTTCAAACCGGTACCTGGGTAGGACTGTCAAATCTTTGCTTTAGATTATATACTCAACTATTGTACTAAACTTATCTTGTGTTTCATTCACAGGGCTATGGAGAAGCCCAGTAAGAACATGAAGGTGACAAAAACTCCTAAAAACCCTTCTGAGACGGAGCAACAGTCTGCAGAGACCTCCCATCAAGCCCCCGAAGCTACAATTGATGAACCGCCATTGGCTGATCACAATATTGACATGGATCAGATGGATGTTGATCCAGCCACCACCAATCCGCCAAGTCCCAGTAAGCCGCCAGGCCCTATCAAGCCGGCTGAAGAAAAGGCTGATGACGTTGTCATCACTGGGCATGGTTACACAGAACCTGGCAAACCTACTACCACAACGGCAAAGAGGAGATTTATGTTGCCGACAGAGGCAAATGGTTAGCCAATCTGGACAGCTATGCCCACTTCAGTGCCCAGGAGATTCACTCTGGGTACTTGAACCGTCTTTACACAAGCCGTGACTATGAAGCTAGTTTAGTAAACTTGATGAAGGAACACTTTGAGGTAAACACTACAACTCTCTTCATACAAATACACTTCCATTAGCCACCAAGTTTATTGGACATGATAGAATAGAATGTGATGTAAACTTCAATAGCTTTATAGATCAATTCCAGTATCCCTCAAGGGCCGGTTTATAATTTCAAGATAAACCGGTACTTCCAAGAGTAGTACTTCAACTTTGCATGTGTAGCCCCCAAGGGTTGACTTCATCTTTCAAGATGAGCCGGGACTTTAAATAGTAATGATTTAATTTCACATCTGTAGCCCTCAAGGGCCAGCTTAATCTGTCAAGACAAGTCGGGTCTCATTACCACACGTGTCCAGTGATTTGAAGCATATAGCCCCCATGAACCGGCTATAATCATCATATAGCAACCAGGTCATCATAAACTTGTCTTGAAAAAGAGCAAGCCGAGTTGACCACTGCTTTAGCAGATATGGAGAGGCTGAAAAAAGACTTCAAAGCTGATCAGGCAGGCTGGGAAACAGAGAAGTCAACCCTGTTGAAAAGAGCAGAGGATGCTGAAGTGGCTCTTAAGCCGGTAGCTGAAGAGCTCGGTGGCTTAAAACAACAAGTAAATGCCATGACTGCTGCCATCTTTGGTAGGTAACATCATCTCAATTTTTTTTGCTTCCAATGCATTATAATCACTATGCATCCAGCTTACAGACTTTATTGATGACGTAGGCGCCAGAATTGCCCACCTTGGCTTAGATATGTGCAAGAAATTGAAAGCCACCTACACCCTCATAGAACAATTATATACTGGCGCGCAACAAGCCATCTGCACAGCTGCTCACAAGAAACAGCCGCCAACCCTTATCAAGGATACTTTGGAGAAGTTGTCTGTGCTGCCCCTGCGGATTGAGAAACTGAAGAAATCAGCTGCAAGAGCCAGTGCACTCACGGCGCTAACACGGGCCAAAGCATGGCAAGTAGATCTTGAGCCGACAGATTTGGCGAACGGCAGCCCCAGCGTGAAAGAGGACGAGTCTCCCTTCAGCGCAGAGGACTTTGTGTCAATAGCGAGGGAAATGCATCCTCTAGCAAGTAAGCTGGCTGAAGATACCAATCTCTCACATTACCATCCGGTTTATGATGCTGACAAGAAGAAAGTCAAGGCACCAATTCATGACTCAAAAGACCTGACTCCTCCAATCCGTAAGCACACCTTTTCCCCTGACAATGACCCGTCAACACTTATTAGCGATGAAGCTGTATTCAAAGCTTTGACTGGGATCAACTGGGCAACCTCTGACTTCCAGCCAATGGGTGAAGAGGAGGAGGATGAACCGGTGCTGGATGATCCACAACCTTCAACTCGCCAAGCCCAAGACCAGTGAGCCGCATGCCGGCTTAGCATCTGCTAGCTGAGATACTTTGCCAAAAAAAACACTTAACTCTTTTGGGCCGTCTGCTGCCTTGTAATAGGCTAGCCTTAAACAATTATTTGTCATGCCATCACGCATGTTTTATCTGCATAACACTTGATGAGCTGTTTTGATCTTCTTTGATGATCCAATGTTAATGCTCATATTCATTATCAATTTTTCCTAAGAATATTGTCAGAAACCCTACATACAAATAGAGCACAAGTACCTTGGTGGTTTATCCCAAGGCGGGTCAAAATGCCCCATATAACAAACCACTGGTGACTATAACGTCCATAACCAGGGCCGATTTATCATAACCTCATATAATTATAATAAGATAAATATCATACCTGTGATACTTATGTGTATTGCTGGCTTACCGGGCCATGGGCAATAAGGGCAACAAACCCAATACAGAGCATAGCACTCTGTGCCATTTATTCACGCTGCCGGCTTACAATGCCTTGAACAGCGAAGGGTAACATCCCCCAATAGTTGAGAGTACAGGACTCCATTGATATGAACATCATATACTAGCGACTTAACATCCAAAACCAGGCCGGGTTATCAAAACACCGGATTTTACCAAATAAATATCAAGGCATCATGGCCTGAATCAAATCTCGACCATATATCAATATGGCACAAATATAAGTCACCAAAAATATTCAAAGGCAAAAGAAAACAGAAAATCAAGGCATTCAAGGCTGCCAGGCCTCAACATCAAGTGCTATTCAAGGGCTGCACAACCACTGAGTTACTCCTTAATTCAAACCTGTAAGTCGGGCCTCACATGACCAAATCGCCATTTTAACTTTGACAAGTTCAGGGTCTTTAAAAGATTAGCTGTCAAGAGTACGGCGAGTCATTCCAGGATTACCTGGTCGGAGTGGCAAACTTACAAAGGTAGGATAACCCGGATTTTTGGTGAATACACCTGGCGTCCAAGCCTATTATGCGAGACAACAAAGCTTTTGTTCGTTTAACAAAAAGCCCCCAAGTAATATTGTGATCCAAGCGTACAAGCCGGATCAGTAGGGTAGTCACAGCTATGCTCAATGAGCAGGAAGCCCCCAAGTTTTTGCAATCAAGGCGTACAAGCCAGATCAAAAGGGTCATAGCTATGATCAATGAGGAGGAAGCCCCCAAGTGACCTTATGAAGTAAATAAAGACTTAGATTCTCAGAAATGAAATGATCGAGGCCCCGAATCATCTGGGATGTCGGCTTTATTATACTAATCATAATATATACAATGACAAAAGTATGTACATCACATGAGCCGATGGCTCAGGTCTAATAAGGCCGAAGATGAGCAATATTCCACGACCGGTGGGTCTACTCCTCCGATGTGCGTGAGTCCTTGTGGTCTCGAACATCAATAAGGTAGTATGACCCATTGTTCAGATTTTTGCTGACCATAAAAGACCCTTCCCTAGGTGGGGATAACTTGTGCATGTCAGTTTGATACTGGATGAGCCGGAGCACCAAATTTCCTTCTTGAAAGGTCCTGGTCTTAACCCGGCGGCTGTGATAACGACGCAGATCTTGCTGGTAAATTGCCGAACAAGCCGCCGCAAGGTCACACTCTTCATTCAAAAGGTTAATAGCATCCTGACATGCTTTCTGATTAGCAGCTTCAACATAAGCTGCCACATGAGGCGACTCGTGATGTATATCATTAGGGAGAACTGCCTCAGCTCCGTAAACCATGAAGAAAGGCATGTAACCCGTAGATCTGTTGGGGGTGGTATTGATACTCCAAAGCACTAAGGGCAACTCCTCCACCCAACAACCCAGTGTTCTCTACAAAGGGACCATAAGCTGGGGCTTGATACCTCTCAAGATTTCTTGATTAGCTCGTTCAGCTTGGCCATTAGACTGGGGGTGATCCACTAATGATACATCAAGCCGGATATGCTCTTGTTGACAGAATTGTTTCATTGCCCCCTTAGACAGATTAGTACCATTATCTGTAATCATACTATGAGGATATCCAAAACGAAAGATCACCTTTTTGATGAATTGAACCACCGTGGCTACATCACATTTGCTGACCGGCTCAGCCTCAACCCACTTTGTAAACTTGTCAATTGCTACCAAGAGATGAGTCTTTTTATCCTTAGACCTTTTGAAAGGCCCAACCATATCCAGCCCCCAGACTGCAAACGGCCAAGTACTTGGAATCATCCTCAATTCTTGAGCCAGCACATGGGCTCGTCTTGAAAATTTCTGACAACCATCACACTTACTGACCAGATCTTCTACATTAGCATGAGCCGCCAGCCAATAAAACCCATGATGAAAAGCCTTAGCAACGAGAGACTTAGAGCCGGCATGATGACCGCAATCTCCTTCATGAATCTCCCTTAAAATTGCACGGCCCTCCTCAGGAGAAATGCATCGTTGAAACACCCCTGTAACACTGCATCTGTGAAGCTCACCATTGACAATAGTCATTGACTTAGACCTCCGAGTTATTTGCCTGGACAAAGTTTCATCCTTAGGTAACTCACCTCGGGTCATATAAGCCAAATATGGAACAGTCCAATCAGGGGTAATATGAAGAGCCGCCACCAAGTGCACCTCCGGGTCAGGAACTGCCAAGTCCTCCTCTGTAGGCAACTTTACCGATGGGGTATGCAAAACATCAAGGAAAACATTAGGGGGCACCGGCTTACGCTGAGACCCCAGCCAGCTTAACGCATCAGCAACTTCATTTTTTCTTCAATCAACATGCTCCACCTGATATCCTTTGAAATGACCAGCAATGGCATCAACCTCTCGATGATATGCCGCCATGAGTGGATCTTTTGAATCCCAAGTTCCTGACACTTGCTGAGCCACCAAATCCGAGTCGCCAAAGCACCTTATTTGGCTTAGGTTCATCTCTTTAGCCATCCAAAGACCATGGAGCAAGCCTTCATACTCAGCTGCATTGTTAGTACAAGGGAACATCAACCTTAAAACATAACAAAATTTATCACCTCATGGGGAAGTCAATATAACTCCAGCCCCCGAGGCTTCCAATTGCCTAGACCCATAAAAATGAAGAGTCCAATATGTATTGTCTGGCTTATCCTTAGGCATCTGCAACTCTGTCCAATCATCGATGAAATCCAGAAGTGCCTGAGATTTTATAGCCGTCCGAGGCACATACTTCAAGCCATGGGGTCCAAGATCAATGGCCCACTTAGCTACTCGACCTGTGGCTTCTTTGTTTTGAATAATATCTCTCAATGGAGCAGAACTAACCATAGTGATGGGATGATCAAGGAAATATTGCTTCAACTTGCGACTAGCCATGAACACGCCGTAAACTAATTTCTGCCAATGTGGGTATCTCTGCTTAGACTCAATGAGCACCTCACTGACATAATAAATCGGGCTTTGAACCGGATACTCCTTGCCTGACTCCTTCCTTTCAACCACAACTGCCACGCTGATAGCGCTGTTGTTTGCAGCCACATATAACAACAAAGGCTCCTTCTCAATAGGAGCTGCAAGAACCGGCGGCTCAGCCAGTTGTTTCTTAAGCGCCTCAAACGCCTCATTAGCAGCATCACTCCAGACAAAGTCATCTGTCTTCTTCATCATTTGATACAAAGGGACAACCTTCTCTCCCAGGCGGCTTATAAACCGGCTCAAAGCCGCAATACGACCTGCCAAATGCTGGACGTCATTGATACACGCCGGCTCAGCCAAATAAGTGATAGCTTTGATCTTCTCCGGGTTAGCTTCAATGCCCCTCTCAGAAACCAGGAAGCCCAATAACTTGCCCACTGGCATACCAAAAACACACTTGGCCGGGTTAAGCATCATTTTATCGACCCGGAGATTGTCAAAGGTCTCTTTTAGATCATCTATCAAGGTCTCCTTTTTCCTGGATTTCACAACAATATCATCCACATAAGCATGAACATTGCGCCCAATCTGGCCATGGAGGCAATTCTGAGCACACCATTGGTAAGTCGCCTGAGCACTCTTGAGCCCAAAGGGCATAGACACATAGCAGAAGGCTCCAAAGGGAGTGATGAAAGTTGTCTTCTCCTGGTCCTTAACTGCCATCTTGATCTGATGATATCTAGAATAAGCATCCAAAAAGCTCAAACGCTCACAACCCGCCATAGCATCAATAATCTGATCAATACGCGGGAGAGCAAAAGGATCAGTCGGACAGGCCTTGTTAAGGTCTGTATAATCCACACACATACGCCAAGTGCCATTTTTATTAAGTACCAGCACCGGGTTAGCCAACCACTCAGGATGAAAAAATTCAATGATGAACCCTACCACCAAGAGCCGGGCCACCTCTTCACCAATTGCCTTGCGCCTCTCCTCATTAAAACGACGAAGAAACTGCTTGACCGGCTTAAACTTGGGATCCACATTAAGAGTGTGCTCAGCGAGTTCCCTTGGTACACCTGGCATGTCAGAAGGCTTCCATGCAAATATGTCCTGGTTCTCATGGATGAACTCGATGAGCGCGCTTTCCTATTTCGGATCCATATTAGCACTGATGCTGAACTGCTTGGACGAGTCGCCAGGCACAAAATCAACCATCTTAGTGTCATCTACTGATTTAAACTTCAATAGGGGGTCGTTTTCTGTAGTTGGCTTCTTCAAAGGGGTCATATCTTCCGGGTCAACATTGCCCTTATAAAACTTCAACTCCTCAGTGGCACAAGCCAACTTAGCATAAGCAACATCACCCTCTTCACAATCCCGAGCAATTCTCCTATTACCATGCATCGTGATGGTGCCCTTATGACCCAGCATCTTAAGGTGCAGATAAACATAATACGGCCGCGCCATAAACTTGGCGTAAGCCGGCCGCCCAAACAAAGCATGATACGGGCTCTTGATCTTAACCACCTCAAATGTCAACTTTTCTGCTCTGGAATCATGGTCATCTCCAAAAGCTACCTCCAGTGTTATCTTACCCACTGGATACGCTGACTTACCAGGTACCACTCCATGGAAAACAGTAGAAGACGCCTTAAGATCTTACTCCAGAGTTCACCGCCCGCTTATGGATTTTCTGATCTCACTTGCATAGGCTTGTGCTGAACACATGATACTAGCCACCATTCAGCTGCTTTGGATTACTCTGATAACCAGACTGCTGCTGCTGATTCACTTGGCCAAATTGCTGATTCAAACCACCATGATTTCCTTGGCCTTGAAAGCCAGAGCTTGAGTCGCCACCTCCAAAGCCAGGTCCATGAGAACCGGAACCTGAACCGCCGTGCGGGCCATGATTGTTCTGAAAAAAGTTAGAATTTATGTACTCCCTCATGATGAAGCAATCCTTCCACAGATGACTGGTCGGCTTATCCTGGGTCCCGTGTTTCAGACAAGGCTGATTCATCATGGCTTCAAGGTTGAACTTTGGCCCTCCAAACCGGGGCGCTTCTGCTTTCCCCTTACGACATTGGTTATTATGTTGCGTGCTGGTGTTAGCCACAAAGTGTAAACCGCCGTACCTTTACCATTACCACCTTGACCCGCCGTGTTATGTTGTCCCTTTGCATTGCCACCCTTCTTCCCTTTCCGAGCCTTCTCCTCATAAGACTCGGGATCTTTAGTGCTATTAGAGTGGGCATACTTGACGAGAGCTGCCATGAGCTCCCCCATATCATTGCAATTACGCTTAGGCCGCCCCAATTTCTGCTTAAGGGGAAGGAAGCGACAATTCTTCTCTAACATCAGGACTGCTGAACCGGCGTTGATACTGTCCGATGAGTGTATAACAGCTGAAATCCGGCGCACCCAATTTGTTGTTGACTCACCCTCACCTTGGACACAAGAATCTAAATCCAGAATCGACATAGGCTGCTTGCACGTGTCTTTAAAATTTTGAATAAATCACCTTTTCAACTCTGCCCATGATCCAATGGAGTTGGCGGGCATGCCTTTCAACCAAGTATGAGCCGGCCCATCCAACATCATGGTGAAATACTTAGCACATGCAGCATCACTAACATCCAGCATCTCCATAGCCATCTCATAATCTCAATCCAAGCCTCTAGGGGCTGATCCACCGTGTAGTTAGGCACCATACGGGGGCCCTTGAAATCCTTAGGCAAGCGCTCATTGCGTAAATCCGGCACTGGACATGGCACACCCAAGGTTCTAGAGGTCACTCCTGCCTCCCTAGACGCTGACGGATAAGCCGAAGATTGTTGTTGAGCTGCTAGCTCTACCTCATGCCGTGCCCTCCCTGATCCACCAAAGCCTGAGCATCATTACCAGCACGGTCAGTCTTACGAGGTTGGTTGTGGTGCCGTTCACTGCTTGACACGGCTAGTTCCTCAATATGTCTGCTATAACTCTGGCTTGGACGTGGTGTTGAATGGATATGATCACAACTATATGAATACGCCGCCTGTTGGGCCACAGCCGTCTGAAGAAGCTCTCCCACTCTCTCATCTTGAGCCAGGAGAGCCGCCAGTCGAGTAGCCACATCTATCATGTTATCCAAGGGGTTAGAAAACTGCCCCGGGGGCGTCAGAACGTGCCGAGGAGGGGTCAAGTTCAAATGTGGGGGGTCTGTAGCATGTGGTTGAACCGGTTCTCCGGCCGTCGGAGCCTCAACAGCCTGATCCACCCCAGGCGGGTTACTGGTTCCTGCCCTAGGTGTGTTAAAAAGGTTCCTCGCATCATAAGATGGGGGTAATCGACTCACATGCCTTCTATTAAAGACAACGTTTGATGCGTCCCGGTCCAAGCTTAAGCGGAAGCTCTCTGCTTGAAGCCGTTCTGCCTCCCTCTGCAAGGCGGCTCGCTCCGTTGCCATCCGGGTGTTCTCTGCGTTTAGATCCTCCTTGGCTTGGGTTATCTCATCTCGTAATTTTGCAACATCCGCATTATGCTAAGTTTGAAACACCGGGTTTGTCAGATTTCGGGTTCCGGCAGACCCTCTAGATTCGAACACTAGGGTGCACGCGGAGATCTAGCCCTCTGCCTACCTGTGCCTCACCGCCTCGCTATGAACTAAGCAATCAAAGGAACAACACGAGGGACACAACGTTTATACTGGTTCAGGCCACCATGGTGGTGTAATACCCTACTCCAGTGTGTGGTGTGGTGGATTGCCTCTTGGGCTAATGATGAACAGTACAAGGAAGAAGAGCCTCACGAGGGTCTGTTCTTGGCTGGTGCGATGAACTGCTAGGGGAGTTCAGTCGCTCTCTCTATTGGTTTCTAGGTGAGGATCTGATTGATTTCTCTGTCCTCCTACCTTGCGGGTGGCTAGTCCTATTTATAGGCAAAGGCCCAGGGCCTCTTCCCAAATATTGAGCGGGAAGGGCGCCAACAATTGGCCATTTTGAAGGGGAACATCTAGTACACTTATCCTGACTAAAGTTGGTCCTCGCCTGCCAAAGGCTCTCGTGGTGCGGCTTGGGCTCCACGATGACTTCCATCCTGCCGTTCTGCTGGTCTTGGTCTTGTTGCACCGAAATGGATGCCTTTGCTTGATGCTCTCGCCTGCGCTTGCTCCCTTTGCACCAAAGAGGAAAGAAGGACACTGTGCAGGCTGGCGCCCGCCTGGCGCCCTTGGTCGTCATGGCTTGCGTCATGGGCACCTCGCAAGGTACCCTACCTTGATCTCTCCGCCTCCTCGCGAGCCAGCCTGACGAGGCCCTGCCTGAGGAAGCCTCCTGTCGTCCGCCCCGCGAGGCTTGGCCCCTCGCGAGGGTCTTGAGCTCGTGTTGACGAAGATGGGCCATGGTGGGCCGCCCCTTGAGCCACGCCGCAGGCCGCAGGCAGGCAAGTCTGGGGACCCCCGTTCCCAGAACGCCGACAGTAGCCCCCGGGCCCAAGGCGCGCCCGGACTTGGCTGAGCAAAGAGGCGAAGGGGCAAGCACGAAGCGCCATGGGCCCTAACAACCTGAGGCCTCGGGTGCCACGTGGCGTTAGATTGGATGTGGGTGGCCCTGCTTCCCCACGCCTCCTTACTTTGCGCCCAGCTAGGCGGACCCGTGGTTGCACACAACCTTTCCTCTTCTCGCCGCTCGGCCGTCCCCTGCTCTTCCTCCTCTTGTGCTCTAGTCTCTGCCTCCAATCCAATCTCGAATCCTCCCTCTTCCCGTTTCCATGGCTCCGACGAAGAAGGGAAAAGGGAAGAAACCGATGCCTCCGCCTCGCTCGCCGTCGTTGACAGCTCCTGCCGTCGATCGGTCGATCATACTTAACCAAGAAGGCTTAGGCAAGGTCAGCCCTGCTCTGGCCACCATCTTCAACGAGTGCGGGAGGACGACAGCCTGGCCCGCATCCCACTTCTCCATCGACAGGGTGGTCACCGAGGTCCAGTATTTTGCCAACGCCCTATGGGCGGGATTGGTTCCCCCCTTCTCTGATTTCTTCAATGATGTGCTTTCCCATTACCAGATCCATATGATACACCTGGGTCCTGAATCCATTACTCTGCTCGCCCTCTTCGCCTTTGTCTGCGAGGCGATGATGGGCATCCCCCCTTCGGTCGCCTTGCTGCGCCACTTCTTCTCCCTGTGCCTCGTCGATCCCACCCAATGCTTAAGGTGTGTGAGCTTCATTGCCGCACCAGAAACAACAGCTTCAGGGATTGATTTCAGCCTCCCTCCATCTGCGCTTGGGTTCCGCGAGCGGTGGCTGTACGTGGATGTAGGGGTACCCAGCCCCCTGCTTTCGGAGCCCAAGTCGCCTGCTGTTCCCAATTCAGGCTGGGTCAGGAGACGCTCACGAGCCCCCAGCTCATCTTTGTATGGCTTCGCTTCGCGCTCTTGAGGGAGCTTGGTGTGACGGCGCCCAAGGTGGTGAAGGAGTTCCTGCTATGCCGCATTGCTCCTCTCCAGCGCCACTCCCGTCGGATGTGGTCCTTCGGCGGGCGTGAAGATCGCATGAGGCTCCAGGAGGAGGACCTCACGCCCGAAGCACTGAGGAAGGTGCTCTTGGTATTTACCAGGGACCCCTCCCCTGGCAGCGTCCGGCATGGAGGGGCTTTGCTGTACCTTTGCTCGAACAGGGGCGACTTCATGAAGCAGATGCCCGGCTTCGACGAATGGGGGCTGCGCCCCGCCGGCCTCAGGGGTTCTCGCGGGAATCCAATGATGGTGACTGCCCTCCCAGTCGTCCACGGCGGTCCTTCCTCGAGTGGCGGAGCAGGGAGGCATGAGCCGCCAGAGGCTGAGGGGGCCCCCATCGGAGTGACGACGCCTGGCGGCACTCGTGAGGGTGCATCTCCTGAGGCCCGCATTGCTGAGGCTGGGGGTGTTGAGCCGCGGCCCACGGCACCAGCGGTTGAGGCCCCTGGGGCCCCAGCTATCCTTTCTGGTGAGGCGACCGGTGGCGTGCACCGGGACGGCGCACCAGGCGCTGGGCATCTTGCTGCTTCTTCCTCGTCATAGGTTGACCCCTGCGCTCAACTCCTGGGTCGCTTCTGCATGGACTTCGAGGCTCTCCGGGAGAAAAGGGAGGCCTTGGATGACGACTACCCTTACCGCCTACTGAAGCGCCAGAAGTATTTCGCCATTGATGAGTAAGCTTTCTCTTTTCCTAGCTCTTGGCTCTCCCGTCGCTTTGACTGATCCTTGCTCTGCAGGCCCCTTCCCGCCGAGCTCACGGAGATGGCTGAGGAGCCGTCCCCTCAGGCTCCGCCCTCTCCACCGCCTTCGAGCGCTCCGAGTTCCAGGAGAGCCCTCACGGTGAGGCCGGCCAGAGAGGTGAGCCATCCTGTGGTGCATCGCGGCCCAACGCGCCTCGCGACCCTCCTTTGCGAGCCTTCTCGTGGCCTAGCCAGCCTGCCATGGGCCTCACGTCTGATCATGGATGCGATTGGCTGAGGTCGGCCCTGCACTCCTCATTTGGGGAGGGGCTGGCCCCTGGCCGGGCTTCTGGCAAGGCGTACCCGGCCATCACGAGGGAGCCAGCCCCCAGCCCCCTGCCCAGAGGGGGAGCGCTGATTCAAGGCCCCCGAGCTTACTTGGGGCGGATGACAACACGGAAGATGTGCTCGAGCGCGCCCGGAGGCGTCGCGCTCTTCGCCAAGGGTTTCTCCGGAGGGCGGTTGACGCGGTGAGGCAGCTTGGTGAAGAGCTTGATGATGAAGACGCGCGCCTTAAGGCTGAGGGCCTGCGCCTGGCTGAAGAGAGGCGCAAGCTGGAGGCGCCCATTGCCCTTGCACGCCACCAGCGTGACCTCGACAATGAGAAGGCTGAGGAGTTGCTGGCGGCCTCCTGGGAGGCCCATTCCCGGGCCGTCGAGGAGGCCCGAGAGGCTGATCGGCGGCGTGAGGCGGTGGATGAGCGGTCGCGGGAACTCCTTGCCCGGTGCCACTCCCTGGAGCAGCAGGTAGAGCTGTGTGAGTCGTCCCTTGCATCGATGAAGGTGGCTTCGGTCGACCAGGCAGAGCTCCTGAGACGTGAGGAGGCACTGACGCTGGAAGCTGCTGAGAACGCACGCAATCTTGAACGTCTGGAGACGAGAGAATGCCTGGTGTCACAGGTGGAGGATGATGTCGCTGCGCGCGAGGCCCGGGTCCTGGAAGAGGTTGAGCGCGGGGTGACGACAGCCCGATTGAACCTTGAGCGCAAGTTCGAGGAGAGGCTGGAGTTGATCCGGGTCGAGGCTGAAGGCAGGACCGCTGCCCTGAGGGCCAAGCTAGAGGAAGCGGCGCGGTGGGCCGACGCTTCTCGAGCTGCCCTCGACGCAGCGCAGGAGGAACTGACTACCTCCCACACCAAGGCGCCCCTTCTTTGCCAGCAGGTGGACGAGGCCGAGGCCATTGCGCGGCAGAACGAGGACGAGATACGCCAGCAGCGGATCCTGGAGCACGAGCACGGCCCCATGCTCGCTAGGCTCCGGGAGAGAGCCAACGCGGCTCTGGGCAACATCTGCGAGGCGGCTGTCGACCAGCCCCACGCAGTCAAATATGCTGGCAATCTTCAGTTCTTCACCAATATGGTGACGCAGCTGGAGGCACGGTCGGCTGGTGCCAACAGGGTGGTGGAGGAGAGGAGCTGCGCTCTGCTCGGGCGCGCCTTCTCTCATGTCTTCAGCCACCTTCAAAACATGTTCCCCAACTTCGACTTCGATGCTGCCATCGCTCTAGTACCCCAGGCCATCCGGGGCGACCTGGCGCGCTAGGTGGGAGACAACGTGGATGCCCTCGTTAGGGCCTTCGCTTCTAATAACCCCAATGCAGTCATGGCTGCTGATCAAGGTGACGTGGTGAATGGCCCTGGCGCCACTGCCGGCGACGCGGAGGATGATGGCGAGGCCAGCGACGCTAGCGATTATTCAGGAGGTGCTCTCGAGGATGCATTGGGGGATTTATCCGACTGACCGCGTATTGTCCCTGCTTCCTGACCCTGCGTAGATAGAGTTTGGGCCTTGCCCTAAAGATTGTAAGAGCATTTTGGGAGGGGGAGCCCCTCATGTAAAACTCATATTCGATGTATTAGTAGATGCGATATCACCCGATGCCTGCGCCAAGCGGCTGGCTTGGCGACGAGCCGGCGGGTTCAGTTACCTTCAACCTGCTAGGGCCTCGGGCCAGTCCGCGGAGGACTAAGGTGCCTCGAGCGTCTCCTGACTAGACCCATCGAACCTGTAATGAAAACCTCCTGAGAGGGCGCGGCGTCGGTAGTCTAGGCTGCACGCAAGCTAGGCCTGGCCCGGGTCGCGAGGGGCTCGCGAGGGGTGGCAGCTGAGGTGAAGTGGTAACCAGAACGCGAGAGATTGCTCGAACGAGACTAAACACCCCTTCCCTGAACACACACAAATCTTAGAGCTTAAATCCAACTTGAAATCCAACAAGGGAAAAACAACAGCCAAGGGGAAAAGCAACGAAAGCAGAAAAAGGCCGCGTCCGGCACCTAGTCTAGTCTTGGACGTCTTCTCACCAGTGCGGAGCTAAGTGCTGATACTGGGCGTAGGAGGGAGCCCCAGGGCCTGAGGCCGGCACCCCTGAGACTCCGGGGCGTATACAACCCCACTCATTATTACGTGAGAGTGTCACGGGGCGGCGAGCTTCACAGGCACTAGGCCTTCTTTCACAGGTACCCGCCTTGCTTCATATCGCCAGACGAGGGCCCCGCCTTGCGCCACACTCTAGTGCCACCGACGACGACCGAAAACCAGGATGCCGCCAATGCGGTAGAGCGGTCGCCAGCGGTTCCCCCGACGACCACAGGTCCTCTGCCAGGGGCAGGCTCTGGGGGCACCTCCCCAGCAGAGGGCCTACCTCCTGAGGACGCCTTGCTCCGAACGCCGCGGTGGTGATGTAGGGTCTTGGCCCCTCTCCTGCAGCCCCCAGCGCCCTCCTCCTGAGGGGTAGGAAACTTAGGGAGTGGGGCAGCCGCCCGTTGTCGCGACCTGCACTTCCTGTGATCCACGGTTGGCGTATGCCTGCTCCTGGGGGATTAGTGGTACCTGATACTCGTTGTTTCCAGCGTAGCCGACGGGGCCTTCTCGGGGCTCATGGAAGAGTTCAGCTTCCAGCGTCTCGTCCCCCCAGCTTGGGCCGAGGAGCGAGCCTTGTTCGTCCTCATGCGCGCGCCCTTGGTCCATCATGTGAGGCACGTACTCTTCTGGGGCTGCCATCTCGAAGACCGCACCATAGCGCCCTGCGTGCCACGCAGTGCTGCTTGAGGCGCCCGCCTGGTGGTGGTAGCGTGGCGGCCCACTGGGGCCGTGGGTTGTGGCGAGTCCTTCTTCGATGGCCGGGGGAGGAGGTAGCGCTACTACCGGCCCGGCACTGATGGCCTGGCCGCATGGGGGTGCACGGAGCCCCCGGGCGGACCTCCCTAGACCTAAGGTGGGAGTTGGGTGCAGAAGGGGGGAGCCCCCAAGGCGGCGAAGCCCAGGAGCTCTGCCACCCGTTCTAGCAGCACATCGTGACCTTCTTCCAGCAGCCTGCACTGCAGCAACTCTCGAGCCACGGTGAGAGCGGCCCTCGAGTTTGCCTGCTCCCGTCAGGTGTACGGCGCCGTGGCCGCGGCATGGTGGGAGGCCCTCGCCGCCGACCGCGCCTGCCGCGTCGTGAGAGCTGTCGCCACCTGTCCGTGCCGCCCGCGGCCCGCAGCGCCCTGCGGCCCGCGAGCTGCCTGGGGCGCGGGGTTTCCCGGGGCGAGCGGTTCCGCGTGGGCGGGCCAGGCTGCCCAAGGATCAGGGTTGCCTGCCTGGTCGCCGGACATGATGATGACGATGCGACGGGACGCGAAGCGGCAGAAGGTGGATTCCGGCGCACCCCTACCTGGCGCGCCAAATGTCGGATTTCGGGTTCCGGCAGACCCTCTAGATTTGAACACTGGGGTGCGCGCAGAGATCTAGCCGTCTGCCTACCTGTGCCTCACCGCCTTGCTATGAACTAAGCAATCAAAGGAACAACACGAGGGACACAGAGTTTATACTGGTTCAGGCCACCATGGTGGTGTAATACCCTACTCCAGTGTGTGGTGTGGTGGATTGCCTCTTGGGCTGATGATGAACAGTACAAGGAAGAAGAGCCTTGCGAGGGTCTGTTCTTGGCTGGTGCGATGAACTTCTAGGGGAGTTCACTCGCTCTCTCTACTGGTTTCTAGGTGAGGATCCGATTGATTTCTCCGTCCTCCTACCTTGCGGGTGGCTAGTCCTATTTATAGGCAAATGCCCAGGGCCTCTTCCCAAATATTGAGCGGGAAGGGCGCCAACAATTGGCCATTTTGAAGGGGAACATCTCGTACACTTATCCTGACTAAAGTTGGTCCTCGCATGCCAAAGGCTCTGGTGGTGACGCCGGCTTGGGCTCCATGATGACTTCCATCCTGCCGTTCTGCTGGTCTTGGTCTTGTTGCACCGAAATGGATGCCTTTGCTTGATGCTCTCGCCTGCGCTTGCTCCCTTTGCACCAAATAGGAAATAAGGACACTGTGCGGGTTGGCGCCCGCCTGGTGCCCTTGGTCGTCATGGCTTGCGTCATGGGCACCTCGCGAGGTACCCTGCCTTGATCTCTCCACCTCCTCGCGAGCCAGCCTGACGAGGCCGTGCCTGAGGAAGCCTCCTGTCGTCCGCCCCACGAGGCTTGGCCCCTCGCGAGGGTCTTGAGCTCGTGTTTACGAAGATGGGCCATGCTGGGCCGCCCCTTGAGCCACGCCACAGGCCGCAGGCAGGCAAGTCTGGGGACCCCCGTTCCCAGAACGCCGACAGGGTTAACCTCTGTTGTCAACAACTTTGCCAGGGCATCTAACTGATCAGATAAAACTTGAGCCGGCGGGTGCACAGGGCCTCCTGCCCCGGCAGTCGTCGCTGTTGCTGACCCAGAGATCATTGCTACTGTAGTGGAAGAATCCTGCCCTGCCTCTGTACCGGCCATGAACATTGCAACCCGGTGTGGCGGCTCGTAGGGGTCCGAAATATTGTCACTATCGGAACAACCCCCAAGCCCACCATCCTGAACCTGATAGATGGAGTTGGTCTCACCAGTTGAGGACTCGTCGCCTGAGTAGACAACCGTCTCACCACCAGATTCAGATCCTCCTTCCAGCTCCACTCCATGAACGAAACCAACGAATACATGCTTCGGGGTGTCTTGAACCTTAGCGGGTCGTGCGCGTCGAGCCATTTCAGTGATGTCGGCACATGTGCGGCGCAGCTTCCGACTCATCAATCTTGCCAATGAAGACATGGATTCTGCCGAAGGGGACCCGGTACCCGTAGTCGATTGAGCCGGCCTCGGGGCCCCAACCCTCGTTATCGATGTAGAGCTTGCCGCGATGACTCTTAGTCATCCGGCTCACAACGTACCCCTTGCACTACGAAAAAAATACACTTCCGTGATGATACGTGTTTGTCACAGTAGGTCGCGTTTTTTGTCATGCATGTACATCCATGACGATTTTATGACAAAATCAAGATAGTCATGCCTGTGCTGTCGTAGAAGTGTTCCATGACATTACCAAAATTATCATCACGGAAGTGTCCACTTCCATGATGATATATCGTGCGTCACAGAAGTGCTTTCGTCAAGGGTGACCAACACGTGGCATCCATCGTAACGGAAAGCCGTTAAGCTATCAGGTCAGGTTTTGGATCCGATAACCCGTTAACAGCCCCGGCCAATGGGAAATTTCCATGTGTAAAATTCTTATTGGCCGGACGAAACATGTGTCAGCTCGTCAGTGGGTCAGATAGGCGCCTATGATATGTCGACACGTGCCATGGCCCACCACTAGCCCATTTAGCTTACAAAACCGGCCCGTTTTGACTTGGTCAAAAGTTAACGGGCTGGCCCATGAAAAGCCTGTTAATGGTATCTTCGCAAATAGCCCATTTTACGGCCCATTAACTCATGGCCCGTTAGGCCCTAAAGGAAATCGGCCCAACAATGTCATGTGGGCCGTCAAATATAACACCAGCCCATTTCACTTTTGGCCCATGTATGGCCCACGACGTCTTTCGGCCCATATGAGGCCTTCGTATCTTTCGGCCATTTACAGGCCCACGGTGACTCTAGCCCATAATGAACAGTAATTTTCTTCATACCCGTTAACGGCCCGTGATTTACATGGGCCGTTTCCAGCCCGTGTTAGCTTTCGGCCTATTGACGACCCATACGTTCTTGGGCTCTTTTTTGGCCCTCGATTACTTCCGGCCCATTACTGGATTGTTCCCCTAATGGGCAAAATTCGTCCCATGGCAAGAGTCGGCCCGTTACTGGCCTGTTCCCCTAATGGGCCAAATTCGGCCCATGGCAAGAGTCGGCCCGTTACTGGCCTGTTACCCTAATTGGCCAAATTTGGCTCATGGCAAGAGTCGGCCCGTTTCTGGCCTATTAACCCATTGCGCTGTTTCCAGCCCGTCCTATATTCTGGCCCATTAACGACCCGTTATGCCTGTGACAGAATTAAGCCTTTGCTGTCCTACGGCCTGTTAACGTCCCGTTACCGTGCTAGGCCGATACCAATTACGCCCGATTAGGGCCCATGTAGACCCATTTATCCGATGGCCCGAGGCCCACCGATTACAGGCCCATTTATCGATGGCCCGAGGCCCACCGATTATAGGCCCATTTATCGACGGCCCGTAGGAGACCCATGGATCCTACGGCCCGTATATGGCCCATGGTAGTTGTGGCCACTAGCAAACTAGGGAAAAATAAGACTAGGAAATAAATAAGGCCGAAACTAACACTAGGCCATTAAGACGATTGCACAGATTACATCCACTCGGCATCAAAGATCGCCACCAGTGCATATATAGGGAACACCCTACACTATAAAAAAATGGCTTGCTGTTTTCTTCAGCCGGTAGCTGCACATTAAGAATAAATTTTGTATCGCACCAAAACAAATTACAACTATATAACAAAAGGAAGGTTGGCATAAAACTTAATAGTCTAGCAGATAAATGCACCACCAGAAGTTCAGAAGCTCAGTTCATTTGACCCGACTATTACGTTTTCATGCTGTATTGTCCAATGGAGCACCATAACCCTCGCCTTCATTTCCCCTAGGCTCCTGAACAACATAGCAAATGTCTGATAGTCTGGTTTCAAAACCATGCATATCTTGACGACATTGAGCAATGTTTCTCCTTTTTTCACAAAGGGTCTCTGTTAGGGAATGGACTTGTGTCTGGAGCGCAGATACAACATTGCTTTGAGCTTGCATATCTTGATCATGAGGAAGTTTGGACGATATTGCCTTAACAACCAACCCAATATTACGCAGGAACGTGCTTTTGGCACTGTTAGTGGACAGGTACTGACCCACTGCAGCAAGAACTGACATTGCGATTATAGTTGCCTCACCACCTTCAGAAGGTGGCGGTTCCACCATTTTTTCATAGCTCGCTGAAAAGTTGAGGTTTTACATTAGTTGTACCAGAACAGAAGATATTAAGGAGGCAGCAAAACCAAACAAAATAGCTTTGGTTTATATACAGAACTTATTCTGGTGAACCCATGTAAAATATTAGTTGTATTTTATTGCAAAGTACATAATAAAACCAGGTTCCAAACATATGACCATGTACCATCGCTCATGTATTGTCTATTTCTTCGCATTGTATTGAGGGCTAAGGATAAAGAGACGAAGTTTATAATACGGTAAGCATAGTATGACATCATTCATATCACAAAACAACTGAGAACAGACAAATAGGCAATTGTAACATTGTGTGGGCCAGTCCAGCACGGAACTAGATTACGGGCCAAGATCAAAGGAACATCACTCCTCTCTTTTAAACCTTGTAAGGTGCAATGATACGCTAAGACAATTGTGTATAAAATTGAAAAGAGTAATAGACATTGGCTGCAAACCATGCAGTTCAAGGCACAAGTCAGAGTAAGTAGTAGTTAAAAGGCATGAGGATTAAGGACTTACAACAGCGGCTTTGACTGGTGTAGTCATGCCCTTCTTCTTGCTGGTGTGACAGTCCTTGAAGATTTCCACATCATTTGGTTCAGGTACTTTTTGGTCCTTGCAGGCTTTCCTCTGCGTTTCGAACAAGTCAATATAGATCTGATAATATGGTACAGCGAAAAGAGTGAAACATCAGCTAATTACAAGAGCCTCGCAGTGTGCAATATAGCTACGAGATCCTGTCGTCTGTTGGAATTTCACTTTCATACGGTTGGCCTTGTTCTTTGAACAGTTCACCTACAAGAAGATAGATTTGTGTGGCACATGCGTAAATAGGACTTCAAAATGTGATCTGATCACATATATATATAATGTACCTGATACTTTGGATCAGACTAGTGTTTAACAAGGCCCCTCCAGTCTTCATCCGATATATTTTCCACTGGAGATGTTTGGGAAAGTTCACTGTTAGCCTTGCATTTTCCTCAAGTTATACCGATACTGTCGCAGAGCAGACTTGAAAACATGGGTGCAAGCTTGTCTGGTTGCATCATCTTGGCTATCCAACTTGAACCTCATTTGTTGAAAATTATGGGAGTCTCATCATCAGCAACCTAGAAAGTATGGGATAGAGCAAGACGATATTACTAGTTTCCATACATAACCATACTTACAGATAAATGGTCGAGGAAGGTGTTGAACTGGGTTTCGTCTTTGTCATTCCTGTACTGAATCCATGTTGGGAGGAATGTACATGACACCTAACGGAAGCCGCTTCCTCTGATACTAACTTGGCTGACTCTGTAGCATCACGCGGCCTTTCTAAACCTGCCTCAAAACGGATCTCCATTCTTCCTCCTCTATATTTAGTTAACCTATCGAGCATTATCCCTGATGTTTGTTTCATCTTGCGCCTAGGTGCCAGTCCAACAACGAACATAAGAAGTGTTAGTGTACATCAAACTATGAGACTACATATAAAGAAGCATTGAACTGTAACTTGACTCCAGCAACTACCTTCTTGCTGTTGAAGCTCACAAGGTTCATCTGATATTGCCAACTTGTCATGTGTCAAGAGTGCTTGGGAAGTAGTGTCAGGTGGCAAGGGAGCTTGGGAACGTGCTGCTAGCTCAGTTGACGCACTAGTAAGTCATGCAGCTGGTAGTATTGTGGTAGGTGTTGCAAGAACTAGGGTTGTCTCTGCTTGTTTGGTGGCAGCTATTTGTTTCTGTTTGGCTTTTTTTGCAACTCGTGTAGCATGGGATGCCGTGTTTGTAGAATTTTCCACTGGACTTTGACCTTCTATTGCACCATCAGTACCAGCACAATCTGCAGGGTTCATCCGCTTCTCATTCCCTGCCATTTTGTGTTTCTTCCTCTTTCTCTGTGCCATGTTAAGTCAAGCCGACAAGAAAAATGAATAACAATTTAGTTCTTCAGAACAAATTGATGCATGATGCAGACGAACTGAACTTTGATGTTAGACAACCACATGATAGGAGGATGTAATATGTATGAAAAATAGGACGGAAGATATAACCAGAACTATGATGTGTAAACTAAGAAGAAGACATTTCACCAAATTAGAAGCAATGCAATGGAAGGTAGACACCATATGAAATATGCTACAAATATAGCTCTGCCAAGTTAACAGTGTTTCATCATAAATGGCGTTTAAACAAATGTGAAGCGGTACAAGAAATAAATCATGTGCAAGATGCAAACAACATCACACTACCATGTTAGAGGTCTCTCGTCATTAGTGCCATTGCATATTCACAGCATTGCATATTCACAGCTTATGATGTGTAAACTAAGGAGAAGGCATTTCAACAAATTAGAAGCAATGAAAGCTAGACACCATATGAAAGATGCAATGAATATCACTCTACCAAGTTAATATTGTCTCGTCATAAGTGCCATTTCAACAAATTAGTAGTACAGGCTAGAAAAGAATGTGAGAAGTAACCTATATCACACTCTGAAGTCAAACGTGTCTTATGATAAGTGATTGTTGTAGGTTACACAACAGTAGTAATTTGATGTAAGAACATGGTGTGATAGACAGATATTGTATGTTCTAGAAACAGGAACACGTGTCTTATTCAAGTATAATGTGTAAAGTAAGCAGATGGAATTCAACAAAATTAGAAGCAATACAAGCTAGACATCACACATAACATGCAACCACATATAACAGTGCCAAGTTAGAGGGAGCACCGATGATGCTGTACTAGGGGAGACGTGCTCATCATAAACACAGCTTTGTTGAGTGTCTATGCATGTGTTGTCTTGGAAATCATCTTGGGGGTGTGGAGGAGTAGAAACTGTAGAGGCCCTCCGTTCAGAAGGAGCACCTTTTCCGCTGCCTTGCTAACTTCCTTCCGCTTTATTGATTTTGAATTGTCAAGTAAAACCAACAAGAAAAAGCAATAAATTCTCTCTTCAGAACTCATTCATGCATGATACTGACAATCACTACTTTGATGTAAGGCAAACACATGATACCAGGATGGAATATGTACAAAAAATAGGACGACATGGCATGTTCACAACTGTTTGTGTAAACTAAGCAGAAACCATTCCAGCAAATAAGAAGCAATGCAAGCTAGACACCACATGAAAGATGCAACCAATATGACTCTGCCAAGTTAAAAGCGTCCCATCATAAATGGAATTTCAAAAAATTAGAAGCAGCGCATGCTATAAATCATATGAAAGATGCAACTAATATCGCACTACATATACTAAAGGTGTCTCGTCATGTAAGGACATGCTTAATAGACAGATGTACTATGTACTAAATACAGGAAGGCATGTCACATTAACAGGTATAATGTATAAGCTAAGCAGCCTAGCACATGCAGTTTAACTAGATTGGAAGAATTACAATCTAGACACCATATGCAACATGCAACCACATATCACGCTGCCAAATTAGAGCAAGCACCTGCGATGCTAGTGTAGGGGAAATGCTGTAATCAACTACAGAGCTACGTTCACTATCTTCATCTAGCATTTCTATTTCTTGAGAATCATGTCGGGAGGCTGACGCTGCATTCTTTAAATGAGGAGTAGTCCCCTTGCCTGCCTGCCTGCCTCGTCATAAGTGATTGATGAGGGATACACAAGAACATTAGTTTGATGTAAGAACATGGTTAATACACAGATGTACTAGTATGTACCAAAAACAGAAAGGCATGTCATATTCAAAGGTATAATGCGTAAGCTAAGAAGATGCAATTTAACCAAATTGGAAGCAATACAAGCTAGACATCCGGGTGGAGTGGTGAGCATGATCATCTAGGACCTGAGAGCCTGGTGGGAGGTGGCCTGCTTCGCCACCATCGCAGCTTTTTAGTTGGCTTCCAGGTGATGCCTATCTTTGCTGGGCTTGTCACTGGCTCGGCTAGTGCCCTGACTAGCTATTTGTCTTCTGGTGCTCACGGGATGGTGGTTCATGTAAAAACAATCTTTCCTTATCTTACCGACTTCGGTCTTTTGAATACAAGCTAGACACCATATGGAACATGCAACCACATATGACACCGCAAAGTTTAAGCAAGCACCTGGGATGGTGGTTCATTGTGAGCGAGGTCATCAACTCCAGAGCTACGTTTACCGTCTCCATCTGTTGACACTGCACCCTTTATAGCGATGTAACGTGTCTTGCCTACCCGCATACGAAGCTGGAGTGACTTCTCTCTTTTCTTTTCTGCTTCTCTCAAAGCAGAGTCTGAAATACCCTTGCATAAAAACACAATAGTGAGAGTATGGGTGAAGTGTGTGCAGAACTAGTGCACTGTAAAAGTAGCAGATAGCAGGTGGCTGAAAAATAAATGACAGGAGACGTATGATAGCTCTACAACATTGCATGGCAAACAAAATTAGATTCTACTCCGTATGATTTTGTAATATATGAGCACAGGAAATGCAGGTACTCCTCGAGCACACCACCACATGTGGTCATATCTAAGATAACAGTCGACTAAAAATAAATGGGTCAGTCGATTTTTTTAATGAACCGTCTGATCTATAAGGAATGGGCAGATGGCCTTCGTCTACCTCCCGCCAGTCACTATTGACAATCTTTCTCGAACCGCCAGCGACCACCGACCCAGACCCCTGCCTCCGCCGCCCTGCCCTCCCATCGACCTCACACCACCGCCGTGCTTGGCAGCGCCCCAGGCCATCCCTTTAATCCTGGCTGACCTCCAGATCAGGCACCAGTAGCTCTAGGCCGCACACTCCCCTAAGATAAACACCAAGGCGCTGCTTCCCCGGTGTAATAGGCGTACTACCGCCTGTTACGCTGGGAAATGCTTCCGTTAATTGGGAATCAACTGGCCAGAAATTGAAATTCAGGGGGGCGACGAACCTCTAGCTAAGGTGAAATAGTATATGAGGAGAAACCTTGTGCATCACGAGTTACTAGGAACATCTAGTATCAAGAAGAAGCGGTCAACTAGTGTCTTCTGTGGGATGAATACCGTGCAAGCAGAGACGTAAGATTTGCACGAATAAGGGAAGAGGAGTACCTTTTTCAGTTGCCGGTGTGGTCACCTCCACATGTCGCGCCGATCTTCTTCTTTTTACCGGGGAAACCGATGTTCTGGAGGGTGCAGGCTTGGACGAACCCATGGCCAAATTGTTTACTGGGTTGCCGTGGCCGTATGTCGGCGGAGGGGAAGCAGATCCGAGGCGGCAAAGGACGGCGTAGCAGAAACAACTCCGGTGTGGTGGAGGGTGGCGAAGTTGGAGAGGCTGCGGTGAGGCGCAAGACGGCGTGGTTGAACTGGCTCGGGTACGGACGGCTCGGCCTCGGCTTCAACTACTAGTCGTGGAGGGCGTTGCGGTTGAGGTTGTGGTGGACGACGACGTCGGGGTATCGGCTCCGGCATGATGGAGGAGGGCGGCGGTTGATGGGTGGGATGGGGTGGCGGATGGAGGACGCCGGGGTTTCGCGGCTGGTGGAGAGGTAGTTTTGGCGCCCACGGAGTACGAATGGGGAATCAGACGGGTGGGGGGAACCATGTTTCGGTCCGGGACGCGCTTGTTTATGGCTTTTTTGAACAGAAGATGGGACGCGCCTGTTTGAAATTTGGGGAAAGTACAAACTTTTCCCCCCTCTTAAATTTCGGACCTACTGCGGGTCGGGGGTAGGATGGTAATCCCAGGTGTCCCAAATAGTGGACGGGAGCAATTTCGACCGGGCGCATGTGTGCTGAGGCAGCCATTGTGTATGAATGTTTTTGGGAGGCAGTTGCGTGGCGTCTAGATGAAGCTACAAACCTACCCCGGTTTAGACATTTGGACATCGAGCTGGTAGGTTTCACGGGTCGGAGTTATTAGAAAAGTAATTTCCTTGTACTACCAAACATTGGTCTCACGCGGTTTCGGGCGAGTAGAGGCTCTTTTGACGCTTCGTTCGAAATTTTGAAACACAAGCATTCACATTTAGAGTACTCTTGAACTATGAGGATTGACCTAAATAGACAACGTTATATTTGACCTTGTATGTTTGAAAACCTCATTAAATTATCCGCTTCTTTTCGAAATTTTGACACTTGAAAATCCTATAACTACGATTATTTTGGAATGGAGGAGCTGAATTTGAATCTATTTTGTACACGACTACATATGGTATTATGTACAAAATCAGAGCAAAGATTGGTGCCCCCATAATTTAGGTATGGTTTACAAATGCCATGATATCAAATTCAAATAATTGAATGGACTTCATGTTGAATTCGAATTTTTTAAACCACCTTAAGTTGAATTCAAATGTATGCTAGTTCATAGGTAGCTATTTATAATGTCCATTGTGTAACTTTCGTATGTATAATGTGCTTTACACACACAACATGAACTATACTCATGTTTATATTCGATTGCTAAAGCGGTGCATTGTCTGGAGTTCAAAATACTAACTATGTGGATCAATTGTGTCGAATAATAACATAGACATGCTCAAATTCGATAGAATCTAGATGTCTGATGGATCAATGACCGCTCCTTACGCGAATTGCAAATATCATGATCCCATCCTAATATTTGGATACAATTTATATCTTTAATCAATGTGTAGAGCAGTCTTTTACGTGTAGTTTCACTCTCCATCGGTGGTCTCTCACACATGCTCACACACTCTCTCCCGAGGTGTCTTTCTCGCACACATGCTCTAGATATAACCCTCCCTCCCTCTCGTAACCATTTACAACTGTTTTCACTAACCTTTATCACAAGCACTCTTCCTCTCGCAAACATACACACGCACAATCCTCATCGACCCTTTCTATATACATGGACCTGCCTACGTGTCTCATGTACGCACATTATCTTTACGCCTGTCTCTCACGCATTGTCTCACACCTCTCTTCCTAATCGACGAGTATGATTCTAGCAGAGCATTCTGTAGGATGCCCCTTAAAGTTAGGTTGGATGAATAGTAATATCAGAGATAAAGGGGTTACCTTAGTCCGAGAACCTAGGGTTACAAATCCTAGCCGGCTTTGTCAGTGGACACAGAGTCCTTCACAATTCTGCTATCTTTGTCTTGTACGACTAGTCATCCATGGGTCTTCCTAAATGCGTCACGGGCCGACCAATGTGGCGCAGGACGGAACCGAACGAAGGGCCTCACCTCGACCCACCGGACCTCACGCGGTGACACACCCTCTGCCCCCACGTCTCATTATCTTCTCACACCCACACATACCAACACAAACACCACACACAGAAAATTTCTCCTGGTGCCTCTATTCCCTCCCCCCTTGCATATACACACTCAAGGGAATGGAATCTCTTGTCGTGACGTCATATTCGTCTCTCTCTCTAGACCACTCTCATTTCTCGTGCTATCTCTCCCACGCCCCCCCCGTCGGCCCCTCTATCCATGCCTCTCTCGAATACGTAATACACACACATACCTCTCTAGGCCCCGCCAAATGCATCAACTACACATTCACACATGTTACATCACGTACCCCATTGATCTAAAAAGCCCTCTCTTCACGTTTATTTCGCATACAACATTCCTTTTGAATAAAGTGTGGCCAAAAAATTATTTTAGAGTTTCTACATATATACAACATTACAAAGTTATATGGAGGAGTACGAACGCTAATTTGCATTGCATGGTGCCCACAATGATATTTATTCCGCACTGTGAATTTGTATATTTTTATACTATATACAAAGTTAGTCATAATAAAGAGAAACGAAGAGCATCTCTCTCTCCATCGCATACCCCCCTGTACGCCCCTTTCACGTATGCACACAAAACTATCTCCAGGTCCTCTAAAAGTAAGCCCCCAGAAAATTCACGCATGTTTCATCTTTCTCTCGCGATATATGCAATGACGATCATTGTATTTGAAGCGAAAGCACGATACGTACATTGGACTTCAGAATCCACTCATTACGGTCACCATTTACGTTTAGTGGTTATTATACAGTCACGGGCTCACCGTACAACTCTGTATTTGCTCATGACATGACTAGTTGACCAGTTAAACGCTCCACGTGGCACCTCTAGTGTTGCATCACATTATCTCACTACCATCGTGCCCACCTGTCGACTTGTATCTACTCTACATCTACACTCTTATAAAATACATAAAATACACTCTTATAAAAAACAGAGTTGGTGATGATGGTGTGCCTGCCATCCTGCAATATAGGCCGTCTGATTTATATCTGACGGATAGGAAAGAAACTATGGCAATTTTGCAAAAAGGTACCCACACACCTCTCCACATTTGCAAATAAGGCCTTCCCTCGTTCATCCTTTTCTCTCACAAGATAAACAAGTCATACAAATGCATCTTGATGTTACGTGCAATGCATGGGCATCTTGCTAGTAAGAATGAAAACCAACGGCAAAAAATATATTTGGACGGTGGTTCGAAGTCATGACCGCGGGCACAGCGGACAAGGTGGCCTTGTATTGGTATGCTGAGACGTCTGTTTTAACCTCCGTGCCAATTATACACACACGCACGCATGCATACGAACTGCATCCACGCAACACTCACACAAACGCATGCACCCACGCACGCATGCAACACTCACACGTACACACGTAGCCACGCACGCACGCAACACTCACACGCACACACGCACGCATGCATGCACACGCCAGTACACCACACGACCAACACACACTCTCACGCTCAATTGCTCAACCTACACGTGCATGTGCACACATCAGGCCCTGACAGACACATACACAACCAGGTGATTCCCGCGCACGGGTTGGAGCCTTGTCGCGCCTGTGTAAATTTGTGTTTATCTGACCTTTTCTCTATGGGAACTGACAGGTGGGACCCACAAGGAACATGGTCAATTTAACTAGTCAACATGGTGCCACGCAGATTATTTGGCCGGTCAACAGAGTGCAATCCGATGATGAACTGTGAGCAAGTGACCGTATAATCTCCGCAAAACGTATATAGTGACCGTAATCAGCTTATTCTGAAGTTCGGTGACCGTATTACGCTTTTCTCTTTGTAGGCCCTCCAAAACTACATCTCTACACGTTCTCGCGTGTTACATCTAACAACTATGCAATACAGCACTACTACTACACTCTAACACAATAAATCATATGTGTTTTTAGTTTTACTAGATATCATATTGTTACTTATAATTATTCAGTTTGCATACATTAAAATTGCCTTTGAAATGTATGGCCAGTATCATCTACCGCGCGGGAAAAATCCCGCCCTTTCCTGTTTAATCGGGTTTGTATCGATGGATCGTGCGAAACAGCAAAACTATAGTACTATACAGTACAAGTGACAGTTCACTGGGCCGTCGTGTCGTCTACTCCTCCGTCGTAAGAGTGGAGCGCTCGCTTTCATAAATCTTCTAGTCCCTTTCGTCGACATGTGGGACATCAAGCTACCGGGTCCACGTGCCATACCGGAATACAGTGCAGAGCAGCCGGGGTGAAGCACCCCAGTCATGGCGCCGGCGTAGTAATGAGCAATGAGGCGTCAAATCACAAAGCTGCACCTTTCCCGCAGTTAAGTTGGAGGGACGAAGTAATAATGCTAAAAAAAGAAGTTGGAGGGACGAAGCAACCATCATTTCACTCGTTGCTGAATCCGCTTCTCCCTCATCTTCTTCAACTTAACCACGTGTTGCTTCTGCCGTTGTTCTGCCTCATGTGGGATGCGGATCGGCTTGGTAAAGCACTGACACTTGCGACCGCATGTTAGCAAACCGCTAGGACAACGTCCTCCGGAAATAAGAAGCCTCCCCCGCCATCCGCGCGGCAAAATCACCTCCTTTTTACTAATCTTGATTCTATAATTTTTTAGATCAATATAATTGAGATTTGTATAGATAGCACACATGAGCAAAACCAAGTGGTACGGTTAAGGGCATCCACAATGTGTAGCCAAATGTGAAAATAGCTTTTGGCATCGTGGGAACCATTGTGGACGGTGTTGCCAAAGCCAAAAAGATGGAACTGAAGCTCCTTGATTGATTGATTGAAGGAATAGAAAAATGCAATGTCTCTCCTATTTCTCCCATGCTTGGATGCATGTAGTACAGTACAGAGCAGATAGTCTACTCCCCTGTCCCTTCTATCACAAATCACAAAGCAGTGAGGCGTCGAATCACAAAAGCACGGACGAAGCAACCATCATTTCACTCTTCGCTGACTCCACTTCTCCATCGTCTTCTTCGAGAAACCATCTCACCGCACTAGTACTCCTAGTAGTACTAGTAAAGGACTTCTTGGATGCAAATAAGGCGGTTGTCTCGGCTTGCAGGCGGCACTTGCGAATGACTTACCGCGGTCTCCCTCAATGGTGTTCTCCGTTGAACGCACTTCGCCAAACCACAAAAAAAAGATATCGTCGACGTCACCGCAATAGGGAAGGAAGTCAAATATAGTTACTACCTCCATTTTTTTGTACACAAGGCTAGTATATCAAAATTACAATTTGCAAAGGGCCACTAACACTAATCGAGGCAAAATTGATGGGGTTAGCAACCAAGGACATTAATATCCCCTGCATGCATGCGGAAGTGAGAAGGTTGGTTTGCATGGCGCTGCATTAATCAAGCGATGAGGAGTGAGATGGTTAGCTCTTTGGTCTTTGGAGAGAAAAATACACGTTAATTGACACGTGAAACGAGGATTTGTATCGATTAAATCCCGCGAAGGAAAACCCCGCCTTTCTTTTTTAACACTAGTACTCCTAGTACGTACGTACTTATCCTGTTTGGGTCTAGGCCTTGCATTGCCAAACTTCGCCACACATTTTTGCCAAGCTTGCCTAAAGTTTTCCAAATGAGAAGGAGGTACACTTGCGCACGGTTGTCGCGGTCGCACCGCACCCTCACACGGTCGCTCCTAAACGCCGCGGTCGCATCGCACCCTCACACAGTCTCTCCTGCACGCCGCAAACCCAACCAAGGGAACGCACCCTCACTGACACGTGTTGTTGCATGTGAACAAACCAAACTCAGCCATCCTATCGCTGACACATAATTTTCGTTCATAGAGTATGTTTATCCAACCGCATGTTGGGGAGTATCCCTATGGCCCGTGCGGTGGTCTGTTGGGGAAGAAGAAGAGGTGAGGAAGAAGGAAAGAAGGGTTAGGAGACGTAGGATATTCATCCAACCGCCTAAAATGGTAGACTGACCCAAGTCAGGCGACTTGCATAACAAATATATGTTTTTACACAGCAAAAGATCCATAAAAACAACAACATAAAGAAAAACTATCACTGCTCGTGGAAAGAGACTGCCTCGTCGTCTTTGGCTGCCGGCGTGAACCAGCCATCGCTGCCGACGTGTGTCTCCGCACCGTGGTTGTCCTCGGCCTCCAGCTACTCGTTCAAGCGGAGCGTGCGGATGCTCTGCACGGACGAGAGCACATCCTGGTTCAAGTCAAGGACGTTCGGTTCCGCCTACAGGAGGGCCTCGATGGCAGCGGCGTCCGCACGCTCCGTGTCGAGTCGAGCCTCCGCCGCCCGGTTCAAGTCCAGGACGTCCGGTTCCGCCTGCAGGAGGGCGTCGATGAGAGCGGCATCCTCGCGCTCTGCGTCGAGTCGAGCCTCTGCCGCCCGGTTCATGTCCAGGACGTCCGGTTCCGCCTGCAGGAGGGCCTCGATGGCAGCGGCATCCGCGCGCTCTGCCTCAAGTTGAGCCTCTGCCGCCCGGTTCACATCCACACCATCCGGTTCCGCCTGCAGAAGAGCCTTGATGGCAGCGGCATGCGCGCGCTCCGTGTCGAGTTGAGCCTCTGCCTCCCGGTCCTCCTTTAGTATCGCCATGTTGAACCGCTCATCTGCCTGCACCATGGGGGACTCGGACACCGGCACGAAGTCGACGTGCATCGTCTCATACCCATCAGGGCCTTCTGCGCCACGACCTCCACCATGAACATTGGATCGGCTTCCTCCTCCTCATAGCTTAGCTCCAGAGAACTCGGGCATTGGACCGTCGCAAAGCGAGCTTGGGAACGAAGGTCTGTGGTGCCGACCGCCGCCGTGATTTCTGCGCGGCGCTCCGGCGTCAGCATCTTGTAGTAAGTGATCTTGCGGTGCACCATGGATTTTCGGCGAACTAGGGGACGCTTGATGCGGTCTAGGGGATCGAAAGGTGGGGGAATGGGCTGGAGATTTGGTGTGGTTTTAGGGCAGTTGTCGGTGTCAAAACCGGTGTATCTCGGGTAAGGGGTCCCGATCTGTGCGTCTGAGGCTAATGGTAACATGAGGCAAGGGACACAATGTTTTACCCAGGTTCGGGCCCTCTCGATGGAGGTAAAACCCTACTTCCTACTTGATTCATCTTGATGATATGAGTATTACAAGAGTTGATCTACCACGAGATCATAGAGGCTAAACCCTAGAAGCTAGCCTATGATGATTATGATTGTTGTGATCGTCCTTATACAGACCAAACCCTCCGGTTTATATAGACACCATAGGGGGCTAGGGTTTACACAGAGTCGGTTACAAAGAAGGAAATCTAATATACGGATCGCCAAGCTTGTCTTCCACGCAAAGGAGAGTCCCATCCGGACACGGGACGAAGTCTTGAGTCTTGTATCTTCACGGGCCAACAGTCCGGCCAAAGTATATAGTCCGGCTGTCCGGATACCCCCTAATCCAGGACTCCCTCAGTAGCCCCTGAACCAGGCTTCAATGACGATGAGTCCGGCGCACAGTTTGTCTTCGGCATTGCAAGGCGGGTTCCATCTCCGAATACCCCAAAGTAATTATTGAACACTTAAATCGTGTCCGGACCTGCAAGATGATCCTCACATACCACCATAGAGAGAACGATATTCCATAAATCTGACCTGCTGACAATTTTTACACGACATGCTTCTGCATCACGGCCCGGCCCAACATGAACCGACTTTGCTTGGCCTGCCTCGATACGTGTTGCGAGGCGGTTTTATTGGCACACCTTGCCAAAGCAGAGATCGTGCTCCCCTTATCGCGGGATCTTCCATCAATATAGGCGCGTGCGTCCCTACGACGTCTGTTGGTATGACTCTGTGCTTTTAGGTAAGTCCCAAGCGGTTACATTGAGGACGCTTGATATTCTCCCCCTTTATAAAGGGGCCGAGGCCTATCCCTCTTTTCCACCACTCCTACGCCTTTTCGTATCTCGAGTTCTAACACCCGAAGCCCTAGCTCAAGAACTTCAGATCCTCAACCATGTCCGGATCCAACCTTCAAGGCCGGTGGATGGCCTCCTCGGTCACAGAGGAGGACATTACGAAGCTTAGGGAGGTCGGATATCTGACCGCCGACTTCAGGCACAGGCTTCCTACTCCAGGGCAGGTTATCCCTACTCCTGATCCCAATGAGAGCATCGTATTTGTTTCTCACTTCCTCCACATCTTAGGCTTCACCCTTGATCCCTTTGTGAGAGGGCTCATGTTCTATTACGGGCTAGATTTTCACAATCTAGCTCCGGACGCCATCCTCCATATCTCGTCGTTCATCATTGTGTGCGAAGCTTTTCTCCACGTCACTCCGCACTTTGGCTTATGGCTCAAGACCTTCAATGTGAAGCCGAAGATGATTGAGGGGTGACACGCGGAGTGCGGAGGTGTTGTAATAAGCAGGAACGCCGATGCCCCATGGCCAGAGGGCTCCTTCCCAGAGGTGTCTGATCTATGGTAGTGGAGGTGGTTTTATGTCACGGCTCCCATAGGCACAAAGTGGGTGGCTGCCCCCAACTTCCGTTCGGGCCCTCCTTCCCAACCTGCGTCATGGACCAATGTAGGACGGGATTGGGGGTCTGCTAGTGATGTACCAACACTGCAGAGCCATATCTGGGAGCTTCTTCAGAGGGATTTTAGCCTTGTTAGCATAATTCAGGTAATGCTAGTCCGACGGATGTTGCCGTGCAAACGCCGGCCTCTCCGGATGTGGGAGTTCAATCCGGAATGTCCGCGGACTATTTTGCACTTCTTCGGCCTGACGCTCGAAGGGATGTGTAAATTATTCTTCGGACCACAAGTAAAGTGTCCGGACACCACCGAGGATGTGGGCCTGAGCTACAATCGCCCAGATACCCAAGTAAGTAACCTAGAAACCGAACACTTTGTTTATATTTATCATAATCATTATTTTGAAAATCCTCCGTGGCCAGGAATGGCTCAGCAAGGCGGAGAGAATCAGGTGTCCGGTGCCACTTCCCAAAGGCTCGCCAAGTCCCTCCATAGACAAGATGCTTGGTCGTGTGCTAAGTAAAGTGCCCTCGGGGAAAGGCGAAGGGAAGGACAGAGAAGCAGAACTTCACACATTGCACATCCAAACCGGGGGAAGTGCTACCTCCCCTGAGGAGGATACTCGGGGAGGGGAATCTAAGGTCTCCTCCCCTTGCGGGAAGAAGAGGGCCGCCTCCAAAGACTTGGAGATGGAGGCGCCCAGACAAGGGAAGAAAACTTCACCAGGGGGCCCTGCCCCGAAGGGCGTCTTCACCGTGCCATGACCGCAAACAGGCCAGCCCTTAGCCGAGCTGTAAGTTAATCGTAAATACAAAGCTAGTGCTTCCTCCTCCAAGAACAGTAACCAGGATCCATTCTTTGCAGTTCGGCTAGCAGCTCTTCTCGATAGAGTTCGTCTTTGGGGGATCTTCTTCCCGAGATGATGGAGAGTGAAACCCCACCAACCCCTCCGCCTCATGGGGCGGGCAACCCCAAGGTGTCGTCACGGAGGAGTCCAGATTTACCAAGGCCCGAGGCTAGTACTTCGGCCGCCCTGATCCCGGAGCGTCTGGCTCCCACGAGGGGTGGTAAGGAAGGTCCGGCACAGTTTGGCGACCGACCGGATACACTGTCGGGCCTTCTGGAGCGAGCTGCTCTCTCGGAGGATCACTGTTCACTAATGAGCATGGTGCTTCAGAAGATTTCATCTGCCACAAGCGGGTTGAATGAAGCTTTTACGAGCCTGCTCAGAGGCTTTGAGGTATGAAACGAAATACATAATTCTTGATTTGTGGCGCACGCACTAGGTGTGCTCCATATGGATAGTAGCCCCTGAGACTCTGGTTGCCAGCCCGAGGCGGCAATCGGAGGATCACATTGTTGAGTAATGATCATACTATGTTTATGCACATGTAGCCAAGGGTCCGGCTGCCGACCGGTCCGCTGAAGTCGCCGAACTGAGGCGACAGATTGGAGTTATTGATGCCGATAACACGCTTGTGAACGAGCGGCTTAACGAGTCACAAGGTATGTTCTCTGCTTTCCTTATTTGTTATAGGAAGAATGAAGAGGAGCATAATGTTAATGTTATATGCTTGGACTATAGATGGAGCTGCTGCCGTGGAGGCCCTGAGGGCGGAACTTGCCCTGGCCAAGGAACAAGCCAGGGCTAGCAATGCGGCTGCCCTAAAGGCGGCTGAAGAGTTGAGAGCCGAACAGGCTGCTCGTTGCCGAAGCGAGGACAAAGTAGCCGAGATGGCTGTGGAGCTGAAAGATGCCGGCGACCAGTATGAGCTCCTTGAAAAAGATAGTAAGGCTAAGTCGGCTGACCTGAAGAAGGCACTTGATGCGGCCAAGTAGACGCGGTCCGAAATTAGGGATGCGTAGGAGGAGCTTCAACAGGCCAGAGAGATTGCAGCTGGAAACCCTTATTTGTTGCGGATGAAGTTTTTAGATCCGAAGTACGCTCCTCTGGATCGTCGCTGGAGTCCGGCAGACGCATATGCGGATTTGGCGAAGAGTACGGCTGATGCGGCCATGTTTTTCGAGGATCAAAAGGATAATGAAGTGGAAAAGCTGTTCTGGTCGCAATTCAGTGCTCCAATGCGCACATTGCCGTTGAGTGAGAGGATGACTGTTGTGACCGAGCTCCATAGGCTGTCCAGTCTTGTAATGCGGTCTGTAATAGACCATCTATGGCCGAAGGGTCCTAAGGCGGACAGTTATTTTGGTTTAGTGCAACAATTCCTTGGTGCTGCATCGCGGATTGATGCCATGAAGAGGTCGGCGTGCATAGAGGGTGCACGGATGGCTCTTGCCCGCGTTAAAGCATATTGGACAGATATGGAGGCCACCATCATTGCGACCCAGAATCCGGCGGGAGGCCAAGATCCGGCCGAGCACTACTTGGATCAGGTAGTAGAAGGTGCTTGTCACATCCCTAGTTTTGATAATGCCAAGTGTTAGTATCTGGTGTTGCATCATGTTTAAGTTCAAGGAATTTGAACTGAGGAAATTAGAAAGCCTCAAAACTTTCTAAAAGAAGGGCAAGAACCCTTTAAATTGCATTCAGTGATTCCAAAATTCCCTAAAAATCATTCTGGTAATTTTGGCAAGAGATATATATCAAACCAAAATTCTGGAACATTTTTATGGAATATTTTGGGACATTGAAATTAAATCATATCGTATTTGGATTTGAAGTTATATTCATAATATATAATGATTATAGTTTCAAAAGCCTGTGATATTTTATGTATATGTGGAGAAGTCCATTATGTGACATAAAAATATCCAAGGGAATTTTGGCACTGTTTTTCAATTTGTTTAAATTTCAATTCAGTGGCAAAAGAATTATTAAAAAAAGAAAACAAACAGAAAATATAAAACAGACCAGAAGAACTTACCTGGCCTTACCTGTAGCCGGCCCATTAGGTAGCCCAGCCCACCAGGCAGCCGTGCCATCTTCAACCTCTGCCAGTAGGCAGAGGCGATGACGCACGCGCTCGCTGGGAGGCCTCCACCTCCTGCTTCCAACGAGGTGTTCCCGAGCCTCCCCCTCACGCCACCGCGATGCCACGAACCCCCCTGGTGGCCCCTCTCTCCTCTCCCTCACTCGCTGCTCTCCCTCCCCCTCCTCTGTTTCTCTCCCACGCGACCACCGAGTGCGCCCGTCGCTGCCGCTCGTCGCAGTCATAGCCACCACCATCGTTCCACCCCACCAGAGTGACCAAAGGCTCCGCCTCGACGCCCCCGACCTCTCCATGGAGCTACACAACGCCGGGACCCCTGCATCGCCGCCCACGCCGTCTTCCCCATCTCCGGCCGCCCGAGATCGCCGGCTTCGCTACGTCGCCGTCCGACCTCCCCTGAGCTCGCTGTCTGCTCCAACTGACTCACCGTGAGCCCCTGCCTCCTCTCCCCTTGCTCCCGTGCTCCTTTTCTCGCCATGGCCATCGTTCCGCCGGTGACCGATTCGCGCTGCCGCCTGAGCTCCTCGCCGCCGTGGCCAGAGGCTGTATTCATCGCTCCTGGGCACATGAACATGCTCTAGACCTCGCCAGGAACCCAACCCGCACCCCAACTCGCTCTCTCGAGCGCTGCAGCCGCGTTCCCGCACCCGGCCGAACTCTGGCCGCCGCTCCGCCCGTCGCCGCCGCTGCTACACTGCACCCCGGCACCTCCCGCTGCCTCCTTAGATGCGCCGCACCGCCAGCTCGCCCTAGCCGCAAACCACGAGCGAAACGGTGCTCGTTAGAGCCGTTCCGAGCAACTCCAGCGATCCTCCGTCGTTGGGTTTGGTCGCCGGCGTCCAACTCCGGTGGCTGCTGACGTGGCACCGTCATTAGTGGCTAATGATGCCACTAACTAACCCCATAGCTCACTGACGGATGGGCCCCACTGCTTAACTAACCCTGCTTAGCTCCTGTTTAGGTTACACTAACCCTATGGGCCCCACAGGTCAGTTTGACCTGGCCACGTCACATGTTGACTGGCCCCACGCGTCAGAATTGACCCAGCTGACGTGGCCGTTGACTGGGTCCACATGTCAGCGACACTAATCAGCCCCAGTCACTGACCAGTGGACCCCACTGGTCAGGTTTGACCTGAACCTGCCCTGTTGACCTGATGATGTCAGGGTGATGTCATGCTGACGTAGTAAATGATTTTCTGGATTTAAAATAAATCAGAAAATCCAGAAAATATCCCAAACTTCAAAAATTCATAGAAATTCAACCGTAACTCCAAATGAAATAAATTATATATGAAAAATGATCAGAAAAATCCAATCTATCCATCTGTACCATTTTCACGCATATTAGAACAACTTATAGCTGATGTTTAGCACAAATCATATAAATGGCATTTAAACCTTCACATATGGAGTTTGAATTTAAATCTTGGATTCAAACCAACTTCATTTAACCCATTGCTAGTTGCATTAGCTCAAACCACAACATATTGCCATGTCACACTCATGCATCATATTGTTGCATTGCATTGATTGTGTTCTTTCTCTGTTGCCGGTAATTGTTCCCCTCAGTAGACGTGGTACCGACGATGAGTTCGATGACACCGATGAAGAACTATACTATCTTCAGAAGTGCCAGGCAAGCAAAACCTCCTTGTTCATTCCGATACAATCCCACTCTCTCGCTCCTGCTCTATTTTACTGCATTAGGACAACAAAGATACAACTGTTATTTGCTGCGGTAGTTGAACCCCTTTCCTCTGCATGACCTGTCATTGCCACAGTAAATAGATGAAACCCACTAGCTTGAGTAGGAGTTGTTTGAGCCCTGATGTGCCTACTCATTCATGCTTGTTTGTCATGCCTGCTATTGCTTAGAGTTGTGTCAGGTCTGATTCATCAGGGGTGAATTGGAGGTGTGTGAACATGTCCTACTGTTGAGAGCTAAGTGTGTGAACACGATTTGGTAAAGGTAGCGGTGAGAGGCCATGTAGGAGTACATGGTGGGTTGTCTCATTGCAGCCGTCCTCAGGAACCGAGTTCTGTGTTTGTGATCCATGAACAGTTACTACGACACATTGGGTTCCGGTAACTCGGCCCCTCTCGGCTTATTAATCAACTTGATCTCTGTCCAGGAGTTGCAACTAGTTTCTGGTGTTTGTAGGTAGTGTTAGTAGTCTACCAAGTGGCACCCGATATAGGTGGGCTTGGGACAGACTAGGCACAGTGGCACGGTGTACCAAGTGGCACCCGGATGGTGGGCTTGGGAACCCTGCTCACATTGTTTGGGGCCGTGAGCGACACCCCGGCTGGATCTCCTTGCGGATGGAACCCGAATAGGCGATAAACCTGGATGAGAGACTTGTGTGGTTAGTCAGGTCGTGGCCGACACCCTCGCTGGGCTTCCGCTTGAAGGTTGCCGAGTACATGTCGTGTAAACGGCGATAAGTGGTGAGAGCGTGTGTGAATAAGTACACCCCTGCAGGGTTAACATCATCTATTCGAATAGCCATGTCCGCGGTAAAGGACTTCTGGGTTCCCTGTACAGTTCATAGACAAGTGAAAGTGGATACTCTAAAATGCGCAAGATAAGCGTGAGTGCTATGGATAGCGTTCTCGTAGGGAGACGGGAGCGGATCCATAGTGGTGTATTGATATGGTGAATATGTGGACTCGTGTGCGCCACCTCAAAAGAGTTACTTGCAGTCGTAGTTCAGGATAGCCACCAAGTCAAAGCTGGCTTGCTGTAGTTAAACCCCACCATCCCCTTGTTGATAATGATGCATATGTAGTTAGATCTGATGTAAGTCCTGCTGGGTACATTTGTACTCACGTTGCTTAATTTATGTTTTTGCAGAGAGACTTCAGTCTTGCTAGTAGTACCGCGTGGACTTCAACGTTTAGCTTGTTACCTCAGTTACGATCTTGTGCCCTCGGCAGGATCTGGTAGATAGTTAGGCTTCTCAGCCTTTTTCATTTGTAGATGTCTGTACTCAGACATGTTAAGCTTCTGCTTGTGCTTGACTTGTGTGCTCTGAATGCTGGGTCATGAGACCCATGTTTGTAATATCTCGCTCCTCGGAGCCTATTGAATAAAATACTTGAGTTGTAGAGTCATGTTGTGATGCCATGTTGTATTTGCACATATCGAACATATTGTGTGTATGTTATTGAAATGCTTGGTATGTGTGGGATCTGACTATCTAGTTGTTTATCCTTAGTAGCCTCTCTTACCGGGAAATGTCTCCTAGTGTTCCCACTGAGCCATGGTAGCCTGCTACTGCTCCAGAACACTTAGGCTGGCCGGCATGTGTCCTTCTTCGTTCCTGTGTCTGTCCCCTCGGGGAAATGTCACGCTTTGAATTCCGGAGTCCTGTTAGCCCGCTACAGCCCGGTTCACCGGAGTCCTGCTAGCCCAGTGCTACAGCCTGGATTCACTCGCTGATGACCGACACGTTCGTTGTTGGGTCATGTATGCCTGTCCCTGTAAGTTTGTGCCACTTTGGGTTTACGACTAGCCATGTCAGCCCGGGCTCCTTATCATATGGATGCTAGCAACACTATCATATACGTGTGCCAAAAGACGCAAACGGTCCCGGGCAAAGGTAAGGTGACACCCGTGGGGATACCGTGCATGAGGCCGCAAAGTGATATGAGGTGTTACATGCTAGATCGATGTGGCATTGAGTCGGGGTCCTGACAGTGCTCGCTTAATAGAGGCTCAATGCTCGAAGAATGTCATGTTCGAGTGACAAATCGTTTCATTGTAAAAAAATGTCATTTTAATTATGGAGGCTATGTTTATACTTTTTGCCCGAAAGTGTTATTGTGCCTCCTGTGCGGCCGTTTTATGTATATATGCAATTTTGACAGTTAGCAGTCGTTGGCTTCAGCCACCACGCTTATAATGCGGGGGTGTTCACGAAAATATGCATAGTCACACTTGATCCAACGTCTTGGTCCATTAAGGAGGTGATCGCACGTCGAACTAGGAAACTGGACTATATAGCTTTAACACTTTCACTTAGCCATAGGAGTTTGACATTGGGGATACTGTGTAGCCCCTGGTACTTTTGCGTGCATCCGAATACAGCCGCATGTGTACATGACCGAGAAACGGTCCTTCGTTAATGCGGGGGAATCCTAAAGATTCTGAGAAGTCTTCGAGTGGTTGAATAGTCTCTCGCTATATCATGACAGTCAGTTTTCGGCTTTCTCTACTGAGGTGCTCATCCGGAATAACCAGGGCACAATCACAATAGTTCTCCTTTGGCCGCCTTAGCCGATAAGAACAGAACGTAAGGCGGCAAACCCAGGAGCCGGGCAAACCCAACATTTGACGAAAGACATGATTCGGAGTTGATGCATATAAGGCCAAAATCGCGACGCCGAACACTCCCGAAGGTATTCGGACTTTATAACATATACTGGGCTGGGTAACGCCCTTTATTATGAACCCTGTATTTCCAGGTACGTGCATTAGTCTGTCGTGGCGAAATGCCAATAACGGCAGTATCCTCTGTGGGTGTAGTGCCCATGGGATGTGTAAGCAACAAGAGACAATAAAGAAGGTTTACACAGGGGCTTAATCTGAAGAGAAACCTTTGAGCGGGGCCCTGCTGCACATCTGTGCCTTTGTCTCCGTTGTGCCGTGTCCTGGGAGGGTGTCGCACGAATGGTGCCCGCAAGAAAGGAAAACTCGTGTAGAAGAGTATGACGTAAGCGTGCGAAGAGTTGGCTATCACCAATGGATAGTAAAGGTGTAAGAAATTGGCCTGTTAATAAGGTCAAGCCAAGAGTTGGGCTTTATTAAATATCTATAGCCCCTGGTGTCCTCTATGGGATTACATGTGTGGCGCCCAGATCAGGTTTATCTGGGCTGCCGGACTCGTTTAACCGTGTCCGTGGTCTTAACGACGAATCATGCTTTCTGGTATTAGAGGCCGCTTAGAGTCCGGCTGCTGGAGCCGTCGCGTACTCTTCCACGCATAAGGAATGCTCTGTGTTTCCGTTAACGGTGATGACGCCACGTGGACCAGGCATCTTTAGTTTAAGGTAGGCGTAGTGCGGTACCGCGTTGAAGCGGGCGAATGCCGTTCTCCCAAGCAAGGCATGATAACCGTTTTGGAGGGGGGTGATGGTGAAGAGTAGTTCTTCGCTTCTGGAGTTTCCTGGGGAACCGAATGTTACCTCTAGTACGAGGGAGCCCCTGCAGTGGGCTTCAACGCCTGGTATCACCCCTTCGAAGGTGGTGTTACTTTGGCTGATTTTGGATGGGTCTATCCCCATCCTGCAGACAGTGTCTTGGTATATTAGATTAATACTATTGCCGCCGTCCATGAGGACCCTAGTGAGATGGTATCCGTTGATTATTGGGTCGAGCACCAAGGCAGCTGATCCTCCGTGCCGCATACTAGTCGGGTAGTCCCTGTGATCGAAGGTGATCGGGCAGGCCGACCAGTGGTTAGGTTTGGGGGCCACGGGCTCTATAGGATACGCGTCTCTGAGCGCGCGTTCGCGCCTTCTTGTGGGTATGTGAGTCGCGTGGATCATGTTTACTGGTTTTACCTCTGGTGGGAATTTTTCTGTTCCCTAGTGTTCGGCTGGCGAGGCTCATCCTCGTCTTCACTTGGTGTTTCCCTTCCCCTGTGTTGGGCGTTTAATTTGCCGGCCTACTTAAAGACCCAGCATTCTCTATGAGTGTGGTTCGCAGGTTTTTCGGGGGTGCCATGGATTTGGCACAGTCTGTCCAAGACTTTGTTCAGGCCGGACGGTCCTTCTTTACTGCCTTTAAGTGGCTTCTTTTGTTGACCGGGTCGAGAGCCCCTGAATCCGGCGTTGACCGTTGTGTTGTCCGGACTTTCTTCCTTGTTTCGACGTTTGTTTTTATTGCACCGTGCCTTCCTGTTGTCATCCCTGATTTCGGATGTACTTGGGTCGCTGGTGCCTCTACGGGCCAACCAACTATCTTCACCCGTGCAAAAGTGGGTCATAAGGCTTGTTAGGGCTGCCATTGTCCTCGGCTTTTCTTGGCCGAGGTGTCTGGCTAGCCACTCGTCCCGGATAGTGTGTTTGAAGGTCGCTAGGGCTTCGGCATCCGGACAGTCGACAATTTGATTCTTCTTAGTGAGGAATTTGTTCCAAAGCTTGCGGGCGGACTCTTCGGGCTGTCGAATTATGTGACTTAAATCGTCCGTGTCCGGAGGTTGGACATAGGTCCCTTGAAAACTGGCCCTGAAAGCATCCTCGAGTTCCTCCCAACTTATGGTTAAATTTTTGGGGAGGCTTTTCAACCAGTGTCAAGCTGGTCCCTTCAACTTGAGAGGAAGGTATTTGATGGCGTGGAGGTCGTCCCCACGAGCCATGTGGATATGCAGGATAAAATCCTCAATCCAGACCCCGGGGTCTGTCATTCCGTCATATGCCTCACTACAAAAAAATACACATCCATGACATTTTGGGCCAAACGAATTTTTTTTCTGTCATACATATGACACTTCTATGACGATAATTGTGACAAAACCCGGTATCATCATAGATGTGGTGGGCTCCTACTTCTATGACAAAAAACCATGACAGAAAATGGGCTTTTCGTCCTAGGCGGGCCGGAGACGCAGCTGCATGACATTCTTTGGGCCGTCCATGACGGAAAAAACCATGGTAGAAGCGAGGGGGAGGAAAATTTCCGGGAGTTGCCGGTTACGGTGGGAGGTCGGGGGCGGAGCGATGTGCGTTTCTCTCGTACATACGCGCGTGTGTGCAAGGCGTTGGCTCTAACTGAAGCCGAGCGAGGCGTTGGGCTCTAACTGAACCCGAGCGATTGCACTGCACGCTACGCGTTACTGAACCCGAGTGATCGATCGATGGCTGTTAACTGAACCTGATGGAGCGATTTCTTCGCTACTGCTGCTAACTGAAGCTGATCGATGCTGCCTCTGGGATGAACAGTGAGCGTTGCGGGGGGGGGGGGGGGGTTGGATGAACAGTGAGCGGTGGCGTTGCCTCTAGATGAATCGGAACCCGTGGTGTGGAGGGCTGGATAAATAGTAGACGGTGGAGGGGTGGCTGTGGAGGGGTGGTTGAACAGGACCCCGTGGTGTGGAGGGCTGGATGAACAGTAGACGGTGGAGGGGTGCCCGTGGAGGGGTGGTTGAACAGTAGCCGGTGGAGTAGCGCGCGGTGGAGACTGGATGAACAGGAGCCCGTGGAGGCTGGAGGAGGTCGACGGTAGCCCGTGGAGGCTGGAGGAGGTCGACGGTGGAGATGAACAGTATCCCGTGGAGTCCCGTTTTGCGCTACGCCACACCCCCCCCCCCCGTTTCGACCGTAGCGCTCCAACACAAGTCTGTTTTGTCCATTTTGCGGTACGCCACACCCCTCCCGATCAACAGGACCCCCGTTTCGACCGTAGGAGGTCCGTTTCCTCCGTTTTGCGGTACGCCACACCCCTCCCGATCAACAGGACCCTCGTTTCGACTGTAGGAGGTCCGTTTTCTCTGTTTTGTGGTACGCCAGGCCCCTCCCGATCAACTGGACCCCATTTCGAACGTGGCCGGTCGAACACAAGGCCGTTTCCTCCATTGTGCGGTACGCCAAGCCTCGTTTCCATTGCCTGTTCCGTCCAAGCCCTCCCAATGAACACGACCACGCATTCCGTTCCGACCCAGCCGGTTGGCTCCCACGCGTTCCGTTGCCTCCCGATGAACACGACGCATTCCGTTGCCTCCCCATGAACACGACGCATTCCGTTGCCTCCCCATGAACACGACGCATTACGTTGCCCCCCCATGAACACGACACATTCCGTTGCCTCCCCATGAACACGAGCCCTCGCCGTACATATGCGCGACTAGGCATTCGAGACCCCGCTGGCCGTATTTTCTTTCTTGCACCCTGGCCACTGTACGTACGTGTACATGCTACGTGCGCGCCTCTACTACGACACGTGCGCGCCTCTACTACGACACATGCGCGCCTCTACATCGACCAATATATATGTGTGTACAAGTTCGCGACCAGAATGACAACGCTAGGTACGCTTCGACCTGGCGGGTCCCGACTATCAGGCAGTTCCTTGCGCGCGAAAATGTAGCTGGTGGGCCCAGCAGTCAGAGGGGCGAATCGTTTTTTTTTGCCCGGACGCACTTCCTTTGCGTGCGAAGATGTAGCTGGTGGGTCCCAGCAGTCAGGGGGGCGAATCGTTTTTTTTGCCCGGAAGCACTTCCTTGTGTGCGAAGATGTAGCTGGTGGGTCCCAGCAGTCAGGGGGGCGAATCGTTTTTTGCCCGGACTTACTTCCTTGCGTGCGAAGGTGTAGCTGGTGGGTCCCAGCAGTCAGGGGGGAAACGTTTTTTTTTCATGAAATATGGTGGCCCGTCCGGTGGGTCCCCGCTGTCAGGTGGAGGAATAATTATTTTGCGCGTAATAAGGAGGCACTTCCTTGCTGCGGCCGTGGACCCAGCTGTCAGCCTCTCCACGTGCAGTCCACATCCGATGGAAGCCGTTCCTTGACCACATTGACCACGCCGCGCCAAGAGCACCAGGGCGATGGACGTTGGTGAGGCCTAGGAAGGGGACGACGCGGAGTCGGGGAAGACGCGGCAGTGGATGCCCATGCGTATAGGATTACGAGGGTTCACTGGTTCGCTGCGGTGTGAGGCTGTCGTCGCCGCAGAATAACAGGGGGTGTGGGTGAGTAGAGGGATGGCCTGGCTAGCGGTAGGAGTAGTAGGGGGCGGTGAGGCCTCTGCCGCATCGCAGCCGGCCACGGGAGGCAGGAGCACGAGGCACGACCGGCGCTGGTTTGGGCGGCTGGAGCAAGAAGACCAGAGGTTGAAGAAGGACTACGGCCGTTGGATGGACATCGCACGGTCACTGGAGCTAGAATCGTGCATATTGACTAAGTTGACAAAGTCCTCCGTCCCCGTCAACTTAGTAGGCCCACAAGTCAGCCTGCCACTATACTGGGTCCCAGCTAACAGGGGGAGTATTCATTTTTTTGTGCGTAATAAGGAGGCACTTCCTTGCTTGCGAAGATATAGCTGGTGGGTCCAAGCTGTCAGCGGCAGTACGTTTTTTCGTGAAATACTGAGGCCCTTTCGGTGGGTCCTTGATGTCAGGTGGACGAATCATTATTTTGCGCGTAATAAGGAGGCATTTCCTTGCGTGCGGCCATGGACCCAGCTGTCGGCCTCTCCACGTACAGTCCACTTCAGATGCATGTCTGTCGTTGACCATATTGACCAGGCCGCGCCGAGAGCACCAGGGCGGTGGACGACGGTGAGGCCTAGGAAGGGAGCGACACGAAGGCAGGGAAGACTCAATAGTTGTTTCCCACGCGGAGGGGAGTACGACTGAACGAGGGTTTACTGGTTCGTCTGCCGTCGCCGGAGAATAACAGCAGGTGTGGGTGTGTAGAGGGATGGCTAGGCCAGCAATGGGAGTACGGTGGGGCGATGAGGCCTGCGCGGAAGCACAGCCGGCCGCGGGGAGGAGGGAGCAGGCAGTCCCGTCGACGCTTGTTTGAGCGGCTGGAGCAGGAAGAGCAGAGATTGAAGAAGCACGACGGCCGTTGGATGGCCATCCAACAGTCACTGCTTGTGCGTCAACCTTTTTTTTAGGAAAGCCTCAAATCTGTGGAAAACAGCATACATCCCATCTGCCATTATTTCTAATAATTTACAGCCCATTTGTTAATTCTTAAGTTTTTTTGGAGCCCATATTCTTTTTGTTAGCATTACAACCCATATTGTGGCCACGGTTAAAAAATTATACGAAATTTTGCATATTTCGGTGTGGTCCGAACTATTTTTAATCCCGAAAATTCGACTCACATTCAAACTGATTTTAAAACTAAATGTATATCAATATAAAATCCAACAAATTCTCCACCCATAAAAATTAATGTAATTTAAAATCTTGAAATGAAAAAAAAGATATTTGAAACTAATTGCCGCTTTGATGTGTTTTAAAAATGTACATCCCATTTCTCATTTCTAATGGGCCATTTTCTCGGCCAGCCGAATGAAAGGTCTCCTCGTCTTGAAAGATTTGCAGCCCAACAAGCCTGACAAAGCGACTTATTTGGCAAATCACAAAAAAACTGGGTTGTGGCCGTGGACCCAGCTATTAGCCTCTCCAAGTACAGTACTCTTCCGATGGAAGTCGTTCCTTGACCATGTTGACCAGGTCGCGTGGAGAGCACCACGGCGCTGGACGACGGCGAGGCCTAGGAAGGGGACAACACGGAGCCGGGGAAGACGCGGCAGTGGGAGCCCGCGCGGAGAGGAGTACCAGGGTTCACTGGTTCGGCTGTGGTGTGAGGCTGCCGTCGCTGCAGGGCCTGGCCAGCGGTGGGAATAGTACGGGGTGGTGAGTCCTCCGCAGCAGCACAGCCGTCCACGGGAGGCAGGAGCATGAGGCACGACCGGCGCTGGTTTGGGCGGCTGGAGCAAGAAGACCAGAGGTTGAAGAAGCACTACGGCCATTGGATGGACATCGTACGATCACTGGAGCTAGAATCGTTCATATTGACTAAGTTGACAAAGCCCTTCATCCCCGTCAACTTAGTAGGCCCACAAGTCAGCCTCCCACCAAGGTGGGTCCGAGCTAGCAGGGGGAGTATTCAATTTTTTTTGTGCATAATAAGGAGGCACTTCCGGTGGATTCGAGCTGACAGCAGGAGGGGGGGGGCGTTTTTTTGCGAAATACGGTGGCCCGTCAGGTGGGTCTCAGCAGTCAGGGGGCAAACGTTTTTTTTGCAAAATACGGTGGCCCGTCCAGTGGGTCCCTGCTGTCAGTTGGAGGAATCATAATTTTCCGCGTAATAAGGAGGCACTTACTTGCTGAGGCCGTGGACCCAGCTGAGACTCTCCACGTACAGTATACTTCCGATGGAAGTCGTTCCTTGACCATGTTGACGTCGCCGCATTCCGTTGCATGTATGCGTCCATGGGCGTGGTGCGTCCCCACTGTCAGCCTCTCACGTACAGTCATCTTCCGATGACTCTTGGTTGTTGACCATGTTGACCACACCGTGTCGAGTGCACCCAGACTGAAACGACCCAGAGATGGGGAATACGGGGCAGTGGAGTCGCAGATGGAGAGGAGTGGGAAACTTCACTGGTTCGGGTGCACGGCAGCACAGCTGCGGTGCCGCCCACGGGAGACTAGAGCAAGAACAGAGGTTGAAGAAGGAGCACGGCTGTTGGATTAACATCCAACGGTCCAGCTGCTAGAATCATTTGTTGATTAAGATGACAAAGCCGTGCGTACACGTCCGCTTAGCAGGCCCACAAGTCAGTCACCAAATCTGACGGGTCCCAGCTGTCAACGGGATGAATAATTTTTTCACAAAACAAGGAGGCACTTCCTTCCGTGCGAAGATACAGCCGGTGGGTCCCACCTGTCAGGTGTAGGAAACATTTTTTTTCAGCTTAATAAGGAGGAACTTTCCTTGTGTGCGACCATGGACCTCGTGGGTCCCAGCCGTCAGGCTCTCCACGTACAGCCCTCTTCCGATGACTCTCGTTTGTTGACCATGCCGCACCGAACACAGCGAGGCGATGGACGACGGCGAGGCCCCGGACGGGAACGACTCTGAGATGGGAAAACGCGGCATTGGAGTCGCAGATTGAGAGGAGGAGAAGGGTTATAATTGGTTCTGTTGCAATTCATATCAAACTCAGGTTCATAGGACACGTTCATATTCATAGCCAACATTCACTATCAACAACTCAAAAGATTCATATATACACAAGCTCAGCATATCTATGCATCCAAATGATTGATAGATCACACGACAATATTCATACATAATTCACAAACAGTTTTAGATATACACATGTTTAGTATGTTTATGCATCCAAATGATTGATATCACAACCAATATGATCCATGGACAAACTTTAATTACCTAGGGTACAGACTGGTAAATGGTGTTCAATCAGAGGTACTTCTTGCTAAAATTAGTTCTTGTACGAGTAAACTTTCGAGTACATAAGAGGCAGCACAGACAATCTGAACTTTGCATGTAGGTTTATCCTCAAATAGTGGCCTCGTGCCGACGGAGGTTTGAGCAACTTGGCCACTACTTTCATCCAACTAGTTTACTGGCTCATCTTGGTCATGTATCTCACCAAAATTCTACATTGCAGACGAGAAAGGAGGCGGTTGAGAAAATGAACCACCCAAATTTTTTGTGCAGTTCAACTGAAATGGAGCATCCTTGGCGTGCAGACTGATTAAGTCCCAGATGAATATACACGTCAACCAACTTGTCTGGAATCTTTAGAGTCCATGCCATATAGTTCGCTACCATATGTGCCTATAACCAAAAGGCACAAGTTGGCACCAAAGACTGGACTGCGTTTTTCTGGGTTATGCACCAAGCAATATTTTTGGCGTTCACTCTCCTAATACTTGGAGATTGACAATTGGTTGACGTCGGTTGATACTCGAATGAATATAGGCACTTCTTTTCAACATCGATGCTTGTCTGAGTGAACTTTGGAGTACATAGTAGCAGCATAAGTACCTGTCCATCTGATCATTTTGTGCAGTTCTACTGAAATCACCCAATGTAATGATTTTCCTGCAAGTTCAGGCTCCAAATTCCTCCTTTATGAAATCGGCAAATAGTAGCACAATACCAAATTACCAATACATATGACAGGCACACTAATCAGGATAAAGACCAGTACCAACCTTTGTGAGGTAGCATATCAATTACTATTTCCTTTGACTGGAAGCCAAGATAAGCCAAGCGACTGACAGCAAAGGAAGAAAGCAAGCAGAGATTAGCGACTGACGGGAAAGGACGGAAGCTGTCGAGGCAATGAAGCACCCAAAGTTTTTGTGCAATTCCACCAAAATCGAGCATCCCTGTTGGCACATATATTGAGAGAGTGAGATTACTGTAATAGTGGGACTAGTTGATGAAACATACACTAACAAATAGAAGCACCCTCATTATCTTAATGGGTAAAGTTAGCAACATAGTGTTGACACCATATTGTGGCACAGTCAAGAAATTATTTAAAATAGCCTCAAATGGAGAAGTGTTCTACATGAAAAAGTTTCGTATTGTCGATACGAACATCTTTGAAGTTTGGGCCATCGCCATCTGATCTCATCTCGAAGACTGAAGTTGTGTTCGAAATACTGAGATTTTGTATTCAGAACACTATTCGGCACATTATGCCCCCAAGACTGCCTCGTATGGAAAAATGATCTACATGCATTGTGTTCGGCTCGTCGAAACGATCGATTTTGATATAAGAATCGTTCCAATCCGAGTTCGTATGCAAAAGTTAGAGCCATCCGAATACAACACTATCACGAGCCAAAAGTGGCGCGCCCCACCAGACACCCTGTCTGATGGGTAGCGCGAATAACAGCCTGTGTTGCACGAGCGATTTGACCCTCAATATGAACTCTAATGAAAAAACTTTCAACATAAAAGTTGTTCGTCTCATTGAAACGGTCAAGATTGCTTTTACGCTCGTTTCCATCCGAGGTCGTTTACCACCTCAAAAGTTACCCGCAAGGTGCAACCAGTTTAAACCGAACAGTTTTGGAAAGTTCGGACAAAACCAATCCGAATTTGACTAGGGTTTTGGACGTGAATCCAAGCCTTTTCCTTGCACGGGAAGTCCAGCCGCCTCTTATATACCTGAGGGGTGATGGCCGATTGAACAACACACAATCGATCAATCAATCTATCACTTTTTATCTTTTATGTTTTCTCCTTAACCCTAGTTCTTCTTCTTCCTCGTTCTTCGTTCATTCTTCTTCATTGCAGGGCGGCGAACCTCGAGGCCCTAGGGGCGATCAAGTCGACGTAGGGCAGCCCATAGCCGCCGCGCGCCCAGACGGGGTCCCTCCCGGGCGTGTGGGGTTTCGGGTCCCCAAAGCGCCGGCTTGCTGTCTTGTGTATCGCGCTGGAAGTCGGCCTCCCGCGGTGTGAGTTGCGGAGCATCTCCCTCGGCGCCGTGGGTACACATCGACGTGTTCGTGTGATGCGTTCCAGCATCAACACACTTTTTGGCGACTCCATTGGGGACGAAGCTTCGAACGGTCTCCGGCCCGTTCTTGCTACGAAGAGATGATCATCTAGGGTTTGCAGTCTACAAAGGTAATATGAATACCCAATCCCTTTATGTAGATGCAAATAATTCATATGGTGTTACTAGATCGTTCAATGAGTATACTCTATCGGCCAACCCTAGTTTTTTAAATCATGCAACTAACTACGTGCAAGGGCTGATTGAAAGTAATTTATATACTTCAACTTCTAATGATATTAGTAACATGCACCGTATGTATCCCAACTCACATGCATCGGCAACCCAGCAAATTCATATGCCGATGAGCAACATGATGAGTTCGATTAATCAATTTGAAACACCCCAATTTAGAATTTCCAATGCCATACAAGAAAGTGTTTCACCCTTTTATTCATCGGCAGCTAATGTGCAATATAGTAATCCAACCATGGCGATGAATGAGAGAATTGGCCATGCTACTAATGGCTATTTGGCCAATTACTCTCAACCGTCATATGCTACACCTCATGTTACTAATTCTTCGGCACCATACACAACTGTAGATGCTCATAATTCGGCTTCACACCTTCCTGGTTATAGCCGAATGAATGTAAATTTTACAGGAGCGGTTGTGCCCAACATTGTAGAAGATGAGGTAGTGGTGGCTGCATTGAAGAGTTTAGCCCAAAATAATAGAATTAGTGCTCTTTGCCTTGAACAACATGAAAAGGGGCTATTTCCTGATTATGCCGCAATAAAAGCTAGAGTTTTGCAAGAAGATGAATCTTTGCCAATTGATAAAATTGGCGAGCAAAAGTATGGTCTTACAACAATGCATATGCCTTCACCTAGTACTACATCATATTATACACCCCCTACACAATTGCAAAATTTTGGCAACACCTGTGTGTCATTGCCGAAAGAATTTAAAAGCATTGGGGGGCAATCATATCCGGAGTGGGCTGAAATTGAGAAAAAGCTTAAAGCTAATTTTGCCGCTCGCCATCAGAAACAAATAGAAAAATAATTGGCTCAGATAAAAGAAGCATTGCCAATTGGTAGTATCAATGAAAAGAAGGATGATTCGGAACATGAAAGTGCTTTGGTTGAAAAAGCCGAATCAAGTAGTATATATTCTGAATCCATCAAATCCAACGAAGCAAGCATTATTGAGAAAGGGCATGGCAAGCATAGGAAAACAACGGTGCTTGATTTTTCTGAAGTTAATGGAACCTACTTCCTGCCCTATGAGTTCCATGCCGTAGAAATTGACAAGCTTTAAGGACAAGAACAAGTAGCCGAACAATGTTCAGCCGACAAAAATCTTCAAAGCAATGATGCACGGATTCAAGAAAAAGATGATGACAAGGTGTTGGGGAGCCATCCAAAGACAGAGCAAGATGTCTTCAAATGGCACCACTATCATGCTCTCCCAACATATTTGAAGAGGTATGCATAGCGAGTAATTTACTTATTTTCAAATTTGGTCGCAACTTCATTATTGATGCATCTATAAGAAATATTCTCATAAGTAATTTTGAAAGACCAATGAAGAAGGGTAATTTACTTGTTTGCAGTAAAATTGTTATGGAACATATCGGTCAACCCATTGCACCATTTATAAAGACCGATAAGGATTTATTGTTAGAGCGAAAGCTTTACCCATTGCTTTCTCTAAAGTTCATATCTAGTTGGGTAGCTTTGCTTATTTCTTACTTGGCTTACACTTGGTCTCAACTGAGACATGTATGTTCTAAATATCTTCATTTCATAAATTTAAAGCCAAGGTTAAATTCTATTAAGAAAACCGATGCTAATATAATATCTTATCCAAAGACATCGAAGATAGAGTGGAAAACACAATGCATAGCCGAATGGGGAGATTCCAAATCTGAACCATTCGTTTGCTTATCTCCAAAGCCGTTCAAACAGCAAGATCGGCTAGGAAACAAGAAGTATACCTTCAACTCAAGCATGTGTGATAAAATATTTGATTTGTTGCTGAAAAATAATTACATTACAATTCTTGATCACCATGTTAAGCCATCAATCCAAGGACGAATGTATTGTAAGTTGCATGATTCGTCCAAGCATAATTTTGAGGATTGCAACATGTTTCGTTAAATAGTTAAATTAGCAATTGAAAAAGGACGATTGAAGTTTGTTGAAACACCAAGAGATGACCAGTCTATTCCGATTGGTCCCGATGGCAAAAAGTTTTTGCATCGACTGCTTCAAGCCGATCCATTTAAAGAGAATGTAAAAGCTGCAGGTGATGGGATCAAGCTTTCAAGTAAAGAAGTTGTTGAAGAGCATAACAAGCATAATCTTGAGGGCGGGAGTTCCATCGAAGCTACAATGGAGACGCCAAGGACTGGGGGGCAGCAAGCAAATCTAATGATCGATGAAAGCAAACCAAAAGAAAACAAAGGCCAGAATAAGCGCAAGTGTAAGAGATAAAAAATCACCTTTGCTGAACTATTGGATAAATATCAAAAGAAGAGTGAAGAGAAGAATGCTTATCGGCCAAATCATGCAAAGAAACCAAGATCACCCCCAAGGCGCAAATATGAGGATTGGTATTGGCAAAGTGATAATTTTAATGCAACATATTCATATCCTTATTTTGGGCCGCCAATGCCAATGCCGTGGATGCCTCCCTATGCTCATATAGATACATATTTATCATGGAAGTATGATACAAGGGCACATTCTCCATCTTACTCTAGACCATCTCACCAATACTATGCAGCTCCAAGGAGATCAACATTTGAACAATCACGCGTCAAAGACCGTTTCAATCATAAGGAATCGGTCCAGAGCTCAAGGAAGAAGAAAAAGGTGGTAAAGCAAGTTTACCGCATGAAAAGAGATGGTCGTAAGTGTGTTGCTTCAGATTTGATCTCAAATGAAAAAGAGCCAATGAAAGTGTTGACATTGGCTACTACAGACAATGAGATGAAGCAATCAATTGTTAAGACTCGGAGTGCCAAATCTGAAGAAAAGAAGTTGAGAGTGCACAAAGCCAAAAAAGAATTGCCATTGGTCAAAACAGAATCACAGCCGAGATGCCCACTCGGCTTATCATATTGGCAAAAGAAGAAATTACAAAATATTAGTGCACAAGAGCTGAAAAAGAAGAACATGGCATGGGTTCCCAAGAAGATCAACCAAGACAAAAATGATGTGCATGCTTCTGTTGCAACAAGTACAATAAAAGTGAAGAAGGAAAATAATGAAAGCCACAAATAATTAAGCCGAAGGTGCGCATCACAACATCAAAATCTTCGGTTAGCACATCATCCATTTTCTTCAACAATGCCATTGATGCGTTTGCCATGGAATTCATCCACAGGTATGATCAGTTACCCTCCATGAACTTATTTTGATCCATGGATGCAACATAATTTTCCATATCATGACAGAGTATTACCAAATCACTATACATTTGGTTAGTTACATTTTTGTTGCTAAGACAAAGGGGCCGAAATATTTTATTGCTATTTTATTTGTTTATTTCGGCTATACATTCTTTAATGGATGAATTCTACATGGACCTCATGATAATGGCCAATAATTAACTATCGTCCTAAGAAACTATCCGATCATGGCCGGTGTGAAATTCTAACATCGTCCTTAGTTCAATTGGAACCGAGACAAGGTACATGTTAAGTGATATTAACCTTGTCTCTCTAGTGCTATGGAGATTATGTTTCGATGGTTGAATTCATAACAATGGCCATGGTGTTGGCGTTGTTTATATATCTCCATATGGTGCTGTTATGTGAAGCCTCATGCCTCTTAAAATATTTATTGCACAATAATCAAAGCCGAATATGCAATGTTATTCGGTTTGGAACTTTTGCCATATGTGCTAAACATATTGAGGCTTTTGGTGATTCGTTATGAGTAGTGCAACAAATATCCAAGGGTTATGAATGTTTTGACGAATCACTTGTAGTTTATCTTGAGGTATGCCTAGATGCAAAATTTACCGTGGTTACTTTAAAACTGTTCATATTTCTAGGCATGACAATTCAAAAGAGTTGGCACAGCAAGCATCAGGCTACTATGTTAATCATGGTGTATTGTATTTCATTCAATAGCCGATGCTTAGTCTCGTCAACATAGGTAAGGCTGAATCAAAGTCCATCGCTTCAGCCACTAATGATTTTTTATGCAGGCAAAAAGTAAGGATTGAAGAAAGTTTATTATTGATTATCAGCAAAATCCTAGCAAAAGGGTGAATAATATGGTTCCGAGGATGATCTTGAGATACATATCTATGGGACTTTATCATCGGATTGTTAAGGAAGTTGAGAAAGTTTCACCCAAGCTTGCGTCAAAATATTCACACAAGCAATGGCCGATATAAACTTATCATCCTAAGACTATGACAAAATGGCCGATGGAGTGTTGACATCGTCCTTAGAGCAAGCTATATGCAAGTTATTTTTCGGCACACAGGCTTTGCCGAAAAACAGAGGGGCATGTGTTGACACCAGATTTTGGCACAGTCAAGAAATTATTTAAAATGGTCTCAAATGGAGAAGTGTTCTACATGAAAAAGTTTCGTATTGTTGATACGAACATCTTTGAAGTTTGGGCCATCGCCATCTGATCTCATCTCGAAGGCCGAAGTTGTGTTCGAAATACCGAGATTTTGTATTCAGAACACTATTCGGCACATTACGCCCCCAAGACTGCCTCGTATGGAAAAATGATCTACATGCATTGTCTTCGTCTCGTCGAAACGATCGATATTGATATAAGAATCGTTCCAATCCGTGTCCGTATGCAAAAGTTAGAGCCATCCGAATACAACACTATCACGAGCCAAAAGTGGCGCGCCCCACCAGATACCCTGTTTGATGGGTAGCGCGAATAACAGCCTGTGTTGCACAAGCGATTTGGCCCTCAATATGAACTCTAATAAAAAAACGTTCAACATAAAAGTTGTTCGTCTCGTCGAAACGGTCAAGATTGCTTTTAGGCTCGTTTCCATCCGAGGTCGTTTACCACCTCAAAAGTTACCCGCAATGTGCAACCAGTTTAAACCGAACAGTTTTGGAAAGTTCGAACAAAACCAATCCGAATTTGACTAGGGTTTTGGACGTGAATCCAAGCCTTTTTCTTGCACGGGAAGTCCAGCCGCCTCTTATATACCTGAGGGGTGATGGCCGATTGAACAACACACAATCGATCAATCAATCTACCACTTTTTATCTTTTATCTTTTCTCCTTAACCCTAGTTCTTCTTCTTCCTCGTTCTTCGTTCGTTCTTCTTCATTGCAGGGCGGCGAACCTCGAGGCCCTAGGGGCGATCAGGTCGACCTAGGTCAGTCCATAGCCGCCGCGCGCCAGACGGGGTCCCTCCCGGGCGTGTGGGGTTTCGGGTCCCAAAAGCGCCGGCTTGCTATCTTGCGTATCGCGCTAGAAGTCGGCCTCCCGCGGTGTGAGTTGCGGAGCATCTCCCTCGGCACCGCGGGTACACATCGACGTGTTCGTGTGACGCGTTCCAGCGTCAACACATAGTAGTCTTGCTTAAAGAGAGGTATTAGTTTATTTAATCAGTGCCAATTAGCTAAACTCAACACTCAAAGCATTGCCATTTATCATAGGTTGCAAAACTTAAAAGTGCAAAGATAAAGGAGTTTCTCATGACAGTAGCACGATACAAATAGAGATGACAGCAAACTAATATGGATGAAGGCCTTAGGCTTGTACCAACCTGAGAAAAAAAGCTTATTCATGTAGTTCCATAAGAGATGATAAAGCACTCACTGGAATCACACAATAGTATATATTTTTGTGCACTTCAAATGTATGGTTGAAATCACTCTTGTTTACCAGTGCTGAGATTATATCGAAAGATTATCAAGAACTTCCAGCAGAGTTAAAGCACTGGCTGGGATATAGTTCATTGTATTGTCTTGTGTAGTTCCACTAAAATGTATGATTGGCACAACATGATCCCTGTTTGCACAAGTAGGAACAAGGTGAAACCTTCATTAGCTTAGTGAGAAAGGATAGGAAGACATTAGCATATTACTCAAATAGTAACATCAAATTAATGATGGATAATACGCAAAACATTACCTCATTGAACCAATGGCAATAAATTGACATGCAAAACAATAGCACTATTATGTCATGACACTAATAATATTCCCTCCCTACTCCGCCACATGATTCACCTCCATAGACAAACATTCACACGTACATGATTCGGCATAGGGTCCTACTAAAGATTTGTTTAACTCCAACAGGAAAATTAGACAGTAATAAATTAGTGGTACTTAAGTGCTCCTAATTAATTAAGTGAGACAACAGAAGTGGAAGGGCTCCCAGGAGGATCATCTCACATGTAAGGTAGTCGTTGCCGGAGCCCTTGAATAGCCTCGACTGAGGCCTTTGGCTTCAGCAAGATCGCCTTGGCATTGTTTATTCTTCTTCTTCTTCCTCTTCATGCTATGTTTCTATTTCTCCTCACCAGTTGGTGAAACCAAGTACATGATTGTCCTTCTAATTCAGAATTGGTTTTGTCAGTGAGGGAGTACAAGTGTACTAGTAAAAAACAACATTATTTTCTCATGGCAGTCGGAAAATAGAGATGAACACATGCATTAATATCATTCTTACCTAAAGGAAGGTTATGGCGCCAATATGGATGATGAGGATTGGAACACAGATCTCCCTTTGTGCAGTTCCACCAAAATGAACCAACTGTTCCATCTGACATTCCAGTTAAACAACACAAAAGTCACTTCTTTTAAGAAGAGTTTTGTGCAGTGCACCAAAAGGTCATAACAGCAACCAGGTGAATTGGATATCCCTGTTTGCACAAAAAGGCACAGAGGAAACAGTCAGAGTCTCAAACAATTACAGGCAAAAACATTTGGCTAAACTTGTCAGAGTCTCAAACAATTATAGGTAAAAACTGTGGCATGGCTTCATTTTTACCAGGGACATTATATTAAGAACAGCTAAGGTTGCGTTCGGTTCACAGGTTTGGTGCGGGATTTTCGTAGGAACACAATTCCTACCATATTCTTTCCCTTCCAACCGTTCGGAACACGGGAAAGGTGAATAGTGTTTCATAGGAAAGCTGGTCTGGTAGTACTGATTCCATCGGATTAGAAACATCCACGCGCTGCTCATTTTTTGGGCGGAAGCCCGAGGCAGGCGCTCGCTGCCATGTGCTGTGTTTGCTGGAATAAAAAAATCAACCTATGTGTGGTACGTGAGGTGAGGAAAAGAGTAGTCACTGTGCAGCTGAATAAACAAATAGCATCTCATACTGCCAAGCATGCTACTCTAAAAAACAAATCTGTACATTTCGTAGTCCATCCGAACACATTCTCTTGAGAGTTTCCTCCGCTTCGCTGTTCCATAGTTTTATACCTACATTCCTTTCCTATTCCTCTATTTTCATCAAGACATGTGTTTTCTGCCCCTTTATTCCGACCGGAGCCTAAATATTTGGTATAAGGGCATGGGACAATGGGTGCACCAGCAGTACAGCACCATGTACGTAAACAGGGGCATAAAGTGGTGATTCATAGTTTGTTGCCCCGAGAAAGAAACATCCAAGAAACATATCTGGGTTGGCCCCATTTTTGTTCACTCTAGCCTCCTACTCCTATGTGTGGATAGCAAATCTAGTCCTGGTCATACCACTGTGTACAGTGTTACCCCTATATTTCCCTTTTTGACCAAGAGACCGGTTGGATGACCAGTCTATACTACTTTCATCCCCTTTCCTTCCTGTTTGTACCAAGTCCGATGTACATACTAAATTCCCCCACCCCCACTTTATTTCAATGACAAGTATTTTCGGACGGAGGGAGTACAAGATTCGACTCCATGAAGTAGCTTTACCTCTAACAATAGAAGAAGAAAAATAGGTGACGTTGGACCATCCGATCGAGAGGGGCTGAGAGGTAGAAAATGATGCACATGCAGCGACGTAACGAGCTGGGGAAGTAGAGCTAAGGCGGTTTCGAACGAAGATATACCTGAAGGTCGTCGGGATGTGGATAGGTGGGCGGCGGGAGGCCGGATCCGCCCACAGGCAACGACGAAGGGATCGGAGGACCTCCCACGCTGGCGCTCGACCAGAGATAACGGGGCAGCCGGCAGTGGGTCTCCTCCCTCGCTATCGACGATGGCCTAAACGCTGCCCCTCCTCCCCTTAACCGGCAGAGGGGGATACGTCCGGATCTGTAACCAGCGGTGAGGATAGAAAGCCAGTGTTTTTTGAAGGGAGAAAGACAGGGTTACTACCCCTATCTAGTTTAGATCTGGAGAGGATGAGAGTGTGGGAATAGAGCAGCCCTAGCAAGCAAGCGTGGAGGCTCCGGCCTATATATAAGTAGTGGGGTAGTTTTCCTTTTTCACTCCATCAAAACAATCGTTTAAAATTGTGTACTATACTACATGCCAGGTCGCGTTTTTTTAGTTGTTGATTGTTTCTTGAGATAGCTACCCTCTTGTTCCAAGTGGTGTTACGGTGTGCCAGGTCGCACTTTGTATCGTTCAAGTCTGGTAGTACTAGAAGTCCCTCCATTAAATGAACAACCACCCCTCGTAAAAATTGTGAACAAGCCCACGGCTAAAATTATCGGAAACGTGGGTTGCCCCAACATGCATTATTATTTATATTTTCTACTCCCTCCGTTCCTAAATATAAGTCTTTTTTATTAGCCACACCTAAGACAATAATTTTTTATTAGCAGTGAACCCCCCCATGTCATAGACACAAAAATTGCGGCAAGATTCCCTTAGGCAAGCCAAAGTGTGCTAACAATTTGAGCAACTCAGGTTAGGCAAGTGTGGCAAGTGTGGGAAAAATAATGTGGCAACATAAGACAAACATAGTCACAATCCAAATAGCCCCATGATTTTTTGTGACATGCATGAAAATTTGGTTAGTTAAATTTATAGTCAGAATTTGGCAAGGTGCATCAAATCAACAGATGCAAGTATCAAAAGGAAAGTCACGACATGCATGCATGTGTTGTACTCCCTCCATTTCCAAATATAAGTCTTTTTAGAGATTGCAACAAGTGACTTCTCCCTCCATTCCTAAATGTAGGTCTTTTCAGGGATTCCACTACAAACTACATACGGATGTATATAGACATATTTTAGAGTGTAGATTCACTCATTTTGTTTCGTATGTAGGAGTAGTTCATAGTGAATCTCTAAAAAGACTTATATTTTGGAACGGGGGGAGTACATACGAAGCAGAATATGTCTACTCCTACATACGAAGTAGCCCATTTGAAATGTGTAAAAAGAGTTTTATCGAATGCATTGCTTTGATGTGTCGCGTCAACTCGTACAAGCCCGACCCGAGAAATTTGATTACTACGACGCCCTCTCCCTCGCGGACTGAGCTCCGGTGCCTTAACTGCACCTGCCTTTGGCTGCATGACAGGTGGGCCAACCACCTGTTGGGCCCACCTGTCATGGACGCAAAGGCAGGAGCAGTAAGTAGAAGCTTTCGCTACACGCTATCCCTCCCGCACGAGGTGGACGGACATGCAGCAGTGGATTCGATACTGTAGAAGTAGGAGTAACATCATTGTTCGTCTTCTCGAAGAGGCGAAGAGCCAAGTGCAAACCGAACGTGGCAGTTGCGAACGCTCGCGTGGTGCGGTTCCTTGGAGTACTAGCCAGGCTCTTGCATGAGACAAAATTGCTATTGTTTAACAATTAAACTCCATTATCCATTGGTTGATACTCATTCTGCATAGGTCCACGTGCTTAGCACCGTTTCCTCCTGGGGTCACCAATGTTTATTTGCTAATTAATAGCATTCCATGCAATGAACTAGCCATTGCAAGTCATTAAAAGCATGCACACCTCTCATCTCTTATTGGTTGATACGTATGTCAAGAAACAAGAAACAAGGTAGAAGTTAATGCACCGCGCCTAAGTGTTTTGGGACTATTTGGTTTTCGTAAGATGACTTACACACCTAGACGGAGGGAGTAGTATAGACCTGTAAACCGGAAAGGAGTATTTGCCTTTCTAGAGATTTCAACAAGTGACTAGACTTCGGCTCAAAAAAAACAAGTGACTAGACTACACCGTGTTGCAGTACCCCCTCCCCTCCAATTTATAGGCTCAAAATCTACAAATCTCATGAACCAAGCATTTTCGATTGGAGGAATGTATCTCTACTTTACAAACTACTATTAAATATGCATTTTCGTATTTCTCATTCTCTCCGCCTTGTCGCGTGCACAATATTGAGGCTACCAGGGGTACTTAAGTAATAAACTCCAGACAATCATTGGCAATATTAATGGCAAGTTGTGTACTAAATTACTCATAGTGCTTTCCTGCAAATGAGTCTATGGATAAAAAATCGAAGCATCTATGATATACACTTGTATTGCACGGAGGTGACACACTATGTATATGCAGACACTCCCACTATGACATGGAGAGTGCTTTTAGTTTTAGTCTCATGACTAAAGTAGTGGGACTAAAACTTGTTAGCCTCATCCATGCTTGGATCCAAATACTAAAGAGACTAAAATCAAGTTAATGACATTTCAAAGCATCCGGGCCCGCGTGCCATCCACCAAATCACAGCGAGGTGCTACAGTCGAGACTCACCTGTCACCCCGGTGTGGTCGGCATGACCTGTCATATCACAAAACCCACACCTTTACCAGCAGTGGTAAGGTGGCCTCCAAGTTGGACTGGACGAAGCAACCATCATTTCATTGGAACGCTCGTTCAAGCCCTTTCTTCCCTTTCTTGAAGAAAACCTCACTCCAGGCTACTCACTTCTGCCATTTTTCTTCTCTACCGACGAAGGAAAGGTGGGCGAATCAGTTATGCTGCTATATTTTCATTCCAATAATCTTCTTTTTGCGAAGCACCGACCGATTCTCACATCCTATTCTTTTCCCATTTTCATTGCGATTGTGGTTTCTTTTCGATTGCTTTTTGTTTGTCAGTTCATTGATGGATCCTGGAGCACCAGGCAAAGAATTGCTGGCGAACAACCCACTGGAGACAGCGATCTCCAGGAAGCGAGCACCGACCAACGAGTTGACCATGTTGGCGGGCCAACCCATGGAGACGAAGAACTCCAAGAAACAAGCACTGGCCAAAGAGTTGAGGATGTTGGCGGACGAACTCCTCAAAGAAAGTTGGAAGAACAGCAAGGGCCCCGCCGTGCCTACCCCAGGAGCTCTGATTGCCACCTATGTGAGGCTCAAGACTGAGTTTGAGGAGATAGTCACCGTTGAGAAGCAGTATTCCCCTGGCAAGGTGATGGCCCCCATCGAGGACGAGGAGATGGCCCCCGGAGGGATGAGATCCCCCGGTGAGCTGCACAAGGTAAAAAATAATGGCTTATTACCATAGTTGTGGTTTTTGATTATTTGCAATGTGCTTGCTTTTTGATTATTTGCAATGTGCTTGCTAATATGTTAGTGTTGTGCAGGTGCCGGTGGTTGTCCTTGATGATTCCGATGTCGTGGCCCGTCCTGTTGGCATCGCCCCGGAGATCGATTCCGATGCCGCTGTCCATCCTGTGGACATCGCCCCAGAGATCGATTCCGATGTCGCGGTCAGTCCTGTGGACATCGCCCCAGAAATCGATTCCCATGCCGCTGTCCGTGCTGTGGTCATTGCCCGAGAGATCGATGACAAGAAATAGTTGGTCGCGCTAATCCTTCAGGGTAGTTTGCATTGCCCTGTGTTTAATTACTAGAACGATGCGTGTTATCAAACCATCTTAGGGCTAGTGCACTGTCTTGTGTGGGCGGATCTTGCTACTTTTGTTTGATAGTGAATCATGCGATGAATCATGCGAACCCTCTCCGAGTTATGGAAACAGATGTATCCTCACCAGCTTTTGATGTAATATATGGCATGCTTAGATGTAACTTTGAACTGTTTATCATATCAGCAGGGCTTGTTTGATGATTCTTGGTGTTAGTAGGCTAGCTACTGTGCGAGCTATAGTACTTGCAAAACACTCACCGAAGAGAAACGTTGGGGCTGATGAGCTCGTGGTACGCTTATACTTATCCCTCGTCGATCGACCAATAGCCCTAGCTCCTAAAATTGTAGGCTTAGCGATCGATCAGACAATAGTCGACATACATTCAGGCCTCATTTGGTTCATAGGGTAGGAAAATCGTAGCAAAAGTACAGAGAACGTGCAACACAAAATCATAGCAGTGCAGAGACGTACTCCCTCCGTTCCAAAATAGATGACCTAGGCGGGCTAGTTTGGCCTAGTGGGTTTCAGTGATATGACGTGGTACAGTGCCGTCCAGTCTTCGCGTGTGGTAGCAGTATTGCGGGTACAGTAAGTTTTCTTGAAGAAGCGGAATTCAACGAAGTCATGATGGTTCCTTCGTCCGAACAACTTACGGTGGGAAAGGTTGGGCCTGCGATACGACCGGGGTAGACCAGGATAATTTTGTGCATGGCAGGTGGACCAGGATGGTCGACGTCCCACATGTCGGCGAATGAAAGTATTCTTTCCGATATAGAGGACGAGCAACGAGTATTCATTGTTTATTTTTGATGAAAGCTATTGTCTCCACTGTTACTCCTTGACTTTGTCAATGCCTCTCTCTCCTCCACATAAGCGGGGACTACTTGCTATGCATGCAGCGGGCAGCTGGCGTCTTGAGGGGCCAGGGCGGTGAGAGCGGGCTCCGGAAGCGGTCCGGACTCCAGCATGGCCCACCTCACATTATCACCATATATTTCTTGGAGTCCGTGCGCGGCGGGCGGGCGATCTCTTCTCCCTCCCCCGTTTCTCTCTTCTCAGCCGACGCCCGCCGAGCGATTAGATTTCGGCTATCGACGGTTTATTCAATTACGGTCCCACATGTCAGTGAAATTGCAAGACAACGCGTGTCCCCTTTGGTGAGCGGCGTGCGAGCCGGACTGTCGGGGTTGCGACGCGTACGAGTCGTAAGTGTGCCGCCTTTTCCTTTAGAACTTGCGAAGCGTAACATTTTCGCGCGATCGATCGATAGAAATCCAGAACAAAATGACGAGGGCGGTGCTTTCCCGCTTGTTAGGCGGGCTAGTTCGAGTGATATGACGTGCTACAGTGCCATCCACTTGCTCCATTTTTATGTAAGCAAGAGTTTACACTCGTACGCGGGAGGAGTGCGAAACACCACGGATCTGATTTTGATCGAGGGATAACTGTTCCCTGCCAAATAATGGAGGATTGTTAGCGATTATAGCATGATAGTTAGGGCATCTCCAGCGCTGGCCCACAAATTTACACCGGCATCTGTCCGAGGACACTGATGGATGCCATTCCGATGCTGCCCGCATACCTTTCGACAACTATATGAACTAACCAGACGAAATTCGTGCAAACAAAGCAAAATTCAAATTAACCACATGAAATTAACCGGATGAAATTCATTACATTTCGAAAAATTTTCCTACAAATTGGACGAAATTCATTACATATTTCGCACAAACCGTACTAAACCTACTGTAAACCTAATCTAAACGATCGCCGGCGCCCGACCACCAAGTCCGGCCATGAACCCGAGAAAGCCGGCCATTGCCTTTGCCTCCTCCTCATCCGCCTCGATAACCTCCTCCTCCGGCCGGAGCACAAGGTTATGAAGATTTCCGCCTCCACGTCGCCGTCAAGCGGCTAATCGGCCGCCGATGTTTACCCCACCAAGCTTGGCATCGACTGAGTGGAGTAGCGGTGGCCTTCCCGGGACCAGAGCGGCGGCGACCTACCGTGTACTACTCTTCCTCGCTGCCGGCTGCGCCCGCGCACGCGCGCCGGCTTCGTGGTCGTGGCGGCGGAGGGCGGCCCGGGGGGTGCCGGCGATCTCCTTCGTTTGCTCCTGCGACAGTACGTCGAAGAGAGCTTTGGAGCGCGCCCGGAGCGGAGCCGCCGATGTCCCTCGTCTGCTCCTGCGACAGTACGTCCAAGAGAGCTTCGGAGCGCCACGAGGCCATGGTTGAAGTGGTGCCGACAGAAGGAAGGGACCGGAGGAGAATAAGTGTGGGTCTTTGGCTATGGCTGGGAGCTGGGGCTCAAGTTAATATAGCGGGCGAATGGCAATGAGCCGCGGCAGACGGATGGACAACTGGCGCCGGAGTAGGTTCGTCGGGCGTGAATGCGGACGCTGCTTCAGTGACTTAACTGCAGATGCGTTTGGGTGTCTGACATGTGGGCCCAACGGGCGTCTGGCCCGCATGTCAGTGACACACCAATTGCACCTGCAGTTAAGTCCAGTGAATGCGGCATTGACATTCTGGAGAGACGGTGACCGTTTCAGGCGCATGCGGACTGTTTGACTGGTCAACCATACAAATACGGAGCTATACGCTGAGCCAGCGACCGTATAATCACCATATCTCGTATACAATGATCAAAGTGAGCTATCAAGACAAGTTCGATGACCGCCAATGCATTTTACTCGGTAATAAATGACCAGGATTGAAGGGGAATCCTAATTTGCTTCGTCTTCTGTCCTTGAGCTCTTGACAAACCAATGCACTATACGGTTGTCCGGCCACTCCACCCCAGAGCTCTCACCAAGCGTCGTTCATGCCACCGCGCCGCACACTAACCGGTAAGGCAGCGATGGCATCCCGCCGCGCCGAGTTCCTCGCCGCCCACGAACGCACACAAAATGGTAGGGAAGCGATGGCATCCCGCCGTGCCGAGTTCATCGCCGCTCGCGACCTCACAACTATGTGGGAGGAATTTGAAGATGCCAAGGCCGAATGGGCGGTAGAGCAAGAGGCGGCCAAAGCCGCACAGAGGGAGCGGAAAAGTCAGAAAGCACTCAAGAAAAGAGAGGCCCGCCGCCGCAAGAAAGAAAAGGACGCACGCGCTGCTGCGGAGAGGTCGGCGGAGATCCAAGCACGGTGGGGTGTCGCCGACAAAGCCGGGAAGGAGAACGACGGCGTCTGGCCAGCATGTGAGAAGTAGTAGTACTAGTAGTTAGTGTGTGTGTCTGTGTCTGAGTACGAGCATGTACCAGTACTACTAGTTACTACTGTAGTTTTTAGAGCAAATTACCAGTACATTAGCCTAGACTAAGTGGAAAAATTCCTATCCTATGCATCAAATGGCATCTCTTTCTCTATAGGAATTGAGATGCATGTCATCTCACTTCCTATGATTTTCATATTCCTATCCTATGAACGAAAGGAGGCCTCTGTTGGAGTAAATACTGTAGCTAGCAGTACTGCTGGTACAGTAGTTTTCTTCAAGAAGCGGAATTCAACGAAGTCATGATGGTTCCTTCGTCCGAGCAACTTCAAAGTGGGAAGTGGGCCTGTGATTTGACGGCTCATTAGTCATTGTTACTGCGGCGCGACGACCTGGGTGACTCTCCCTTGGAGTTCTGCGTGCATGGCAAGTGGACCAGGATGGTCGACGTCCCACATGTTGGCGAACGGAAGTATTCTTTCCGATATCGAGGAGCAAGGAAACCGCGTGGTATAGTATCACTGCTGATTGGTTCGCAAAAAAAATAGTATCACTGCCGATTTATAATTATTTTTTATTTCTGATGAATGCTAGCGTTTCAACTCTTACGACGAAGGGTGCCAAACACGGCACGTGCTGGATGTCCCACACGTCAGCGAAAGGAGTGGGACATGAACAGCGTGGTAGAGCCCAGCGTAAAAAAACAGCGTGGTAGAGCGTCTCCACTTCTTCCACTTCTGGGTCGGAGACCACACGTAGTAGTACTTAGCTGTATGAACGATACAAAGTGCGACCTGGAGAGAAAGACACGTCTAGTTAGAAGGTCTCAGGGCATACACGTAAACAAATATAAAAGTTAGTATGTGCCTCCAACTAATATAGTAGTAGAGTACTTAGACACGTACTCCATAACATCACCGTGCATTGCACGTACAACATTTAGTGGTAGTACGTAGTAAGAGACAAATGCCGCCCAAGAGTTCCCTTCTCGACCTACTTTTGGGTGTTTGGTAGAGTGTATGGAGGGTGCATGAGTCCACACTAGTTTAGCACAAATACACTAGAAGCATGCATGAAGAGAGCATGCATGAAGAGGGGTGTTGAGTTGAGCATGCATGAAGAGGGAACAACTATGCTGAGACGAGAACACAACCAAACACACCTTGTATGCCACGCATGTTCATACCATTTGTGCCTTTCTACTTCACTTACTGCGCTACATTACTCAGGTTCGTACGTCCACTCCTGGGTACATGCCCGTCTCGTAGTTCCAGTGCCACGTGTTCTTCATATAGATGGAACGATCGTTGCATAACACGTGCGCCTTGATGCTAGATGTCTCGCGTGTTGGCAAAAGGATGAACAAAGCTCACGTAAAAAATAGAGTGGAAGAACATAGATTCCGGACGACCGAGAAGGAGCAAGGAACCTCGTGGTGGAGCGTCTGCACTCATAATATTTAATATTATTCAGCGATATAAAATTAACCAATCATCTCCACAGTGGACTGGAAGAGTACGAAACACGGCAGCCCAGTGTAGTTACATCATACTAGTACATGGCTAACCCACGCTATCACCATATTTCTTGGCTTCCGTGCGACACCTATCTCTAGTAATCCAGCAGCCTGTATCGCTTCTCCCTCCTCGTCTCTATCAAAGTGCGGCGGGCTGGCGTTTCTGCCGTCTATTGAGGTCGGTTAACTATCACATGTTAGCGACATGCCAAGAGCATTCTAAAAAAAATTCCTTTCACGTTCCGTTTTCAAAAAGAAAAAAATCCTTTCACGTACGAATTTGCCTGTATGCTTTGAGCAACTTGCATGTCCTATACTGCTCCTGTTTGATACTCTAACTTAGCTAGAGGTTAGACTAACTCATGACTAACCCTGAACTAACTGTAGCCAAAGAGGTGTTTGGGTGACAGGGTTAGATTGACAATAAATGCACTTCATGGAGAGAGAAAAGTGATTTTTCAGTGGTCCCAATGAGAACTATCTCCAGTTAGCACCTCTTGGGTGGGATAGTTTTTTTGGTGGGTTCGGTGCAACTTGCTCCAATTTAAACCCTCATGCTTGGATACTTTAGGGCTATTTGAGCCCCAACTAGCTCAAACTAACTCTAACCCATGGATCCAAACAGGGCCTATGGCCAGTCTCGACGCGGAGCAGTCGCGTGCACCGGGAAGCGGCGCTCTCTCGGCCGTCGCGCCACTTCAAAGCCGGCGCCAGTGAGAGGTCGCCTCCGCTCTGGCCGGGCATTAATGCGGCACTGACGCTCCAGGCGACGCTGACCGTTTCACGCGGGAAGCGCGCGCTGGCAAGGGAGTATAGGTTTTGAACCGTTTCAGGTGTAGTAGTAATGGTAGTTTGCAAAACTACTCAATTATTGCACTCAGTTTCCTAAGAAATTGTGGTAAAAAACGTTACTCCACAGCCCGCTTCCCTTCTCCTTCCTGCTCGTGATTTACGTGGCCATGTTAACGTGGTTGTGTCAAAAAAATGTCACTTCCTGCTCGTGATTTGCGTTATATAATTACAAGCAAGATTCTCGTGCATTGCACGGAACATCAATATGCATTTTTTTACAAAACACCTGTTGTGATTGACCCATGCAGGAGTAATCCCATGTGTAAAAACTAATGATATCTCGAGAATTTTATCGGAAAACTGGTATCTCGAGAATGTCATCGAAAAAATGAAAGATGAGAGATAAGGCGAGGAGGAGTGGAGCGTGGTGGTGACTGGTGGTCGGAATGGGCGGAGGCATGGGGATGGACGGCGCCGGCAGGCGGCAGCGGCCACCATGCATGCTAGATTGTTCCAGAGACTTATTCCTTTTTTAATTGCTGAGCAATGAGGTTGCGGGAGATAATGATGTGGAGAGAGGTGCGGGTATCTTTTGTAAAATTATCATAGTTTGCTTCCTATCCGTCAGATATAGATCATACGGTCTATATTACAAGATGGCAGGCACACCATCATCGCCAACTCGTTTTTTATAAGGGTATACAGATGATAAGTTTGCTGACTACTAAAGTAAAGTGGAATTTGTCCATGTTATGCAAGTAAATAAAGGTGATTGTTTATCATACGGGTAAGGTTGGATGAAGGATGGTAGGAACAAATGCTCCGCCTAGAGCATGTGTGTGTGAGATGGAGTCTTAGTGTGTGGTGTGTGTATGAGAGAGAGAGAGAGAGAGGAGAGAGAGAGAGATGGAGTCTTAGTTTGTGTGTGTGTGAGAGAGAGAGAGAAATGGAGTCTAAGTGTGTATGTGTGTGTGGTGTGTGTGTGTGTGTGTGTTTGTGTGTGTGTGTGTAAGAGAGAGAGAGATAAAGAGAGATGGAGTCTTAGTGTGTGTGTGGGGGGGGTGCGTGCGTGCGTGCGCGTGCGTGTGTGTGTGTGTGCACGCGCGCGCGCGGGCGCGTGCGCGTGTGTGTGTGTCCCGGGGTCCTCTGTGGCGGATGTAATTTAAGTGTGCATGGCTTCATCATAGAGAGGTGATGTGTATGGCCGAGGCCACCAACGATGGGGTGCGAGAGAGAAAATGCTCGTAGGAGGGAAGAGAAGGTGCGTGCGCGTGAGAGGAGTCGACATCGAGAGAACGTGTTTGTTCGAGAGACACCACGGAAGACTACTATATATCGATGGTGCATGTAGGCGGGAATTAAACAAAGGGATGGTCTTATTGGTTTCGGGGATATAGGGGAAGAGTGAGAGGCGCGCGGGGCGGGGGGGGGGGGTAGCCAGAAGGAGATTGTTAAGTGTGAGTGTGTGTTTTGCCCATCCAGGCGGAAGTTATGTGCACAAAAGAGGAGAACGATTCGATGTGGCGTTAGGATTGAGGGTAATTAACTACGTATGGAGACATAGAGACCTTGAACGTGCATGTGTGAGAGGTATACATGTATACGTGGGATGTGTGTGTGCGCGCGCGCATGATCGAGATAAAAGAAAGAAGACATAAGTCCTAAGATCAACGACATGGGAGAGACGGATCGGTATGACAATATGCATGCATGTGAGAATGCAGGGAAGAAGGCCCGACAATTGAGCATGTGTTTTTGTCTTTAAGAGATAGTGGCGTGGGCTGGAGCATGCATCTATGGCGAGCAGAGGGGGTGAGGCGCAACGATTGTGCAAAAGAGATCAACCTATAAATGCATATGTATGGATAGACATATATAGTGTGGGTGATAGGAAGCAAGACTCCGTGCGAGAAAGAAATGTTGACGGAGAAACTACAGATAGATACAGAGATGGAGATGCTAGCTAGAGAGACATCCGTTAGTTTGGGTGTCGGAGATGACCGTCGGGTGGTTCAAAGGGTGAAGTTATATATGTGTGTGAGAGGGCACTTGACTGCATGCATGTAGAGAGAAACATATGTAGTGTGCGTGATAGGAATCAAGAGTGAGGGCGAGAAAGAAGGTTGATGGAGAAACAGATAAATAGAAAGATAAAGATGCTAGCTAGTGTGCGCTAGAGATAGGAGTCGAGTGGATCAGAAGGCTGGGTTATGTGTGTGGGTGTGAGAGAGATAGAGAGAGGGTGCATGTGAGTCACATACAAACAAATATCAGAGAGAAATGAGATCCAGAGAGACGGAGTTTTGTGTCTGCGAGAGAGAAAGATATTTCACAACGAGAGTGATAGCTAGAGAGACATATGAGGGAACGCAAGATATCTCTAGGGAGAGAGGGTGTGTTTGAGCGACATACAAGAGAACAATGGAGAAATATGAGACCCTGGGAGACAGAGTTTGTGTTTGTGTGTGAGAAAGAGATATTGAAGAGGAAGAGTCGTAGGTTCTCATATCTAAGGAGCGAAAGACATCTCTGTATGAGGGGTGTGCGAGTGGCACACATGGGAATAGTTGAGAGAAATGAGACCCCGGGAGACAAAGTTTTGTGTTTGTGTGAGAGAAAGAGATTCCACATGGAGAATCATAGCTAGAGACACATAGCAGGGAGCGAGATATACTTAGAGAGAGAGATAGAGTGATGAAGGTCGATGGAGAGAGTACCGTCAGTGTGTTACGAAGATAAAAGATCATTATCAACATACAGGTAGCACGAGAGATGCCTGAGAGACATTGAACGCGTATAGGTCCAGAGAGATAGTCCTATATAAGCATGAGTGATAGCTATATGAGATGAATATCTGGATTAAAGGGGATTCAAATATTTAAACTGGAAATCACGACATCGATAATATCATAACGCAAATTGGTGTATCAAACATGCATATTCATTTGAATTTGGGCACACGTGTAATGTTATATAGTTTATCAATATTGGTGATCCATAGATTCTTCAATTACAAACAATGCATGGTTTATATGCAATTAGTGTGTAAACAATATTACACTATATGTTGCGTGTGTGAAACACATTATACATGTTTGAGAAGTTAAAAAAAACCCCGCATGAAACACACATTAATTGGAGACAGTTAGCGAGGAATGCATACATTGGATTTCAACATAAAGTGGATTCAAATATTTGAAAATCCAAATTGATGGATACAACCTTATGAATCTGAGATCATGCCATTTGTAAACCATATTTATGTATAAATGGTGTTGTGCTTTTGAAAGTATATATGTAAAAAAATGATGTATATAGAATGTAATTCCAATTGAAAATGGATCCCGCCCGAAAAAAATAGTAGAATACAAACGGGATTCGAATTGAGTTGGCACGGTAAACATGCACTGTGCAAAATTTGAACGAAGCGGGGAAAGTCACAGTAACCGCCCGAAACCAAAATCTGCGAGATGGAAATCACTACTGCCTATCCCTGCCGCGCAAAGCCTATCTGCTGGATTTCTATAGGTTTCGATAGGGGTACGTTTGTAATTTCACCCAAACGTGACGTAACCGCCTCTCACCCGGATTCATACACAGTGGGCGCCAAAACACAGTGTGCCCTCGGCCGAAATCGACTCCCTCCCCGATTCATATTCATACACGGTGGGCGCCAAAACAAACTCTCGTCGGCAAATATTCGGTGTATGCGAGATTACCGTCCTATCCCCAACCGACTAATGTTGCTGTGATGTAGTAGAAATTTGAAACGGGGGCTAAGTTTGTAAATTTCCTCGCATTTGAGACAAGCGCGCCCTGACTACATGGTTCGCCCCTTCCTCTCTACCTCCCTTTTCCCCATTCGTACTCCTTGGGCTCCAAAACACCCTCTCCACCCCACCCTCCTCCGTCCGCCACCGTCCGCCACCCCATCCACCGCCGTCCTCCTCCACCATGTCGGAGCTGATACCCCGACGCCGCCGTCCATTACAAGAGATCGACCTCTCTCATCCACGCCTTCGGACCGGGATCCTTGCATCCCGTCCTCTCACTTCATCCCCGCCGTCGTCCACCTTGCCGGCACCGCTCCTACGACCGTCTCATCCACCATGCCCCGCCGCCACCGTCTACCCTCCTAGATCTGCTTCCACGCCGCCGACAGCCATCGCTACCGCAACACCGTCAAATTCTCACCAGATGCGTACACGGTGCCGCACTAGGGGCGGTACTCTTTTGTATCTGCTCAACTTATTTATCGCAGCAAGAAAATAGATCGCCACTGCTTTACTCTGATTTCTTGTCTTGGTTGCGAAGTTGCCTTTGTCCGGTTTGCACCTTCAGATCCGCCATGTCACGCTCAACACTATACTCCCAATGCTTATGGTTTTCCCCTTTTATATTCCACACTAGTTAAATCACAGTAGACTAAATTTCAAAATTGGGTCAGTCGATTTTTCAGAGCTCGCCGGAGTTCGCCGGTGCGATCCAAGGGGCTCGGGTGGTTGTGGGGCCTCGCCGAATGAACAAAACTCGACACGGGTGGGGGTGGGGGTGGCGGAGGAACACAGGCGGTGGGGCCGGTGGTCCGGCCGGCGGCCCGTGCGGTGTTCTCTATGGGAAGAATCACAGACAAGGAAGAAGAAGGGTTAGGAGACGTAGGATCTTCATCCAACCGCCTGAAATGGTCGAGAGACAGCTGGGAGTTGCATTGTTAATGCGCTCTGGTTCATCATGTGTGGGCACTGCGCAACCAACATTTTATTATCCAAAATATGCTTGCTCTTCTTTACCATGTTCGATAGTGCTGGCCTGTACGTGATCGATAGGCTTTCAATTACTAGCGGCAATACAACACCGTATTTTCAAGCCAGTTCCACTTTCCCGATTTATATATCGTGGTTATGGTGTACCCCTGTTATGTACACTATGATCTGCCTAGTTGCTGTTTGCTATTGTTATCATGGTTTGGCAATAAACTATCTATAAAGTGTATTATGAACCTATCATCTGCCAGCTATCCTTACTTCTGGAGCCTATTTTTTGTGTACTTGTGCCAGATTATATAAATGCACGCACGATATTACAGCACACATGAGCTCTCTCATCAGAATCCAGTGATAGCACATAAGTGTTTACAGGGGCGCCCCTATATTAGAATATCATCTGCATTACAAAGATAATCTCACAACTATTTATGTTTTCATGGTTCTCAGATATTATACGCAATTACAGTGAATATCAGAATCCGCGCATCAGAAGAATTGTGGAACACTGCAATGACTTACAAAATTGGCACCAAGGCATTGAGTGCCATTTTGGAAGCAATGAAACTCGTACGCTCCCCACCTGTTGATTCTTGTTCAGAATATCATTCTAATGACTATTCTAACCTCGAGGAGTCAAAGGCAGATGGTCTGTCCTATTCACCCATCAAGGTGCCTATTCTAATTTGGCAAGGTTTTATTGATTGCGCGTATCTTGCATATGTTGTCTTGCATTTCTTCTACTTTGTTGCACCACCATCTGCTTAGTTTACTCATCATATAACTCGAGATGCTATGCCCATCCATTATCAATACATATTCCATCTGTCGTCATACCATGTTTTTCCACTCAAATGATGTTCTTGTGCATCAGACGTCAAAAAGGAAGAGGGTGATTGCCGAACCTGAAGGAGCACCAACAAAGTCCTTGAAAAACGTGGTGGTGCCGGAGAAATCAGACAGCGCCCCACTTATATTGGCTGTACAACCAGTGACACAAAACATAGGACCGACTCCAGCAGACTGTACCCATACTTCACTGGCCACACCACTAGCCCCACCACACAGGACCTGCACTCCAGCAAAAGGTATACCGATTTCATTTGCCATAGCACCAGCCGTACCACAGAAAAATCCCACTCCAGCAAAAAGTACAGCAAGTCCACCGGCCGAAGACCTATCCCAACTGCAGAGACGGCCAATTCCTGCAGATTGGAACCCCATTCCATTTATTCCCAGTTTAAAAGACAATGCTTTCAATGTTGTTAGGGACTACGTGCATATATTCCCATCATGGGAAGATTATAGTGAAGACAAACACCATTTTCACATCTTCCTGTCCAACTTACGTGTAAGTGCTATTATTCATGGTTATTATTTTCCTGTTTTCTGTTGATCGAACACATCAATGATTTACATTACATTGTTGTAACTAGGTGAGGGTCAATCTGGATAGTCATGACGAGCAAAGCTTGCTTGTGCTTTTCAAGGAAGCATTGCAGCAGTATCGGTGTTACCTGAGGAAATCACACTTTGATGGCAAGTCTATAAATGAATTTCTGGTGAAGTCTCCTGTGCTAAATTTAGAAGACATTGAATGGAAAAACCTTGTTATGCACTGGTCTCGTTCCCAGGATGAGGTACTGTCTATGAAATCACATGACAATTTGAACTTCTACTTTTCCGCATGTGCCTTACGGATCTTTTTTGCAGGAAATCAGCTCGAAGAAGAATTCCGGTTTGAAAAGAACGACAGGATATCGCAAATATGCTGCCCGCTGCTTTGCTCTTGTTAGTACCTGTTGTCCTGTATCACTGTACTTGCATACATACCTGGTTCATTATGTGACAGCAGTATGCATGATAGCTTGCTTATCAATTGTTCGCTCCAAATTATCTGATCTATATGAATGGTTACATTAGTGTAGAATATATCCAATGCCAATGATTTTTTTAGCTCTGCATTGTTCTTGTAAGTACATGTTGTCCTTTATCAGTGTACTTATATTGACAGGTAGTTGTTCATGTACCATCACTCTGCAGCTTATTTTCCTTTGCCCTCCATTTTCTACACATCAGATCTATATTTACTCTTACCATAAGGTTGGTACTGAAGAAGTTTAGCTATGCATTGCTCTTGGCTGTGCCTTTTGCCTGTATCGCTGCACATACATTTATAGCTACTTGGTTATGTAGCATCACTCTTCATCTTATCTTAAATATTCTCCATTTTTTCGTATATTATCACATCTATATTTACTCTTAACAAAATGTAGAATAAAGGCAATGCTTATGAAGAACATTTTGTGCTAAACTTCTTGAATTGCCCCCCCCCCATCAGCATGGACAAGGGCTTTATAGAGCCTGTCTTCACCAGTAATGTAAGTTTGTCCTTCTCAAGCCTTCAAACTTTGTTGTGTATATTTGGTTAGGCATGACTGCAACAGCTGTTTATTTTTGGTGTTTGCATCAAATTGCATGTTTAAAGTTTATTATGTAGTTCATAAACAAAAGTTTGTCCTTCTCAATTTAAGTTTTCAGTTGTACAACCAAGTTCCTTCTTCATACCATGTAAATTAAACTATACAGAGCAAGTGATTTTCTTTTGCACTGCATGTATGCTTCTGTTCTTCATCCGTAATCCAGTGGTGTGGTGAACCTACCCACTACAGCACAATGTCATATTCTGCAATGTCTTAACTATCAACAATGTCATATCATTCTACTATTATTTAAACCGCCTCTTTATTTGCCAATCTGAAATGGGATAAATTGACAGCACACTAACCATTGATACTTATGAGTTCTTGATCTGTAATCCAGTGGTGTCGTGAAGCTCCCAACTCCTTCACAATGTCAATTCCTGCCATGTCTTGACCTGAACAATACCATATTGTGTTAATGCAATTTTAAACTGTGTCACTTTATTTGTCCGTAAGAAATGTGATGAATTGTCAGCACTGATACTTTTATGTGCAAAACCTGTCATTTGTCTGCTTGTTTATCTTTCAGAGTGAGGAAAATATAAGTGTTGAACAATCGTAGTCTCATCATCTTGCTCAGCTGCTTGCGCTGCAGCTCCCCAGCAGAGCTAACCTTTCTTGAACTCTATTGAAGTGCTGTCAGTTTTGTATATTATTTTGTCGGCGCGTTTATTTGCACTCATGGCGATCTTTGATGCCCAGTGTATGTAATCTGCTGTCTGCTTGTGCTTTATTATCATAGTGGCGAACTTTGATGCCCAGTGGATGTAATATGACGCAATTTATTTATTCTATAGTCTAGGTTTTTTCTTATTCATGATGCTGCAGTTATTTTACTGTATATATATCCTGTCTTCGCAGTAAACTGGCCAACCGTAAAATTACGGTACATAATCGGGCCGTCATGCAATCACGATGTATGATCCGCATCATGGCCCCGTCAAACTGGCCCACTAGTAGATTCGGGCCTTTAATAGGCCGAGTAACCCCCGGCCCTCTTTTCGCAAGAAAACTCAATGGGCTTTTAGGAGGCTGAGAAGTAGGCTGGGCCTGAAACGTGCCGAATGGCTCACGGGCCGGCGTCAGCCCGAAATGGACCCCGGCCCATGATTGTGCGAATCAATTCACGGGCTTTTAACAGGCCAAAGTTGTCTCGGTCCTTGTTTGGCCCAGTCAGATATCGGCTGCGAGCAGGCCGGATGCAAAACGGGCTGTAGTTAGGCCCAACTATATGACGGGCTTTTAACAGGCCGAAATTAATATAGGGCCGAAATGTTAAATGGGTCCTTAACAGGCCGAAACTAATATCAGGCCGAATTACTAAATGGGCCTTTAGCAAGTGGACCCAAAAGCATAGCGTGCAGTCAACGAGCCGAATCTGATATGGGCCATAATTGAGCCCAAAGCCTCTTAAAGGGCCGGACCTGATCTGGGCCGTGATTTGGCCCAGAAAGTGGGAGGCTTTTAACGGGTCGGATCTTATATGGGCCATTACTAGGCCCGGAACGTGGCAGGCCATTAATGGACCGGATCAATTATGGGCCGGCATTTGACCCAAAACATGGTAGCCAGTTAATGGGCCGGCCTACTAGGGTCCTCAAAATCTTGTGGGCCTTTAGCTGGGCCGGCCCACTAATGTCGGCGAAATCTCGTGGGCCTTTAGCTGGGCTGGCCCATTATGATCCACAAGAATTTTGTGGGCCTTTACCTGGGCTGGCCCATTATGGCACACAAAAATCTTGTGGGCCTTTACCTGGGCCGGCCTATTATGGCCCGTGAAATCTTGTGGGCCTTTAGCTGGGCTAGCCCATTATAGTCCGCAAAATCTCGTGGGCCTTTAACTGGGCCGGCACATTATGGCTCGTCAAATCTTGTGGGCCTTTAGTTGGGCCGGCCCATTTAAACTTGATTGGCCGTGCCACGTGTCGACGTATCATAGGCGCCTTCTGTCCAATGAGTGGATGACATCTGTCCCAACGATGAGCCGACACGTGTTTCCTCCGGCCAATGATGATTTTACACGTGGAAAATCCCCATTGGTCGGGGCTGTTAATGGGTTATCGGATCCAAAACCCGACCCGATATCTTAACGACGTTCCGTTATGGTGGATGCCACATGTCGGTCACCCTTGACGAAAGCACTTCTGTGACACGCGATTTATCATCATGGAAGTGGACACTTCCGTGATGATAATTTTGGTAATGTCATCGAACACTTCTACGACAACACAGGTATGACTATCTTGATTCTGTCATAAATTTGTCATGGATGTACATGCATGACAAAAAACGCGACCTACTATGACAAACACGTATCATCACGGAAGTGTATTTTTTGTAGTGCCTCTATGTTCACAGGTTTAAAACCTTGTGGAAATTCTTGGTCCTGTACCTCTTCGGTGAAGCACAGAGGGTGAGCAGCCCCTCTGTATCTGGACGTGTTGTGGCATGCCGTCGGTTGTTGATGTGTCCGGTATTGATTCCAAACTGGTATCCGACTAGTCTGATCATTTTGGTGACCATAGTCCTGTGCCGGGTGATACATCTCCGTCGTATCTATAATTTTTGATTGTTCCATGCCAGTATTCTACAACTTTCATATACTTTTGGCAACTTTTTATACTATTTTTGGGACTAACATATTGATCCAGTGCCAGTTCTTGTTTGTTGCATGTTTTATGTTTCACAGAAACCCAATATCAAACGAAATCCAAACGGGATAAAAACGGACGAAGAAATATTTTGGAATATTTGGGATTTTCCGGAGGAAGAATCAACGTGAAACGGTGTCCGGGGTGGCCATGAGACAGGGGGGCGTGCCCTCCCACCTGGGCGCGCCCTAGACTCTCGTGGGCCATCTATAAGGCAGTTGATGCTCTTCTTTTGCCGCAAGAAAGCTAATTTTATGAGAAAAATCTGGGTGAAAGATTCACCCCAATCGGAGTTACGGATCTCCAGATATACAGGAAATGGTGAAGGGGCAGAATCAGGGAACGCAGAAACAGAGAGATAGATCCAATCTCCGAGGGGCTCTCGCCCCTCCCACGCCATGGGAGCCAAGGACCAGAGGGGAAACCCTTCTCCCATCTAGGGAGGAGGTCAAGGACGAAGAAGAAGAAGGGGGGCTCTCTCCCCCTTGCTTCCGGTGGGGCCGGAGCGCTGCTGGGGGCCATCATCATCACCGCGATCTTCACCAACAACTTGACCGCCTTCATCACCAACTCTTCCTCCCTCTATGCAGCGGTGTAACCTCTCTCTTAGCCGCTGTAATATCTACTTAAACATGGTGCTCAACGCTATATATTATTTCCCAGTGATGTATGGCTATCTTATGATGTTTGAGTAGATCCGTTTTGTCCTATGGGTTAATTGATGATCGTGATTGGTTTGAGTTGCATGTTTTATTATTGGTGTTGTCCTATGGTGCTCTCCGTGTCGCGCAAGCGTGAGGGATCCCCGCTGTAGGGTTTGCAATTTGTTTATGATTTGCTTATGGTGGGTGGCGTGAGTTAACAGAAGCACAGACCCGAGTAAGTAGGTTGTTTGCATATGGGATAAAAGGGGACTTGATACTTTAATGCTATGGTTGGGTTTTTACCTTAATGAATCTTTAGTAGTTGCGGACGCTTGCTAGAGTTCCAATCATAAGTGCATATGATCAAAGTAGAGAAAGTATGTTAGCTTATGCCTCTCCCTCAAATAAAATTGCAATAGTGATTACCGGTCTAGTTATCGATTGCCTTGGACAAATAACTTTCTCGTAACAAAAAGCTCTCTACTAATACTTACTTTATTGCATCTTTATCTAAACACCCCCTAGCTTTTATTTGCGTGCCCTTTATTATCTTGCAAACCTATCATATCACACCTACAAAGTACTTCTAGTTTCATACTTGTTCTAGGTAAAGCGAACGTCAAGCGTGCGTAGAGTTGTATCGGTGGTCGATAGAACTTGAGGGAATATTTATTTTACCTTTAGCTCCTCGTTAGGTTCGACACTCTTACTTATCGAACACTGTTGTGATCCCCTACACTTGTGGTTATCAAGACCTTTTTCTGGCGCCGTTGCCGGGGAGTCATAGCGTGGGGTGAATATTCTCGTGTGTGCTTGTTTGCTTTATCACTAAGTAATTTGTATTTGCTATTCTAAGTTGTTCTCTATCTTTAGTTAGTGATATGGAATGCAAAATACCAAAAAAAATTAGGTGTACTTGCTACTCATGGAGATGGGGTAACTCCTAAACCCTCGATTCTCATTATGTGAAAGATATTATGTACTACTTTGATAATCCTGAGAAAACCCCATTCAACTTTATAATGGGAGACACGTTGGATCAACGTGAATACTTTAGGGATTATCGCTCGACACAAAAAGGGAAACTATTATGGGATCAATTTATTATGTTGTGTTGGTATGCCCGGGGTCTATGCTTGAGATATGATATTACTTGTTGCTCTAGGATGATGGCTCCGCACCTTCCCTTTTCATGCAAATTTGATGATAATGAAACCTTAGCTTCTTATGCTATTGGTATATATGATTACTATGATGTGGAACAAATAGAAGAATTTGTTGCTTTTAAGGCTGCTTATGAAATTGAATCTTTGTTTGAAAAGTATGAAGCTTTTGATGATGATGGTGTTTATAGGCCTGAAAATCTTGTTGTACTTAGATATTGCTATGAAAATTATGAATACAATTACTATATTAATGCATTTATGGAGAAAGTCTCCGCTGCCCAAGAAGAGACTAATATTTTGCAGGAAGCTATGGAAGAAGAAATTGATGAAACTGTGAGCTCATTGGATGAAAAAGATGATGAGGAGAGCAAAGAACAAGAGGAGGAAGAGCGGATTTATCACCCGTGCCCACCTTCTAATGAGAGTAACTCTTCATCTCATACATTGTTTAATTCCCCTTCGTGCTTACCGAAGGATGATTGCTATGATGATTGCTATGATCCCTTGAATTTGTTTGAAATATCCCTTTTTGATGATGCTTGCTATGCTTGTGGCCAAGATGCCAATATGAATTATACTTATGGAGATGAACTTGCTATAGTTCCTTATGTTAAACATGAAATTGTTGCTATTGCACCCATGCATGATAGTCCTATTATCTTTTTGAATTCTCCCTACCACACTTTATCGGAGAAGTTTGTGCTTATTAAGGATTATACTGATGGGTTGCCTTTTACCATTGCACATGATGATTTTGATGAATATAATATGCATGTGCTTGCTGCTCCTACTTGCAATTATTATGATTGAGGAACTATGTCTCCACCTCTCTATGTTTCCAACACGATAGAATTGCAAGAAACTGATTATACTATGCATTGGCCTTTACTATGTGTGCATGAATTGTTCTTTTATGACATGCCGATGCATAGGAAGAGAGTTAGACTTTGTTGTTTCTTGACATATGTTACTTTGTGATCGCTACTAAATTACAAATCATTGTTAATTAAAATTGGCTTTGATATACCTTGGGATCCGGATGGATTCATTACTTGAGCACTATATGCCTAGCTTAATGGCTTTAAAGAAAGCGCTGCCAGGGAGACAACCCGGAAGTTTTAGAGAGTCATTTATTTCTATTGAGTGCTTTCATATAGTTTAAAAACAAAAAAAATAAAGAGGGGAACCTAAAACTTTTCAAAAAGGAAAGTGAAAGTGAGAGAGATAAGCATTGTTGAAGTGGGAGAGCTCCTTGAACTTTGTTCATGCTCACGGAAACTTTGTGAATCTTAATTACAGAAACTTTTCATCAAAAATAATTATCCCCTTGTATATTCCATTGTATTATAAAAATAATGTGCCAAGGTTTTCCTTTAGGATGTTTACAATGCTTGTTGGTTTGTACGGTGCAGGACAGAAACTTTGGCTGTAGTGCGCGATTTTACATTTTTAACTGGAACGTCAATTGGTTCTAATTCTTTTGGCACTGTCTTACTGTACAACATTTTTATTTTCCTATTTTTGGTAGAATTTTTGGGGGTACCAGAAGTATGGTGGATGTTTAGATTTCTATAGACTGTTCTCTTTTTGACAGATTCTGATTTTGATGCATAGTTTGCTTGTTTTGATGAATCTATCAATTTGTATCAGTGGATTAAGCCATGAAAAAGTTATATTACAGTAGACACAATGCAAAAACAAAATTTGAATTGGTTTGCTACAGTACTTAGAGTGGTGATTTGCTTTATTATACTAACGGATCTTACCGAGTTTTCTGTTGATGTTTTGTGTGGATGAAGTGTCTAAACGAGGAGGTCTTGATATGAGGACAAGGAAGAGAGGCAAGAGCTCAAGCTTGGGGATGCCCGAGGCACCCCAAGTAAATATTCAAGGAGACTCAAGTGCCTAAGCTTGGGGATGCCCCAGAAGGCATCCCCTCTTTCTTCAACAAGTATTGGTATGTTTTCGTATTCGTTTCGTTTATGCATTATGTGCAAGTCTTGGAGCGTCTTTTGCATTTAGTTTTCACTTTTCTTTCATGCACCATGCTGGTATGAGATAGTCCTTGGTTGATTTATAGAATGCTCATTGCACTTCGCTTATATCTTTTGAGTGTGGCTTTATAGAATGCTTCATGTGCTTCACTTATATCATTTGAAGTTTGATTGCCTGTTTCTCTTTACATAGAAAACCGCCATTTGTAGAATGCTCTTTTGCTTCACTTATATTTGTTAGAGAGTGGGCATATCTTTTGTAGAAAGAATTAAACTCTCTTGCTTCACTTATATCTATTTAGAGAGATGACAGGAATTGGTCATTCACATGGTTAGTCATAAAATCCGACATAAACTTGTAGATCGTTGAATATGATATGTTTGATTCTTTGCAATAGTTTTGCGATATATAGGCGGTGATATTAGAGTTATGCTAGTGGGTAGTTGTGGATTGTAGAGACACTTGTGTTGAGGTTTGCAAGTCCCGTAGCATGCACGTAACCGTTGTGTGACAAATTTGAAGCATGGGGTGTTTCTTTGATTGTCTTCCTTATGAGTGGCGGTCGGGGACGAGCGACGGTCTTTTCCTACCAATCTATCCCCCTAGGGGCATGCGTAGTAGTACTTTGCTTCGAGGGATAATAAACTTTTGCAATAAGTATATGAGTTCTTTATGACTAATGTGAGTCCATGGATTATACACACTTTTACCTTTCCATCATTGCTAGCCTCTTCGATACCGTGCATTGCCCTTTCTCACCTCGAGAGTTGGTGCAAACTTCGCCGGTGCATCCAAACCCCGTGATATGATACGCTCTATCACACATAAGCCTCCTTATATCTTCCTCAAAACAGCCACCATACCTACCTATCATGGCATTTCCATAGCCATTCCGAGATATATTGCCATGCAACTTCCATCATCATCCATATACATGACTTGAGCATTCATTTTCATATTGCTTTGCATGACGTAGGATAGCTAGCATGATGTTTTCATGGCTTGTCCGTTTTTTGATGGCATTGCTACGCTAGATCATTGCACATCCCGATACACTGTCGGAAGCATTCATATAGAGTCATATCTTTGTTCTAGTATCGAGTTGTAATATTGGGTTGTAAGTAAATAAAAGTGTGATGATCATCATTATAGAGCATTGCCCCATGAAAAAAAGAAAAAAAAAGAAAAAAAGGAAAAAAGGGAAAGGCCAAAGAAGCCTAAATAAAAAAGGGGGCCAAAGAAGCCCACCCAAAAAGAAAAGAAAAAAAAAGAAAAAGAACAGGGGCAATGTTACTATCCCTTTCCACACATGTGCTTCAGAGTAGCACCATGTTCTTCACATAGAGAGTCTCCTATGTTATCACTTTCATATACTAGTGGGAATTTTCATTATAGAACTTGGCTTGTATATTCCAACGATGGGCTTCCTCAAATGCCCTAGGTCTTCATGAGCAAGCAAGTTTGATGCACACCCACTTAGTTCCTTTTGGTGAGCTTTCATACACTTATAGGTCTTAGTGCATCCGTTGCATGGCAATCCCTACTCCTCGCATTGACATCAATTGATGGGCATCTCCATAGCCCATTGATTAGCCGCGTCGATGTGAGACTTTCTCCTTTTTTGTCTTCTCCACATAACCTCCATCATTATATTCTATTCCACCTATAGTGCTATATCCATGGCTTGCGCTCATGTATTGCGTGAAGGTTGAAAAAGCTGAAGCGTGTTACAAAGTATGAACCAATTCCTCGGCTTGTCATCGGGGTTGTGCATGATGGGAGCATTTTGTGTGACTAAAATGAAGCATGGCCAAACTATATGATTTTGTAGGGATAAGCTTGCTTTGGCCTTGTTGTTTTGAAAAGACATTTGCTTTATTAGTACGCTCGAAGTATTATTGTTTTTTATGTTAAATGATATACTATTGCTTTGAATCACTCGTGTCTTAATATTCATGCCATGATTAGACATATAATCAAGATTATGCTAGGTAGCGTTCCACATCAAAAATTATCTTTTTATCATTTACCTACTCGAGGACGAGCAGGAATTAAGCTTATGGATGCTGATACGTCTCCGTCGTATCTATAATTTTTGATTGTTCCATGCCAATATTCTACAACTTTCATATACTTTTGGCAACTTTTTATACTATTTTTTGGACTAACATATTGATCCAGTGCCCATTGCCAGTTCCTGCTTGTTGCATGTTTTATGTTTCGCAGAAACCCAAGATCAAACAAAATCCAAACGGGATAAAAACGGACGGAGAATTATTTTGGAATATTTGGGATTTTCCGGAGGAAGAATCAACACGAAACGGTGTCCGGGGTGGCCACGAGGCAGGGGGGCGCACCCTCCCCCCTGGGCGCGCCCTGGACTCTCGTGGGCCACCTGTAAGGCGGTTGACGCTCTTCTTTTGCCGCAAGAAAGCTAATTTTACGAGAAAAATCTAGGCAAAAGATTCAGCCCAATCGGAGTTACGGATCTCCAGATATAAAGGAAACGGTGAAGGGGCAGAATCAGGGAACATAGAAATAGAGAGATAGATCCAATCTCGGAGGGGCTCTCGCCCCTCCCACGCCATGGGAGCCAAGGACCAGAGGGGAAACTCTTCTCCCATCTAGGGAGGAGGTCAAGGAAGAATAAGAAGAAGGGGGCTCTCTCCCCCTTGCTTCCGGTGGCGCCGGAGCGCTGCCGGGGGCCATCATCATCACCGCGATCTTCACCAACAACTTCACCGCCTTCATCACAAACTCTTCCTCCCTCTATGCAGCGGTGTAACCTCTCTCTTACCCGCTGTAATCTCTACTTAAACATGGTGCTCAACGCTATATATTATTTCCCAATGATGTATGGCTATCTTATGATGTTTGAGTAGATCCGTTTTGTCCTATGGGTTAATTGATGATCGTGATTGGTTTGAGTTGCATGTTTTATTATTGGTGCTGTCCTATGGTGATCTCCGTGTCGCGCAGGTGTGAGGGATCCCCATTGTAGGGTTTGCAATATGTTTATGATTTGCTTATGGTGGGTGGCGTGAGTGAACAGAAGCACAGACCCGAGTAAGTAGGTTGTTTGCGTATGGGATAAAAGGGGACTTGATACTTTAATGCTATGGTTGGGTTTTACCTTAATGAATCTTTAGTAGTCGCGGACAATTGCTAGAGTTCCAATCATAAGTGCATATGATCCAAGTAGAGAAAGTATGTTAGCTAATGCCTCTCCCTCAAATAAAATTGCAATAGTGATTACCGGTCTAGTTATCGATTGCCTTGGACAAATAACTTTCTCATAACAAAAAACTCTCTACTAATACTTACTTTATTGCATCTTTATCTAAACAGCCCCTAGCTTTTATTTACGTGCCCTTTATTATCTTGCAAACCTATCCTATCACACCTACAAAGTACTTCTAGTTTCATACTTTTTCTAGGTAAAGCGAATGTCAAGCGTGTGTAGAGTTGTATCGGTGGTTGATAGAACTTGAGGGAATATTTATTCTAGCTTTAGCTCCTCATTGGGTTCAACACTCTTACTTATCGAAAACTGTTGCAATCCCCTACACTTGTGGGTTATCACCGGGGCGTGTCCTCTGGATCCATATATGGACCTGGTCGCGCTAGCCTTTTTATCCAGGAGCTCACGTAAATCGTGTGCGTCGGCGGTAGCTGATCCATTACGATTTTGAAGTGGTTTGTTCGGCCTACTGGCCGTATTTTTCTTCGGTGGAACGGCCTCGTCGTCGAATTCTAGTAGCAGCTTGCGCTTTGGATAGCTCTTTGTTTGACGATCGTCGTCGTACTTTTCTTCAGTGTCTAGTACTTTATACCATCTGCGATTGAGCGTTTCTTGTGCGGCTTTAAGCTTTTGCTTCTGCTTCTTTAGATTTCTCGTAGTGGCCATAAGCATTCTGTGGAGGTTATCTCGTTCCAAGCGTGTTTCCGGGATGATGAATGCGTCGTCGTCCGGGCTGTGATCCTGTCCCGGGGTAGTTTGATGAGTTCGTCCCTAAGGATCACTGTGATCGGGCATCTGCTCCGGGCTGTGTTCGGCGTGATCTGGCTCATCCTGCTCCATCGCTGGGTCCATATGGTCGTTGTTGCCTTCGGAGTTGACTGGGGTGTCGATCTTTCTAGCACTATTATCACTATTTTTACTGTGACTGGACTTAGAGCGGCGTCTGCACCGTCGTTTTGGCTTTTGTCCAGTGGTTTTATCCTCCGTTCTGTTGCCATCGTCCTCCTTAGGCGTATCCACCATTTATATATCGTATGATGAGGTGGCAGTCCAGCGCCCTGTGGGTGGTGGTTCTGAATCGTCTCCTGCGCCGACGTCCATACTGTCGGTGTCATAAGAGTCGAAGTCAAGCATGTCTATTACGTCGTCGACAGTGGCTATGAAGTGGGTGGTGGGTGGGCAACAAACTTCTTCCTCGCCTTCTTCCCCCTTGGGCCGGACATAGTTCGGCCAATAGTTTCCTGACAAGGAGAGAGACTTTAATGAGTTCAGCATGTCGCCAAAGGGTGAGTGCTGGAAGATATTCGCAACAGCAAATTCAATTACTGGAGCCCAACCAGAATTGGCAGGCTCGGGGGCGCGCGGTATGGGACCTACAGCCGGACACAAGTCGAGGGGTCCAGAGACACATGCTTCCTTGGGGATGAAGTCTGTGTTTGGCTCTACCGTCGATGAGAGTGCGGCCTCCGGGGCGGGGTCCATCCACCCATCCTCGGATGACGCAATCTGCCCCGGATTTAGGTCTGGGGCTCCTGCGGGCGCGATATACCGAGTATTGTCCAACATCAGGTCTAAACCATGCTCATCGTGACTGTTCGGCGTTCCTGGCGTAGGCCTGAATCCGCCGAAGATCAAGTCGTGGGCATCGGCCGTGTAATTCAAGCTTCCGAATCTGACCTGATGGCCAGGGGCGTAGCTGCCGATCTGCTCCAGATGGCCGAGCGAATTAGCCTACAGTGCGAAGCCGCCGAACACGAAGATCTGTCCGGGGAGAAAAGTCTCACACTGGACCGTGTTGTTGATGATTGAAGGAGCCATTGGGCCTTGCAGCGACGACACAGAGGAACTCTCAATGAAAGAACCAATGTCGGTGTCAAAACCGGTGGATCTCGGGTAGGGGGTCCCGATCTGTGCATCTGAGGCTAATGGTAACAGGAGGCAAGGGACACAATGTTTTACCCAGGTTCGGGCCCTCTCGATGGAGGTAAAACCCTACTTCCTGCTTGATTGATCTTGATGATATGAGTATTACAAGAGTTGATCTACCACGAGATCGTAGACGCTAAACCCTAGAAGCTAGCCTATGATGATTATGATTGTTGTGATCATCCTTATACGGACCAAACCCTCCGGTTTATATAGACACTGGAGGGGGCTAGGGTTTACACAGAGTCGATTACAAAGAAGGAAATCTAATATCCGGATCGCCAAGCTTGTCTTCCACACAAAGGAGAGTCCCATCCGGACACGCGACGAAGTCTTGAGTCTTGTATCTTCACGGTCCAACAGTCCGATCAAAGTATATAGTACGGCTGTCCGGATACCCCCTAATCCAGGACTCCCTCAGCAGTGGCTGGCGTACGCCAAGCAACGAAGGTTCTGGTGTGAATAGTGGTTCCGGTGACGACTGGTCAATCGGTTTTGACTGTACATCGCTCTTGTCGCGTTCGCGTTGCAGCCCGGCACGCTGGACCCTCCACGTCGCTCACCGAATGGAACGCGCTTCGTCTTGCGTTTTTGCTCGCTTGTGGGACCGCAGTTGAGAGCAAACCGACGTCCCTCCCCCTCCCCCGCCCGCGTCATTTATTATACCACCACTCCCTCCGTTTTATGCGGAGTAAATAAAAACAGAGGGAGTATACTACGGATGAGGATTCCCTGACATGGCCGAACCCATTGAGTAACTGACATGCGGGGCCTAGCAAGCATGGGGTCCGCTAGTAAGTGACCGAAAGGGAGGGTAAGGCTGGGATACCTACGTCAGAGGATCAACTTCCACTATACTACTTTGACCAAATGTTAGAGTAATAATATTTGACATGCAACTTACACAAAGTATACAGGGTCTAATGCGTTTTTTGAGGCTAACTTTGACCAAATGTTAGAGTAATAATATATGACATGCAACTTACACAAGGCATACGGTCAAATTCGTATGTGAAAGGAGTTTCCAATGATATAATTTTCACATTATACATCTCATGTACTATTAATCTTGTCAATAGTCAAATTGGGAACCATCTCAAGTACAAATCTAGGAGTACGTACGAATCTAACAATATTGATTGGGCGTTGTTGAATGTTGATACTTTTTTGATCAAAGTAGAGATACTTTGACTACACATAAAACTTATATGTAAACTAGAAAGGATAGGGGGAGTATATTGTACGTTCAAAAATGAAATGAACATTGAATACCCTTTATATATGATTTGCGGATGCTATGATCACCGGTTCAAAATTTTGAATCCGCCTTAGGTATCACGTGCCCCCACTCGTTCCCTCTCAATTTCATCTCGGGGTCCGGAGATCTATTAAAAGAGGACTAGGGTGGGTACAGGCGAATGATACTCGGTGGAATGTTCAAATGAGGCATGCGGGAGGATGGACTCGACTGGAGGGCGACATGATCGATGGAGAAGAGGGTTGGAGAGGAATGAGAAATAAGCAAACGCCACATGATTATACTTGAATGGCTCAAATAAACAATAAGTTGTCTCGCTTGGCCTACATAGTGAAAGGCCTAATGCGCAACACGGAGCACTGACGCTCGAATATGGCCGGGAAAACAGGGAAACCGACATGTGGAGCACACCTGTCGAGACGTCGTAGCGCAGACTAGTCCAATGGAGGAGCTGGCCCACGACCTCCTTGCCATCGACAACCGTTCATGTGGGTAGTTGGGGCCAACAACAGGGCGCGGCTCCAGCACTGCCTCTGGACACGGCGACCGCGGTGAGCGACACGCTCATATCGTCGCTAGACACGGTCGGTTTCAGTGTGCCGAGGGTGGCGTTAGTGCTGTGGCATGACCAACGGTATGTTTGGTTTGTGCCCAAGGTTGCCCCATCAAAGCATTGGGTAGCCAAAATTTTGGTTGAGGTATTGGTTTCCCATGATTTGGCCGACATTCGCAAGAAAAATGAACTAGAGTTTGCTAGAGTTCATTGGCATGCCTAAGAAATGGCAACCATCCAAACAAAGACCAATCTTTGGGTCATAACCAAAATTTTGGTTGAGGTATTGGTTGCCCATGATTTGCCCGACATTGGCAAGAAAAATGAACTAGAGCTGGCTAGAGTTCCTTGGCATGCCAAAAAAATGGCAACCATCCAAACAAAGACCAATATTTGGGTCATGACAAAAATTTTGGTAAGGTGCACTTTGGCCAAAATCCAAACACACCCCAACACCCGGCTCGTCAAGGATGCATGGGGCGCCGTGACGCGTCTGTGGAGTGGTGTAGCGCGGCCAACTGCATCATCTGGACCTGAGACCATGCCGGGTCGTTTTGCTTTTTCAATGACATGCGGGGATCGCATGTGAGCAAAGGGCATCTCCAACGTTGCCACGACCGCAGCTGACTACCCTGGCACACCAAAACACTCGTCCCTCGCGCCATCGCACGATGTGTTCCTAGCCGGCGCCAGCTGCCCGCATTCATGTCGTCCGTTCATATGTCGTCGTTAAGAGGCTCGGTGCCCGAGGAACCAACTTCGGCGACTTAATGACGCACCTGGACGCTTGGCCTCACCGGAATGCGCTACTTAAAGCGGTAATGCCCAGCTAACCTCCACACCATAGCGCATCATCCTCCTACCTGGCACCACATCTGCCATGACCGCAAGTGTGAACGCTCCGCGGGAGAGCTTGTCTTCGGAGATGAAGCTCGTGGTCGCCGCCCTTGCTCAAGTCGCCTCTCGCGACGCAATAGCGGCGTAGACGGATGCGGATGCGATCACACAAGCGGTGGCCACACTGGCGACCGACGACGGGAGCACAGTCAGCCACACGTCCGACTTGCCGCCGTCCAACGTCCAGCACCGCCGAGGTCGGGGACTCCTCCGAGGAAGAGTAGGGCATGGGAGGCGGCAGGGCATGGTGTGCCAACTGGCCGGTCCGTATCCCGTGTTCTAATCTTCCTTGCCGGAGACCGCACCTTCACTTCACGGGTCTTGAACCCCGCCCCCGTACATAGAGATCGCTGATGGAGGATGTCGGTCGCCTCCATAGAATAGGTTTAGGGTCGAGTTTCTTTTATTTTTCTGTCCTATAAAAGTTTGAAATGTAATGAAAATCTGCCGTGTTTGCATTAATCTCGGCCGGTGTATATGAAATTTCACAATAATATACATATTGTAGGAGGACTAGCAAGATGCCCATGCGTTGCACGGAAGATCAAGATCTTGTGGGAGAAAAGGATGAACAAGGGAAGCCTTATCTGCAAATGTGGAGAGGAGTGCGGGTAAATTGTCATAGTTTTCTTCCTATCCGTTAGATATAGATCGGACGGCCTATATTGCAGGATGACATGCACACCATCATCACCAACTCTGCTTTTTATTGAACCGAGAAAAATCTAGCATGCGAGTAAAATAAACACATAGGGTCTATACATACACAAATTATCTTAGGCACTCCAATAGTACGTCCACTACACATTCACGCATTTCACATCTTTCTACATCTACGGGAACCTACGAAAGGGTTAACGTAAATTGCCTCTCTCTCTCCTCCCCTAATTTTCATGGTGGTCGGCCCCTCCCTCGCCCCAATCTACAATCAACATCTCACACGTTTCACATTACGTTAATTACGTAACTGGGAGTACGTAGGTGTAGCATTACTCGTCCTAAAAAAACCAACTAAGCCAACCTCCCAGCATATCGCGCGGGAAAAGACCCGACCGCGCCGTTTTAGTCTGGATTACCAGTTACTAGTAGTAGTATCGATGGATCACGCGAAGCAACAAAATTTTTTAGGGGGCGAAGCACCTAGTTTAAAAGGAAAAAAGGTGGTACACTCACAGCACTCCTGTCGCGGTCGCATTGCACCCCACACATGTTCGGTCCTGCACACGGCTCACGCAAACGGAACGCGCTTCGGCTTGCCTCTTCACAGACACGTGGGACTACACTTGGAGAAACCGACCATGCGCCAAACTCCCCCCGCCCACCGCACGAAAATCCTCCCCCCCACACACCACAAAAAATCCCCCCAAATCCGATTCAACCGCCCTTCGGCCAACTAGCCAATAATATTCCCCAAACCCCCTCCCCCCATCCCCCTCCACTCCATTCGCTCCGCCAAAGCCGCTCTCCCCACCACGCCGATACGTCGGCGCCGCGGTTCATCGAGGGGACGCACGGCGATCCTCTCGCTCCCATAGTACGCTCTCGTAGACTGCTGTCCTCTAGCCGCGCCACTACCTCTGTCTACGTTCTTGTGGAGGCGCACGGCGGTCAGCGCCGCCACCGCTGGCGACGTTCGTGTGGAGACACACGACGGTCAGCTTCTCCCATGGTACGCGCATTCATTCTAGACTGAGGCCCCATTCATGTCGGTGTAGCGCTGAATGTTAGCTAATATACGCTATTAATCTCACTGTTTGCCAAAGTAGTTTATTGTCAATATGCTCTGCTTAAGAAGCTTCCTTGACCTGTTCTGTACTCAATCTGCTTAGCTGAGATGGCATGCCAAGGCCGTTTAGTTGCTAAAATATCCTGCCATATATTTATTGTGACGTAGATTGCCATGGTCTAGTAGCCAATCTGTTAGGTGAAACAGCTCTACACCGTTTTATACTCGATCTTTGTTGCTGCGATGGCCTTCGATAGTTTGATGGATGTGTGCTCGACCTCATTGACTGCTGAAACAGCCTGCCATAATTTAGCACTCAAATTTGTTTGCTGAATTAGCTTTACCTATATTTCGTTACTTAGATATGCTCGTCCAAATATCTTGCCATAGCTTTAGACATCGACCTAGGTATTTTTTTCTGGACTTCATAAAAAAGCATATATGTTTTTCCTGTAATATCTAGTAGAAGAACTAATTTGTATGTCTAACAGATGGACATGACTTGGATAACTTCTGCTCGAAGATTCTCCGCTGCATATGTCGAGGGGGTTGAAAACTTCATGAACTTTATCAGAGCTGAGTATCGTGGTCCGGAATCAGATGTGCTCTGCCCGTGTAGCAGTTGTATGAATTCAGTTACAAGACCCCAGTCAACTGTGCAAAATCATCTACACTTGTATGGGATGTCGGTCACATATACTAGGTGGGTTCATCATGGTGAAGCTGTGAACGTCAATGTTATTGACTACGTGGAAGCAGCAGATCACCATCTTGATCTGCCTGATGCTCAGGTGGAAGAGGAGGAGGAGGTGGTGGTGGCGGAGCCAGTGAGTTTGACCAACATTGAAACAATGCTACGAAATGCTCGTGCATTCCGTGAACTTTCACCTGCAGAAGAAAAATGGTGGGCCCGCATGTTGGAACAATGCAACGTTGCTGTCACCCCAGGAAATAAGCTGTCAGTATTCTCAGCTATGGTCACCTTTCTTCAGGTGAAGACATCTGAGCGGATGACCAACAAATCATTCGATGCGATGTTGGCTGCTTTCCGCAAATCTTTCCCAGATGCGTCTGAGCTGCCACACACCTACAGTAAAATGAAGAATTTCCTTCGTGCAGTTGGAATTGGATATGATATGATCCATGTTTGTAAGAATAATTGTGTTCTGTTCCGGAAGGATTATGCCAACTTAAGTGAATGCCCGAAATGCAAATCATCAAGATGGAAAGATGGCGATGCTGTGAAGAGGATTCCTCATAATGTTCTGAGACATTTTCCAATTACACCAAGATTGCAGAGGTTGTTTCATGATGCTGAAACAAGAGAGGATGTACTGTGGCATTCTAGGAACCAGGAGTACAGAGATCAGAATGTAATGAGCCATCCATCTCATGGTAGTGAGTGGAAAAGCTTCAATGATAAACACAAAGAGTTTGCTGCTGACCCGAGAAACATTAGACTTGGCTTAGCTTCAGATGGATTTAACCCATTTGGCCACCAGAGCGCCACATATAGCATGTGGCCAGTGCTTGTTATCCCTTACAACATGCCTCCAAATGTCTGCACCAAAGAATCAAACTACATGATGGCCTTGCTCATCCCAGGTCCAAAAAGTCCTGGAAAGGATTTTGATTTGTTCATGGAGCCTCTTGTGGAGGAACTTCAACAGCTATGGAAGGGTGTTCTCACTCGAGACCTATATAGCAGCCCACCAGCTGATTTCTTTCTGCGTGCTGTTATAATTTGGTGCATCCATGATTATCCGGCTTTGGGCACTATGTCAGGGCGAACGACACATGGTTACAATGCATGTGTTCGCTGTGACAGGAATCCGCTGTCATACGCAATACTTAGCAAGATCTGTTACATTGGACACCGTCGTTTCCTTGCCAAGGACAAGCCGCATCCTAGAAAATACCGAAGACATGTGTTCAATGCAAAGCATGAAAACCGTGATGCGCCAAAGAGGCTCACCGCCGATGAGTTGCAAGTGGAATTAGAGAAGGTCAGGCATATTACACCAGGAAACCATCCTGGTAATGGTAGCGGGAAAAGGAAGCGTGGCAGGGTAGAAGAGAGATTATTGTTTACCCGCAGGTCCACTTTGTGGGACTTGGAGTATTGGAAAGATTTGGATCTGCGGCATAATCTTGATGTGATGCACATCGAGAAAAATATATGTGACAGCATTATCGGCACACTTCTTAATATTGAAGGCAAGACGAAAGATACCTTAAAATCTAGGATTGATTTGACACACCTGGGTATCAGAAAGGATTTGCAGGTGCAAGATGAAGGTAAACCACGGGATATGGCACCAGCTGTGTACGTCTTGGACAAGGTAAAAAGAAAAGAATTCTGCGAGGTCCTGTCACGTGTGAGATTCCCACATGGATTTGCTTCCAACCCTGAAAGGAGAGTCAGTGCAGATGGAAACAAGGTACAAGGGTTGAAAACTCATGACTGCCACGTCCTACTTCAAAGGGTTTTACCTGTTATCCTTAGAGGATTGGGCCGCCCTGACTTATACAGAGCAGTTGCAGAGTTGGGACAATTCTTCAGGGAACTCTGCAGTAGAAATATCAGGATAGATGCTTTGGAGCGTCTTAGAGACAAGATACCAACTATCCTATGCGACCTTGAGAAGATATATCCTCCAGCCTTCTTTGATGTGATGGTGCATTTGGCTGTTCATCTACCTGATGAGGCACTACTTAGAGGTCCAGTACAGTATGGCTGGATGTACCCTATTGAAAGGCGGCTAGGCACTTTCAAGGGCTATGTTAGGAACAGAGCTAGACCCGAGGGTTCCATTGCAGAGGCCTACATTGCTACAGAAGCATTGACATTCTGCTCAAAATACATTGAAACAGCTGATCAGCTTAGCAAAGAGGTGGGTGAAGACAATCCCGGGCTCAATGTTTTCGATTATTCTGTTCGAGTTACAGGGAAGAGTCGACAAGAGGACAAACCTAAAGATTTGGACAAAATGGTTTGGTATGTGTTGAATAACTGTCCTGAGATACTACCTTATATCAAGTAAGTGCAGTACTGCAGCTTATACATCGTAATCTACTAAACTTGCAGCACATTCTTATATATTTAGATGTTTGACGCGATCACTATGTTGTGCAGCATCTACAAAGAGGAGTTACTGCCGCAAAATCCAAGAAACATTGACAAACTGGTTATGGCAGGATTTGCGAAATGGTTCAAGAACCATGTAAGCTTTTGAAGTGCACTGTCAGTTTTTTTAATATATTGAGTACATAAGATGATCAGCTTGTCTATTTTCTAACCATAGGTTAAGAAGATGCGGGAGGATGGGCAGGCAGTTGATGATGCCCTTTACTCACTAGCAATGGGTCCTGATACTCGGGTAAGACATTATGAATCTTGCGTTGTTGGAGATGTGCGCTACAACACCCTTGCACGAGACGAAGGCAGGAAGACACAAAACAGTGCCATCATGAGCACGGATACGTATGACAAAGAGACAACTGAAATGTATGCTAACATAACAGACATTGTTCAGTTGCAGTATATCTCCAGTTTCGAGGATCATCGGTGTGTGGTTCTGTTGTGCTGTCGTTGGTATAACCTGTTTTCCAGGATCGCAAAACCCAGAGCTGATGATTATTTCAAATCCATCAATGTCAAGGCGGCGTACCAGACCAACGAGCCTTTTATTTTGGCAAATCAAGCAACACAGATATTTTTCTTGGAAGACACATTTGCACGTAGCGATGACTGGAGAGTATTGCAAAGGTTTGAGCAGAGGAATTCGTTTAATGAAGTTGCACAACAAGATGATGCTTACACTGCTCCTGATGTACAAGATAACACAGATGTTCCTAATATCTTTGAGAACCATCACGTCAATGACGCCGGCGAAAAGATTGCCTGTCGTGCTGTGGACATACAAGAGTTGATCAAGAAGAAGCCAACGTTCGAGGACGTTGAGGACGAAGAAGAAGATGACACCATGGGGAATTACGATTCAGACTGATACACATGGCGAAGATGTTGACGCTGCTGCTGCGGATGATGATTACATTGCTTTTGTCGTATTTGCCTGTCAGAAGACGTTTTTTTATCTACTATGTGAAATTGTGTTTGCTATGACAACTGAAACCTGATGAACATGTTGTTTAGTATTTTGCTGTGAGAACATCACTTGTTATGTATGCTGATTTGTGTTTGGTGATTGTATGACAACTAAAACATGATGACATTGTTGTTTAGTTGTACTCATATTTGGCTGTGAAACTTGAATTTGATGACATAGTTTGTTGTTGGACTGCAATTTGCTCGACGTCTTCGAATGAGAACAAAGCTGACCCGACAGGGCCTCTGCTATTTATTTATTTATATGAGCAAAAGGGGATACCCCCTGATTTCCGTTAATAGAAATCATTAGATGTTCACAACACTACGCCCAGCCTGCTACACAGGTTTCATTCATTACTAGTTTCAGCAAAGTGCTCATGTCGTAGCCACTGAATACATCACGAGTGCTACATACACTGCAAATAAAGAGACAATCATCCTACAGAGCACATCGATTTTGCCCATTATCTTCACAAGCTCTTTCATCTCCTCATTGCTGTCAAGGCCGTTCAGCAGCTGTTGCTTGGCCATGATCAGAGGAACTGCATCTTTAACCTTCTGCTCTGCATCTTCCTCTTCTGCGTTCCTTCAGTTACTTGTCCAACACCCCAACCTGCTGGTATTGGGATTCCTCGGCTAACCAAATAATCAGCGTAGTTGCATTCCCCCACATCAGCAACTTCCCTGAAATACAAATCACACGAATCTTCCCTTTTCTGCATGAATCAAATTGGAAGATCATCAACCAAACTATTAAAAAAATCAGCAACTGAAAGCAGTAGAACAACACTTAAACATATTATTACCCCATGATTCGGGCATTTGTAGAAGACTCGGCTAGGGTTGCGGATTGTGGTTGAGACGCGACGGATGACTCTGCATGATTTGCAGCAGTGGCACCACACCAACGGCAGCGGGTTGCGATGAGCAATCGGCTGCGGTGCGCGTGTCGGCGGGGGTGTGATGAGACCCACAGGCGATGGTACGGGTGGCGACTTGGCGCATATCTGGTTGTTGCCTGCTGAAGAGCAGGTGGACGAGCAGCCAGCGGACATGGTTGTTGCGCCCAGAGCTTCTGATGCTAGGCAGAGTAAGTAGATAAGAGGAGAAGCGAACGTTGGATATGTCAGTTTCATTACTTGCGGAGTAACATAGCACCATATATAGTCATAGTCTAGGTTTGGATTCGAACCAGCTACAGGAGCATGTCTTTCTTTTTTCTAAAACTCGGCAACGTCTCTTTATTGGTACACTAGCTTGTTCTGTACGCCTTCCCAAGTCTTTGATTTTCTTTCTCTCTTTTTTGCGAGGAAGGAAGGAGGACAAAATTGAGAGTTCCTAGGACTCGAACCCAAGACCTCTCGGTGAAAACCAAGGGTGCTAGTCACTTATGTGGCGAACATTCCCTGTGAGGAGGACGGCAGACGAACACATTTTCCTCGCAGTTTTTGTCCTATATATAAAAAAGTATGCTACTTGGTGTCCGCCTAGTCAACAAAAGATTGTGCCAACCTTGACCGTTGCATTGACATTCAACGGCTGTCGCGTTTCTTCAGTCTCTTCTTCCTCGAGCTGCCAAAGCCAAACCAGCGCCGGCGGGACTGCCTGCTCCCGCCTCCCACGGCTGGCTGTGATCTTCCCCGGCTCCTATTCGTTCCCGTCCGAGGCCTCACCATCGTCCTCCGCCTTGGTTCGCTCACCGCAGCGCCGCCCTCCGGTGTTGTCAACATGGTCAACAACCGAGAGGAATAAGGAGATGACTGTACATGGTGGGGATGACAGTAGGGACCCAGCAGCGCGCGCAGTAATTTTGTTTTTTCTGGACGGACAAGGGTATCAACTGGGTTGTGCGGGACCCATGGCCCGTCTAGCCCAGGCTTTTATTTCATATGTTTAGCACATGACCAGCCCAGTTTGTTTTTTTCCTTTCTGAAAAATGGCTAGCCAGCTATTTTGTTTTTTGCAGAATAACCAACATAGGCCTACTTGCTTTTCTACGCCCTGCTAGGCCGGAAATCTTTCAAGACAAGGAGGGATGCATTTTGCCCAGAAAATGGAAATATGAGTAATAAGAAATGGGCTATAAGTAATAGGAAATGGGCTATAAGTAATAATAAATGGGCTGTAAAATGAAAAAATACAGTAAACAGGCAATTAGTTCCAAAATACTGTTTTCTTTCGGATATTGATATTTTAAATTTGATTGTTTTTGTGCGAGTAAAATTTCATTGAATTTAAATTAAGGTATATTTAGATTTAAAATTAATTTGAATCTGGCTAGAAATTTCGGGCTGTATGCTATTTGGGACAGATTTGGAGGTTGACTTGTGGGTCTACTAGGTTGACATGCACTTTGGCTTTGTCAACTTACTCCACAAACGATTCTAGCAGCAGTGACCATTGGATGTTAATCCAACGGCCGTGCTGCTTCTTCAATATCTGATGCTCTTGCTCCCGCCGCCCAAACCAGCTCCGGTGGGACTGCCTGCTCCCGCCCTCCCATGGTCGGCTGTGCTACCGCACAGGCCGCACCGCCACACCCTACTTCATTGCTGGACAGGCCATTCCTCTACTCACCCACACCTCCTGTTATTTTTCGGCAACGGCACCCGGACCAGTAAACCCTCATACTCCCCGCCGCGTGGGCAACCATTGTTGAGTCTTCCCCGGCTCCGTGTTGTTCCCTTCCTAGGCCTTGCCGTCGTCCACCACCATGGTGCTCTCGGCGCGGCCTGGTCAAAATGGTCAACGAATGACATCCATCGGCCGTGGACTGTATTCGCAAAATAATGATTCCTCCACCTGACAGCTGGGACCCACCGGAAGGGCCTCTATATTTCGCGAAAAAACGTTCCCCCCGCTGACATGTCGGACCCACCTGCTATATCTTCGCACGCAAGGAAGTGCCTCCTTATTACGCACAAAAAAAATGAATACCTCCCTGCTAGCTGTGACCCACAATAGTGGGAGGATGACTTGTGGGCCAACTAAGTTGACGGGGATGGAGGGCTTTGTGAACTTAGTCAATATAAACGATTCTAGCTCCAGTGACCGTACGATGTCCATCCAACGGCCGTAGTGCTTCTTCAACCTCTGGTCTTCTTGCTCCAGCCGCCCAAAGCAGCGCCGGTCGTGCCGCATGCTCCTGCCTCCCGTGGCCGGATGTGCTGCCGTGGAGGCCTCACCGCCCCCTACTATTCCCACCGCTGGCCAGGCCCTACGGCGACAGCAGCCTCAATCGCAGCCGAACCAGTGAACCCTCGTACTCCTCTCCGCGCGGGCTTCCACTGTCGCGTCTTCCCCGGCTCCGCGTCGTCCCCTTCTTAGGCCTCGCCATCATCCACCGTCGTGGAGCTCTCGGCGCGGCCTGATCAACGTGGTCAAGGAACGACTTCCATCGGGCGTGGAATGTACGTGGAGAGGCTGACAGTTGTGTCCACGGCCGCAGTAAGGAAGTGCCTCCTTATTACGCGGAAAATAATGATTCTTCCACCTGACAGTTGGGACCCACCGGACGGGCCACTGTATTTCGCGGAAAAAATGTTTCCCCCTGACTGCTGGGACCCACCAGCTTCATCTTCGCATGCAAGGAAGTGCGTCTGGGCAAAAAAACGATTCGCCCCCCTGACTGCTAGGACCCACCAGCTACACCTTCGCACGCAAGGAAGTGCATCCTGGCAAAAAAACGATTCGCCCCCTGACTGCTGGGACCCACCGGCTACATCTTCGCACGCAAGGAAGTGCGTCCGGGCAAAAAAAAACGATTCACCCTCTGACTGCTGGGACCCACCAGATACATCTTCGCACGCAAGGAAGTGCCTGACAGTCGGGACCCACCTGGTCGAAGCGTACGTAGTGTTGTCATTCTGGTCGTGAACGTGTACGTACATATATACTGGTCGATGTAGAGGCGCGCATGTGTCGTAGTAAAGGCGCGTACATGTCGTAGTAGAGGCGCGCACGTAGCATGTACACGTACATACAGCGGCCAGGGTGCAAGAAAGAAAATATGGCCACGTATGTGTACATACGGGCGGGGTCTCGAACGCCTACTCGCGCATACGCACGGCGAGGGCTCGTGTACATGGCTGGGTCAGAACGGAGAAACGGCGTCGTCGTCGTGTTCATGGGGAGGCAACAGAATGCATTGTGTTCATGGGGAGGCAACGGAATGCGTCATGTTCATCGGGAGGCAACGGAACGCGTGGGAGCCAACCGGCAGGGTCGGAACGGCATGCGTCGTCGTGTTCATCGGGAGGGCTTGGACGACACAGGCGATGGAAACGAGGCCTGGCGTACTGCACAATGGAGGAAACGGACCTCCTACGTTTGGAACGGGGTCCTGTTGATCGGGAGGGGTCTGGCATACCGCAAAACAGAGGAAACGGACCTCCTACGGTCAAAATGGGGGTCCTGTTGATCGGGAGGGGTGTGGCGTACCACAAAACGGAGGAAACGGACTTGTGTTGGAGCGCTACCGTCGAAGCGGGGGTCCTGTTGATCGGGAGGGGTGTGGCGTACCGCAAAACAGGACTCCACAGGATACTGTTCATCTCCGCCGTCGACCTCCTCCAGCCTCCACGGGCTACCGTCGACCTCCTCCAGCCTCCACGGGCTCCTGTTCATCCAGCCTCCACTGCGCGCTACTCCACCGGCTACTGTTCAACCACCCCTCCACGGGCACCCCTCCACCGTCTACTGTTCATCCAGCCCTCCAAAGCACGGGGTCCTGTTCAACCACCCCTCCACGGGCACCCCTCCACCGTCTACTGTTCATCTAGCCCTCCACACCACGGGGTCATGTTCATCCAGAGGCAACGCCACCGCTCACTGTTCATCCCGCCCCCCACAATGCTCATTGTTCATCCAATCGATCGGCTTCAGTTAACAGCAGTAGCGAAGGAATCGCTCAATCGGGTTCAGTTAACAACCATCGATCGATCGCTCGGGTTCAGTAACGCGTAGCCTGCAGTGCAATCGCTCGGGTTCAGTTAGATCCCAACGCCTTGCTCGAGTTCAGTTAGAGCCAACGCCTCGCACAGACGCGCGTACGTGTATGAGAGAAACGCGCATCGCTCGGCCCCCGACCTCCCACCGTAATCGGGAACTCCCCGAAATTTTCCTCGCCCTCGCTTCTACCATGGTTTTTTCCGTCATGGATGGCCCAAAGAATGTCACGCAGCAATGTCTCCGGCCCGCCCAGGATGAAAAGCCCATTTTCTGTCATGATTTTTTGTCATGGAAGTAGGAGCCCACCACATCTATGATGATACCGGGTTTTTTCACAATTATCGTCATAGAAGTGTCATATGTATGACAGAAAAAAAATCGTTCGGCCCAAAATGTCATGGATGTGGTTTTTTTTGTAGTGTTGAGCCTTGCGAAGCTGCCCTTCAAGAACTCGAAACCACCATGTGCTGGCCCCATGGTGGGTGCCAACTGTCGTGGAATTATCACGGCAGATGCCCTAACGTGAGGACTTAGGTGTGGAGCCATCGCAATGTAGTTAGCTTGAAGGGGTTGAATGGGACAAGGGACACAGAGAGTTTATGCTGGTTCAGCCCCTCGCAAGGCCTACTCCATTTTAGGGTTGTATTGCTTGGGCTTCGATTACCAGGGAGCGAATACGCTTGACCAAGTTCTCAATCTCTCCTTTATTGCCCTAAAGCACCGCCGGGTCACCCCTTTATATACACAGGCTGATGCCCAGCAGCTTACAGAGTCCCAGCCGGCTCATACACAATGTGTCCGACTCGGTGACAGAACTACACTTTCCTTAACATACAAGTTAACATATGCCGGCTTACTCCCGTGGGCCTCAAGTCTCCTCCGGGTCTTGGGCCTTCAGTAAGCTTGCTTCATGAACTGCCATCTTCAACCTCTTCATGGGCCTTCTTGTTATGAACCGCCAGTGGTATGACCCGGCCCCTCCTAGGCGGGACATACCCAATAGTTATATCCCCAACAGGGAGAGTGTGTCCACGTACCCTCGTAAACCGAAAGCGGAAGCGTTTAGTAACACGGTTGATGTAGTCGAATGTCTTCACGATCCAACCAATCCATGTACCGAACGTACGGCACCTCCGTGTTCAGCACATGTTCAGCATGATGACGTCCCTCGAGCTCTTGATCCAGTAGAGGGTCGAGGGTGATTCTGTCAGCACGACAGCGTAGCGACGGTGTTGATGAAGTTATCGGTGCAGGCTTTGCCTAAGCATCACGACGATATGACCAAGGTCTTAAACTGTGGAGGGGGCACCGCACACGGCTAAGAGATTGTCTGTTGTGCCTTGGGGTGCCCTTGCCCCCGTATATAAAGGAGGGAGGGAGGAGGCAGCCGGCCTAGAGGGGCGCACCAAAGGGGGGGAGTCGTACTAGGACTCCTAGTCCTAGTAGGAGTCCCCTTTCCTTTCCGGAGTAGGAGATGGGGAAGGGAAAGAGAGAGGGAGAAGGACAGGGGGTGCTACGTCTTGAGCTTGCGTTGGTTTTGCTTGAAGAGGAAAGGGTGATGCAACAATAGTAGCTTAAGTATTTCCCTCGGTTTTTGAGAACCAAGGTATCAGTTCAGTAGGAGGCTCCTCAAAAGTCCCACACACCTACACAAACAAACAAAGAACTCGCAACCAACGCAATAAAGGGGCTGTTAATCCCTTCACGGCCACTTGCAAAAGTGAGATCTAATAGAGATAGTATGATAAGATAAATATATTTTTGGTATTTTATAATATAGATTGGAAAAGTAAAGATGCAAATAAAAGTAGATTGAAAGCTTATAAGATAAAAGATAGACCCGGGGGCCATAGGTTTCACTAGTGGCTTCTCTCAAGATAGCATAGGTATTATAGTGGGTGAACAAATTACTATCGAGCAATTGATAGAAAAGCGAATAATTATGAGATTATCTAGGCATGATCATGTATATAGGCATCACGTCCGTGACAAGTAGACCGACTCCTGCCTGCATCTACTACTATTACTCCACACATCGACCGCTATCCAGCATGCATCTAGAGTATTAAGTTCATAAGAATAGAGTAACGCATTAAGAAAGATGACATGATGTAGAGGGATAAACTCATGCAATATGATATAAACCCCATCTTTTTATCCTCGATGGCAACAATACAATACGTGCCTTGCAACCCCTATTGTCACTGGGTAAGGACACTGCAAGATTGAACCCAAAGCTAGGCATTTCTCCCATTGCAAGAAAGATCAATCTAGTAGGCCAAACCAAACTGATAATTCGAAGAGACTTGCAAAGATAACTCAATCATACATAAAAGAATTCAGTGGGGATTCAAATATTTCTCATAGATAAACTTGATCATAAACCCACAATTCATCGGATCTCGACAAACACACCGCAAAAAGAGTTGCATCGAATAGATCTCCACAAGAGAGGGGGAGAACATGGTATTGAGATCCAAAAAGAGAGAAGAAGCCATTTAGCTAATAACTATGGAGCCGAAGGTCTGTGGTAAACTATGCACAACTCATCGGAGGGGCTATGGTGTTGATGTAGAAGCCCTCCGTGGTCGATTCCCCCTCCGGTGGAGCGCCGACGAAGGCTCCAAGATGGGATCTCGCGGATACAGAAGGTTACGACGATGGAAATTATTTTTCGTTGGCTCCCTGGATGTTTTCAGGGTACGTGGGTATATATAGGTGGAAGAAGTACGTCGGTGGCCGCCCGAGGGGCCCACGAGATAGGGGTGCGCCCTGTAGGGGTGGGTGCGCCCTCCACCCTCGTGGCCGCCTCGGCTGCTTCTTGACTTGCACTCCAAGTCCTCGGGATCACGTTTGTTCCAAAAATCACGCCCCGAAGGTTTCATTCCGTTTGGACTCCGTTTGATATTCCTTTTCTTTGAAATACTGAAATAGGCAAAAAAAACAGCAATACGGGCTGGGCCTCCGGTTAGTAGGTTAGTCCCAAAAATGATAAATGTGTAAAATAAAGCCCATAAACATCCAAAAGGGGTAATATAATAGCATGGAACAATCAAAAGTTATAGATACGTTGGAGACGTATCAAGCATCCCCAAGCTTAATTCCTACTCGTACTCGAGTAGGTAAATGATAAAAACAGAATTTTTGATGTGTAATGCTACCTAGCATAATTCTCAATGTAATTTTCTTTATGTGGCATGATTGTTTAGATCCAAATGATTCTTATAAAACATAAAAAATAATAATGCTTCAAAGCATACTAACAAATAATCATGTCCTATCAAAATAGCACAGCCAGAGAAAGCTTATCCCTACAAAATCATATAGTTAGGCCATGCTTCATTTTCATTACACAAAATACTCCCATCATGCACAACCCCGGTTTCAGCCAAGCAATTGGGTCATACTTTTTAACGCGCTTCAGCTTTTTCAACTCTTACGGAATACATGAGTGCAAGCCATGGACATAACACTATGGTGGTATATGGTGGTGCTTGTGAGGACAAAAAGGGACAAGATAGTCTCACATCAACTAGGCGTATCAACGGGCTATGGAGATGCCCATCAATAGATATCAATGCGAGTGAGGTGGGATTGCCATGCAACGGATGCAATAGAGCAATAAATATATGAAAGCTCAACAAAAGAAACTAAGTGGGTGTGCATCCAACTTGCTTGCTCACGATGACCTAGGGCATTTTGAGGAAGCCCATCATTGGAATATACAAGCCAAGTTCTATAATGAAAAATTCCCACTTAGTATATGAAAATGACAACATAGGAGACTCTCTATCATGGAGATGATGGTGCTACTTTGAAGCACAAGTCTGGTAAAAAGGATAGTAGCATTGTCCCTTCTCTCTTTTTCTCTCATTTTATTTTTTTTCTTTTTTTTTCTTTTTTCTTTTTTTTCTTTTTTGGCCTTTTTTTGGCCTTTCTCCTTTTTTTTCTCTTTTTTTCTTTTTTTATAAAGTCCGAAGTCTCATCCCGACTTGTGGGGGAATCATAGTCTTCATCATCCCTTCCTCACTGGGACAATGCTCTAATAATGAAGATCATCACACTTTTATTGATTTACAACTCAAGAATTACAACTCAAAACTAGAACAAGATATGACTCTATATGAATGCCTCCGGTGGTGTACCGGGATATGCAATGAATCAAGAGCGACATGTATGACAATTATGAAGGTGGCTTTGCCACAAATATGATGTCAACTACATGATCATGCAAAGAGCAATATGACAATGATGGAGCGTGTCATAATAACGGAACGGTGGAAAGTTGCATGGCAATATATCTTAGAATGGCTATGGAAATGCCATAATAGGTAGGTATGGTGGCTGTTTGGAGGAAGGTAAATAATGGGTGCATGATACCGGTGAAAGTTGCGCGGTATAATAGAGGCTAGCAAAGTGGAAGAGTGAGTGTGCGTATATCCATGGACTCACATTAGTCATAAAGAACGCATATACTTATTGCAAAAGTCTACTTGCCCTGGAAGCAAAGTACTACTATGCATGCTCCTAGGGGAAGGGTTCGTAGGAGTTCACCATCGCGCGATCCCGACCTCCACTCATAAGGAAGACAATTAAAAGAGCACCTCATGCAACAAATTTGTCACACAACTTTTACCATACGTGCATGCTACGGGACTTGCCAACTTCAACAAAAGTATTTCTCAATTTCATAATTACCCACTAGCATGACTCTAACATTACCACCTCTATATCTCAAAACAATTATCAAGCATCAAATTGATCCTAGTGTTTTATGCACTTTCTATGATAGTGTTTACTATACCCAACTTGGATGCTCATCATTCTAGGACCAAATTTATAACCATAGAAAATACCATGCTGTTCTAGAAGACTCTCAAATAGTATAAGTGAAGCATGAGAGATTAACAATTTCTTCAAAATTAAGCCACCGCCGTGCTCTAAAAGATATAAGTGAAGCACTAGAGCAAATACTATCTCACTCAAAAGATATAAGTGAAGCACATAGAGTATTCTAGTAAATTCTAATAAAGTGGAATTCTCCCAAAAGGTGTGTACAGCAAGGATGATTGTGGTAAACTAAAAAGCAAAGATTAATATCATACAAGACGGTCCAAGCAAAACACATATCATGTGGCGAATAAAAATATAGCTCCAAGTAAAGTTACCAATGAACGAAGATGAAAGAGGGGATGCCTTCCGGGGGCATCCCCAAGCTTAGGCTTTTGGCTACTCTTGAATATCTTGGGATTCCATGGGCATCCCCAAGCTTAGGCTCTTGCCACTCCTTATTCCATAGTCCATCAAATCTTTACCCAAAACTTGAAAACTTCACAACACAAAACTCTACAGGAAATCTCATAAGCTCCGTTTGTGAAAGAAAACAAAACCACCACATAAGGTACTGTAATGAACTCATTCTTTATTTATATTGGTGTTAAAACTACTGTATTCCAAGTTCTCCATGGTTCATACCACTTAATACTAGCCATAGATGCATCAAAACAAGCAAACAACACACGAAAAACAGAATCTGTCAAAAACAGAACAGTCTGTAGAAATCTGTAACTAACGCAAACTTATAGAATTCTAATTTCATGCTATTAATCTACAGAAAAAAGAATCAATGCAAAATAACATTTCTGTGATTTAACAAAACTAATTTTGTGCGCGCAAAGTTTCTGATTTTCAGCAGAATCAAATTAACTATCACCATAGGTTATCCTATAGGTTCTACTTGGCACAAACACTAATTAAAACACAAAAACACATCTAAACAGAAGGTAGATGAAAAATTTATTATTAAACAGAAACAAAAACAAAAACACAAATAAAATTGGGTTGCCTCCCAACTAGCGCTATCGTTTAACGCCCTAGCTAGGCATAAAAGCGAAGATAGATCTAAGTAGTGCCATCTTTGGCACTCAAATCCTCAATAGAGCACTTATAATTTTTAGGGGTTTCTCCCTTTTTAGCCATGATTAAACCTTAGGTAAGAAATCAAGAAATTCATTTGTAACAAAAGGTTCCTTAATGATAGAGAGACAATTGGGATGAACACTTATTGATTTGAGATCCGCATTCCCCTTACTAGAAAATTCACCCTTATTTTTAGGAACATAAATAAATTTGGAAGTTTTTGTAGGAGGATTTGGAGTCTTTTTCACTGAAGAAAACGCCGGCCCTAAGTTGGTAATGATATCCTCAAGTTTACTGATTCTTGCAGAGTCTAGATCTATTTTTTCATTAACTATAGGTTCTTTCTCTTTAAAAAAATTCAAAGTAACTCCAACCCTAGATCCATATTGGGTAATGTGATTATGAATCTATTTATCCAAATTTTCAATCAAGTCAACACTGGCAATTTTATTTTCAATAATTTCAAGTTGTTGCATCACATGTTCCAAAGTTAAAACAGTTCCATTAACCAAAAGAGGTGGTGGGCCAAAAAAATCTAACATGGCATTATAAGCATCAAATGTATGGCTACTCAAGAAATCCCCTCTGGTAATGGCATCAAGAACGCATCTATTCCAAGGAGTAATGCCTACATAAAAATTGCGAAGAAGTACGGAAGTAGAAAGCTTCCTAGTAGATTTATTTTGAGCATTGCGAATTCTATGCCAAGCATGTTTTAAATTTTCTCCTTCCCTTTGCTTAAAATTAAGAATTTCATGTTTGGGAGTGATAACAAGGATAGGAGGACTAGCCATTAAGATAAGGTAAATGATCTAACACACGAGCAAACAAAAAAAGGCAAGCGAAAAAGACAGGAGAAGATTGGGAAAGAGAGGGTGAATAAAACAACAAGGGTATGACCCGGCCCCTCCTAGGCGGGTCATACCCAATATTTATATCCCCAACAGGGAGAGTGTGTCCATGTACCCTCATAAACCGAGAGCGGAAGCGTTTAGTAACACGATTGATGTAGTCGAATGTCTTCACGATCCAACCAATCCATGTACCGAACGTACGGCACCTCCGTGTTCAGCACATGTTCAGCACGATGACGTCCCTCGAGCTCTTGATCCAGTAGAGGGTCGAGGGAGAGTTCCGTCAGCACGACAGCGTGGCGACGGTGTTGATGAAGTTATCGGTACAGGCTTCACCTAAGCATTATGATGATATGACTGAGGTGTTAAACTGTGGAGGGGGGCACCGCACATGGCTAAGAGATTGTCTGTTGTGCCTTGGGGTGCCCCTGCCCCCGTATATAAAGGAGGGAGGGAGGAGGCAGCCGACCTAGAGGGGCACGCCAAAGGGGGGAGTCCTACTAGGACTCCTAGTCCTGGTAGGAGTCCCCTTTCCTTTCCGGAGTAGGAGATGGGGAAAGCGAAAGAGAGAGGGAGGACAGGGGGGTGCTACGTCTTGAGCTTGCGTTGGTTTTCCTTGAAGAGGAAAGGGTGATGCAGCAGTAGTAGCGTAAGTATTTCCCTTAGTTTTTGAGAACCAAGGTATCAATCCAGTAGGAGGCTCCTCAAAAGTCCCACGCACCTACACAAACAAACAAAGAACTCGCAACCAACGCAATAAAGGGGTTGTCAATCCCTTCACGGCCACTTGCGAAAGTGAGATCTAATAGATATAGTATGATAAGATAAATATATTTTTGGTATTTTATAATATAGATTGGAAAAGTAAAGATGCTAATAAAAGTAGATTGAAATCTTATATGATAAAAGATAGACCCGGGGGCCATAGGTTTCACTAGTGGCTTCTCTCAAGATAGCATAGGTATTACGGTGGGTGAACAAATTACTGTCGAGCAATTGATATAAAAGCGAATAATTATGAGATTATCTAGGCATGATCATGTATATAGGCATCACGTCCATGACAAGTAGACCGACTCCTGCCTGCATCTACTACTATTACTCCACACATCGACCGCTATCCAGCATGCATCTAGAGTATTAAGTTCATAAGAACGAGTAATGCATTAAGAAAGATGACATGATGTAGAGGGATAAACTCATGCAATATGATATAAACCCCATCTTTTTTCCTCGATGGCAACAATACAATACGTGCCTTGCAACCCCTATTGTCACTGGGTAAGGACACCGCAAGATTGAACCCAAAGCTAAGCACTTCTCCCATTGCAAGAAAGATCAATCTAGTAGGCCAAACCAAACTGATAATTCGAAGAGACTTGCAAAGATAACTCGGTCATACATAAAAGAATTCAGAGGAGATTCAAATATTTCTCATAGATAAACTTGATCATAAACCCACAATTCATCGGATCTCGACAAACACACCGCAAAAAGAGTTACATCGAATAGATCTCCACAAGAGAGGGGGAGAACATGGTATTGAGAACCAAAAAGAGAGACGAAGCCATCTAGCTAATAACTATGGACCCGAAGGTCTGTGGTAAACTACTCACAACTCATAGGAGGGGCTATGGTGTTGATGTAGAAGCCCTCCATGGTCGATTCCCCCTCCAGCGGAGCGCCGGCAATGGCTCCAAGATGGGATCTCGCGGATACAGAAGGTTACGGCGGTGGAAATTGTTTTTCGTTGGCTCCGTGGATGTTTTCGGGGTACGTTGGTATATATAGGAGGAAGAAGTACGTCGGTGGCCGCCCGAGGGGCCCACGAGATAGGGGGCGCGCCCTGTAGGGGTGGGCACGCCCTCCACCCTCGTGGTCGCCTCGGCTGCTTCTTGACTTGCACTCCAAGTCCTCTGGATCATGTTCGTTCCAAAAATCACGCTCCCGAAGGTTTCATTCCGTTTGGACTCCATTTGATATTCCTTTTCTTCGAAATACTGAAATAGGAAAAAAAACGGCAATACGGGACAGGCCTCCGGTTAGTAGGTTAGGCCCAAAAATGATATAAATGTGTAAAATAAAGCCCATAAACATCCAAAATGGGTAATATAATAAAATGGAACAATCAAAAATTATAGATATGTTGGAGACGTATCAGCGGGCCGCGCCCCCTCCCCTAGTCCAATTAAGTTTGGCTAGGGGGGGCACCTCCTGGCCGCCAGCCTCCTCTTCCCACTAAGGCCCATGAAGGCCCAATCCTCTCCTGAGGGCTTCCGGTAACCTCCTGGTACTCCGGAAAATGTCCGAACCTATCCGGTGTCCGAACATAACCTTCCAATATATCAATCTTTATGTCTCGACCATTTCAAGACTCCTTGTCATGTCCGTGATCTCATCTGGGACTCTGAACAACCTTTGGTCACCAAAACACATAACTCATATAATACCAATCGTCATCGAACATTAAGCGTGCAGACCCTACGGGTTCGAGAACTATGTAGACATGACCGACACACCTCTCCAGTCAATAACCAATAGCGGAACCTAGATCCTCATATTGGCTCCTACATATTCTGCGAAGATTTTTATCGGTCAAACCGCACAACAACATACGTTGTTCCCTTTGTCATCGGTATGTTACTTGCCCGAGATTCGATCATCTGTATCTTCATACCTAGTTCAATCTCGTTACTGGAAAGTCTCTTTACTCGTTCCGTAATGCTTCATCCCGCAACTAACTCATTAGTCACATTGCTTGCCAGGCTTATAGTGATGAGCATTTTTGAGAGGGCTTAGAGTGACAAATCCTAATCTTGAAGTATGCAAACCCTACAAACACCTTCGGAGACACTTGTAGAGCATCTTTATAATCACCCAGTTACGTTGTGACGTTCGATAGCACACAAGGTGTTCCTTCGGTATTCGGGAGTTACATAATCTCATAGTTAGAGGGACGTGTATAAGTCATGAAGAAAGCAGTAGCAATAAAACCGTAGCAATCATAATGCTAAGCTAGAGGATGGGTATTGTCCACCACATCATTCTCTAATGATGTGATCCCATTCATCAAATGAGAACACATGTCTATGGTTAGGTAACATAACCATCTTTGATTAATGAGCTAGTCAAGGAGAGGCATACTAGGGACACTATGTGTTGTCTATGTATTCACACATGTACTAAGTATCCGGTTAATACAATTCTAGCATGAATAATAAACATTTATCATGATATAAGGAAATATAAATAACAACTTCATTATTGCATCTAGGGCATATTTCCTTCATATAGTACTCATAGCACTGGCTGCACCAGAGCTCGCGTTGGTACTCCACCATCGATGCCTGGACGGACAGACTCTTCTCTACCTCGACCTCGGCCATGCGCAACTCCTCCTCCCGACACTCCTCGATCTTTGCCGCCTCCTGCATCTCTAGCTCTCGCTCGGCGATTGATGTCTACTATGCAATTTTATTCTTGTAGACTCGTGTTGGGCCTCCAAGCACAGAGTTTTGTAGGACAATAGCAATTTTCCCTCAAGTGGATGAAGAATCTGAATTTATATCACTTGCAATTTTCCCTTTTTCTGGCGCCGTTGCAGGGGAGCATAGCTCTATTCTCTGAGTCACTTGGAATTTATATCTGTTGATTACTATGAAGAATCTGAAAGATACCAAAACCAAGATTTTTCCCTCTAGGACGAGGGGAGGTAAGGAACTACCATCTAGCTCTGCACTTGATTCACCTTCTGTTTTGAGTAAGCTTGCGACACCTACACCTGCTATTGATTCCGATATGTCGCAAGTAATTGATGATGCTACTTCTACTATGCATGATGCTTATGATGATACTACTACTTTGCTTGATAATAATGTGCCACTGGGTGAATTTCTTGATGAACAACTTTCTATAGCTAAAGATATTGAGAATGCTGAAATTGATGATATTTCTGAAACTGAAAACTTTGAAACACCTATCACATCTAGCTCTCCTAGATATTAACTTCTTGTTATACCTGAGGGTTATGTTATGGATGGAGAGGTAGCTAGGGACTTTCTTGCTTGTAAAGATAGATAGGATCTTCAGAAATTGCTTGTTAAGTTGAAAGAAAAATCTTTGAATGCAAGAATGCAATATGATCCTATGTTTGCTACCTCACCTATCATTGTTACTAATAAGGATTATGAATTCTCTGTCGATCCTGAGTTAATTACTTTAGTTGAATCTGATCCTTTCCATGGTTATGAATCTGAAATTGTTATGGCACATCTTACTAAATTAAATGACATAGCCACCCTCTTTCTCATGAGGAAAAAATTCGGTATTACTAACATTATTAAGTTGTTTCCTTTCTCATTAAAGGGTGATGCTAAGATATGATTTAATTCTCTTGCTCCTGGTTGTGTGCGTAGTCCCCAGGATATGATATACTCCCTCCACTCCTAAATATAAGTCTTTGTAGAGATTCCACCATGGACCACATACGGATGTATATAGATGCATTTTAGAATATGATTCACTCATTTTTCTCCGTATGTAGTCCAAAGTGAAATCTCTCCAAAGACTTATATTTAGGAACTAAGGGAGTACTACTTTTATGAAAAATATTTTCCTGCTCATAAGAAACAAGCTGCTTTACAGGAAATATTTAACTTTGTGCAAATTGAAGAAGAGAGTCTCCCACAAGCTTGGGGGAGGCTTCTCCAATCACTTAATGCTTTGCCTGATCATCCTCTCAAGAAAAATGAAATACTTGATATCTTTTATAATGGACTAACCGATGCTTCTAGGGACCACCTAGATAATTGTGCCGGTTGTGTTTTTAGGGAATGAACTGTTGAACAAGGTGAAGTACTATTGAATAATATATTGAGTATGATAATGATCGGACTCTTCCTGAATGATATGTCTCCAACGTATCTATAATGTATGAAGTATTCACGCTATTATATTATCCATCTTAGATGTTTCATATGCTATTTTATATGATTTTTGGGACTAACCTATTAAGCTAGAGCCCAGTGCCAGTTTCTGTTTTTTCCTTGTTTTTGAGTTTCGCAAAAAAGGAATATCAAACGGAGTCCAAACGAGCTGAAAATTTACGGTGATTATTTTTCGATCAGAAGAAGCCCACGGAGCATCGGAGATGCACCAGAAGAGTCTCTAGGCCACCACGAGGGTGGAGGGCGCGCCCCCTACCTCATGGCTGCCTCGTGGACCCCCCCCTGACCTGTTCCCGACGCCAACACCTCTTATATAACCCCAAACTTCCAGAACAGAACCTAGATCTGGAGTTCCGCCGCCGCAAGCCTCTCTAGCCACCAAAAACCAATCGGTACCCTATTCCGGCACCCTACCGGAGGGGGAATCCATCACCGGTGACCATCTTCATCATCCCGGCGCTCTCCATGATGAGGAGGGAGTAGTTCACCCTCGAGGCCGAGGGTATGTACCAGTAGCTATGTGTTTGATCTCTCTCTCTCTCTCATGTTCTTGATTTGGCACGATCTTGATGTACCACGACCTTTCCTATTATAGTTGGATCTTATTATGTTTCTCCCACTCTACCTTCTTGTAATGGATTGAGTTTTCCCTTTGAAGTTATCCCATCGGATTGAGTCTTTAAGGATTTGAGAACACTTGATGTATGTCTTGTGTGGGATACTCGTGGTGACAATGGGGTATTCTATTGATCCACTTCATGTATGTTTTGGTCATCAACTTGTGGGGTCTGTGACCTTGGAAACTTATGCATAGGGGTTGGCACACGTTTTTGTCTTGACTCTCCGGTAGAAACTTTGGGGCACTCTTTGAAGTTCTTTGTGTTGGCTTGAATAGATGAATTGAGATTGTGTGATGCATATCGTATAATCAAAACCAAGGATACTTGAGGTGACATTGGAGTATCTAGGTGACATTAGGCTTTTGGTTGATTTGTGTCTTAAGGTGTTATTTTACTACGAACTCTAGGGTTGTTTGTGACACTTATAGGAATAGCCCAATGGATTGATCGGAAAGAATAACTTTAAGGTGGTTTCGTACCCTACCATAATCTCTTTGTTTGTTCTCCGCTATTAGTGACTTCCGAGTGACTCTTTGTTGCACGTTGAGGGATCGTTATATGATCTAATTATGTTATCATTTTTGAGAAAACTTGCACTAGTGAAAGTATGAACCCTAGGCCTTGTTTTCGAGCATTGCAATACCGTTTTCGCTCACTTTTGTTACTAGTTACCTTGCTGTTTTTATATTTTCATATTACAAAAACCTATATCTACTATCCACATTACACTTGTATCACCATCTCTTCGCCGAACTAGTGCACCTATAAAATTTACCATTGTATTGGGTGTGTTGGGGACACAAGAGACTCTTTGTTATTTGGTTGCAGGGTTATTTGAGAGAGACCATCTTCATCCTATGCCTCCTACGGATTGATAAACCTTAGGTCATCCACTTGAGAGAAATTTGCTAATGTCCTACAAAACTCTGCACTTGGAGGCCCAACAACGTCTACCAGGACAAAGTTGCGTAGTAGACATCACTGAACCACCTCCTAAGCCAACTCCGAAGAAGAGAGCCTGAAGATATGCAAGAGGCAAATAAATCTATGAAATAAAAGATATTAAAGCTGAAGATGTTAAGAATTTACCACTTATTGAAGAAATACATGGTCTTAATATCCCGACATGGGTAGTAGAGGTAAATTCTCTATAGATTTGATGAATGTGATATTCCTCATAATAAGTCTGCTATAAATGCTTGGATGAATTTGATAAGTTTATTGTTGAACAAGAAAACTTCAATGCATATGTTAGTAGACAATTGAAACAAAATGCTTATATCCTTGAACGCTTGGGTGACTATATGTGTAGAACTATTAATGATCTCAAGATTGTTAGTAAACATGCTTCCATGGTAAAAACCCAAGTAGAACAAGTTCTCAAGGCACAAAATGATTTGCTGAATGAATTGAATAATAAGATGAATGATCATGCTGTTAGAGTTATGACTAGAGGTGGTAAAATGTCTCAGGAACCTTTGTATCCCAAGGGCCATCCTAAGAGAGTTGAGCAAGACTCTCAAAGAATTAATACAGATGCACCTCGTCCTCCTAATAATAAAAATAAAAGGAAAGATGATAGGACTATGCATGCTTCTAGTGAACCTATTGTAGACACACCTGAAAATCCAAATGATATTTCTATTTCTAATGCTGAAACACAATCTGGTGATGAACATGAACTTAGTAATAATGATAATGATGATGCTCAACCTAGTAATGATAATGATGTGGAGATAGAACCTGCTGTTGACCTTGATAACCAACAACCTAAGAATAAAAGATATGATATAAGAGAGACTTCATTACTAGGAAACATTGTAAAGAAATGGATTCAGAAACCCATGCCCTTTCCTGCTAAACCATCCAAGAAAAAGGATGAGGAAGAATTTGAGCGCTTTGTTGAAATGCTTAGACTTGTCTTTCTGCATATGCGTTTGACTTATATTTTGAAAATGTCTCCTTATGCTAAGTATATGAAATATATTGTGACAAATAAAGGAAAGATACCGGAAGCTGAAATTTCCACCATGCTTGCTAATTATACATTTAAGGGTGGAATACCAAAGAAACCAGGAGATCCAGGAATACCAACTATACCATGCTCCATTAAAAGAAACTATGTTAAAACTGCTTTATGTGATCTAGGAGCCGGTGTTAGTGTTATGCCTTTCTCTTTATATCATAGACTTAATTTGAATAAGTTGACACCTACTGAAATCTCTTTGCAAATGGCCGATAAATCAATTGCTATACCTATCGGTATTTGCGAGGATGTGCCTGTCGTAGTTGCAAATGTTACTATCTTAACGGACTTTGTTATTCTTGATATACCCGAGGATGACAGTATGTCGATCATCCTTGGTAGACCCTTTTTGAAAACTGCAGGGGCTATTATTAATTGCAATAAAGGCAATGTCACTTTTCATGTTAATGGTAATGATCATATGGTACACTTTCTGAAGATACAACCTCAAGTTAATAACATCCATTCTATTGGAAAAATTTCGACTATTGCTATTGGAGGTTTTTGAATTCCCTATTCCTACTGCCAAAAATAAATATGATATTCTTATTGTTAAGGACATGCATATTCCCGTTGAGGTAACCTAGTGCTATACGAAGATTTTCCAGTTTCATGTCATTCGAAAGAAGTTTGTTAATAAGACTTGATCAACCTTGTTAATGGATTCCTTTTGACGGGCATGAGGTGGATGAATTTAGTAAATACAACTCTTTGTACCCACTTTTTACTTCCTATTACTTAGAAAAAACAAAACAAAAATACTATTATTTTTCTGTTTTCTGAATTATCCATTGATACTTCTCCAACGTATCTATAATTTTTTATCGTTCCATGCTATTATATTATCTATTTTGGATGTTTTATATGCATTAATATGCTATTTATGTTATTTTTGGGACTATCCTATTAACCTAGAGCCCAGTGCCAGTTCCTGTTTTTTCCCTGTTTTAGAGTTTTGCGGAATAGGAATGCCAAACGGAGTCCAAACAGAATGAAACCTTCATTATGATTTTTCTTGGACCAGAAGACAACCAGGATACTTGGAGATGAAGTCGAACGAGCCACCAGGCAGCCACAAGGATGGAGGGCACGCCCAGGGGGTAGATAGTGCCCCCACCCTTGTGGGCCCCTCGTGCACCTCCTGATCTAACTCTTTCGCCTATATATTCCCATATATCCCCAAACCATCATAGGCATCCACAAAAACACTTTTCCACCGCTGCAACCTTTTGTACCCATGAGATCCCATCTAGGGACCTTTTCCGGCACCCTGTCGAAGGGGGATTCAATCACGGATGGCTTCTACATCAACTCTATTGCCCTTCCGATGAAGCGTGAGTAACTTACCACAGACCTACGGGTCCATAGCTAGTAGCTAGATGGCTTCTTCTCTCTCTTTGATTCTCAATACCATGTTCTCCTCGATGTTCTTGGAGATCCATTCGATGTAATACGTTTTTGCGGTGTGTTTGCCGAGATCTGTTGAATTGTGGATTTATGATCAGCTTATCTATGAATATTATTTGAATCTTCTCTGAATTCTTTTATGCATGATTTGATATCTTTGTAATTCTCTTTGAACTATCGGTTTGGTTTGGCCAACTAGATTGGTTTTTCTTGCAATGGGAGAAGTGCTTAGCTTTCACTACAAAAAAAAGACACATCCGTGAAATTTTGGGCCGAACGAAACTTTTTTCTGTCATACATATGACACTTCTATGACGATAATTGTGACAAAACCGGGTATCATCATAGATGTGGTGGGCTCCTACTTCTATGAAAAAAATCATGACAGAAAATGGGCTTTACGTCCTGGGCAGGCTGGAGATGCAGCTGCATGACATTCTTTGGGCCGTCCGTGACGGAAAAAATCGTGGTAGAAGCGAGGGCGAGGAAAATTTCGGGGAGTTGCCGGTTACGGTGGGCGGTCGGGGGCCGAGCGATGCACGTTTCCCTCGTACACGTACGCGCGTGTGTGCGAGGCGTTAGCTCTAACTGAACCCGAGCGAGGCGTTGGGCTCTAACTAAACCCGAGCAATTGCACTGCAGGCTACACGTTACTGAACCCGAGCGATCAATCGATGGCTGTTAACTGAACCCGATCGAGCGATTCCTTCACTACTGCTGCTAACTGAAGCCGATTGATTGGATGAACAGTGAGCGATGCGGGGAGGGGGGGGTTGGATGAATAGTGAGCGGTGGGGGTGGATGCAGGACCCCGTGGCGTTGCCTCTGGATGAACAAGACGACCCCGTGGAGGGTTGGATGAACAGTAGACGGTGGAGGGGTGCCCGTGGAGGGGTGGTTGAACAGTAGCTGGTGGAGTAGCGCACGATGGAGGCTGGATGAATAGGAGCCCGTGGAGGCTGGACGAGGTCGACGGTAGCCCGTGGAGGCTGGAGGAGGTCGACGATGGAGATGAACAGTATCCCGTGGAGTCCCATTTTGCTGTACGCCACACCCCTCCTGATGAACAGGACCCCCGTTTCGACCGTAGCGCTCCAACACAAGTCCGTTTCGTCCGTTTTGCGGTACGCCACACCCCTCCCAAAGAATAAGACCGCCGTTTCGACCGTAGCGCTCCAACACAAGGCCGTTTCGTCCGTTTTGCGGTACGCCACACCCCTCCCGATCAACAGGACCCCCGTTTCGACCGTAGGAGGTCCGTTTCCTCCGTTTTGCGGTACGCCAGACCCCTCCCGATGAACAGGATCCCGTTTCGAACGTGGCCGGTCGAACACAAGGCCGTTTCCTCCGTTCTGCGGTACGCCATGCCTCGTTTCCATCGCCTGTTCCGTCCAAGCCCTCCCGATGAACACGACCACGCATTCCGTTCCGACCCAGCCGGTTGGCTCCCACGCGTTCCGTTGCCTCCCGATGAACACGGCGCATTCCGTTGCCTCCCCATGAACACGACGCATTCTGTTGCCTCCCCATGAACACAACGACAATGCTGTTTCTCCATTCCGACCCAGCCATGTACATGAGCCCTGGCCGTACGTATGCGCGAGTAGGCGTTCGAGACCCCGCCCGTATGTACACATACGTGGCCGTATTTTCTTTCTTGCACACTGGCCGCTTGACGTACATGTACATGCTACATGCGCGCCTCAACTACGACACGTGCGCGCCTCTACTACAACACGTGCACGCCTCTACATCCACCAGTATGTACGTACACGTTCGCGACCAGAATGACAACGCTACGTACGCTTCGACCAGGTGGGTCCCAACTGTCAGGCAATTCCTTGCGTGCGAAGATGTAGATGGTGGGTCCCAGCAGTCAGGGGGCGAATCGTTTTTTTTTGCCCGGACGCACTTCCTTGCATGCGAAGATGTAGCTGGTGGGTCCTAGCAGTCAGGGGGCGAATCATTTTTTTTCCTGTAATATGGACGCATTTCCTTGCGTGCGAAGATGTAGCTGGTAGGTCCCAGTAGTCAGGGGAAATGTTTTTTTGCGAAATACGATGGCCCGTCCGGTGGGTTCTTGCTGTCAGGTGGAGGAATCATTATTTTCCACGTAATAAGGAGGCACTTCCTTGCGGCTGCCGTGGACCGAGCTGTCAGCCTCTCCACGTACAGTACTCTTCCGATGGAATTCAGTCGTTGACCACATTGACCACGCCATGCCGAGAGCACCACGGAGAGGCCTAGGAAGGGGACGACGCGGAGTTGGGGAAGACGCGGCAGTGGATGCCGAAGAGGAGTACGGGGGTTCACTGGTTCGGCTGTGTTGTGAGGCTGCTATCGCCGTAGAATAACAGGGGGTGTGGGTGAGTAGAGTGATGGCCTGGCCAGCGGTGGGAGTAGTAGGGGGCGGTGAGGCCTCCACGGCATCACAGCTGGCCACGGGAGGCAGGAGCACGCGGCACGACCGGCGTTGTTTGGGCGGCTGAAGCAAGAAGACGAGAGGTTGAAGAATCACTATGGCCGTTGGATGAACATCGTATGGTAACAAGAGCTAGAATCGTTCATATTGACTAAGTTGACAAAGCCCTCCATCCCCGTCAACTTGGTAGGCCCACAAGTCAGCCTCCCACTATGCTGGGTTCCAGCTGGCAGGGGGAGTATTCATTTTTTTGTGCGTAATAACGAGGCACTTCCTTGCGTGCGAAGATAGCTGGTGGGTTCGACCTGTCAGTGGGGGCACGTTTTTTTCATGAAATACAGAGGCCCTTCCGGTGGGTCCCAGATGTCAGGTGGAGGAATCATTATTTTGCGCGTAATAAGGAGGCATTTCCTTGTGTGCGGCCGTGGACCCAGCTGTCAGCCTCTCCATGCACAGTCTACTTCTGATGGTGTCGTTCGTTGACCACATTGACCATGCCGCGCCGAGTGCATCCAAGGTGGTGGACAGCGGCGAGGCCCTGGACAGCAACGAGCCAGAGATGGGAAGACGTGGGAGTAGAGTCGTAGACGAAGAGGTGTACGAGGGTTAACTGGTTCTAGTGCGGTGTGGTTCGGCAGTCGATGGAGAAGAACAGGAGGTGTAGAGGGGTGGAGGGATGGCCTGTCCAACGGTGGAGTAGCGCTTCAGAGCGAAGCGTGCTAAGCAGAGCTGCTAGCAGCAGGAGGCAGGAGGTGGTCCCTCCGGGAGTATCGCCGCCTTTTCGCTCTATTGCAGATATTGGGCCATGGATGTCGCCGTCGCCGCTAGTTGGTCCTTGTTGTCAAACCAAGACTGTATCTCCAACATCCTAGATAGCTTCACAGGGTCGCCGTCTGTGATCCTCATGTATCGGTTGTACTCCTCCATCGATCTACTTCTCCACATCACCTTCACTCGCCGGCGGTGGTTTTTGAATGGAAGAGGAGAGGAGCAGCGCTAGTTTTGGATTAGAACGAGAGAGGAGCGACGCTGGTTTTGGACTGGAACAGGAGAGGAGGGGTGGTGGTTTTGAAATGGAAGAGGAGAGGAGCGGCACTGGATTTAGATTGGAACAGGAGAGGAGCGGTAGTGGTTTAAGAGGAGAAGAGCGGAAGAGCGGCGCTGGTCTTGGAAGTATTTTTTTTGTTGTTTTGCGTATTTTGGGTCAAAGTTTGACCACGTATTGTATTTGACAAGCAAAATGTGAATGCATGTCACCAAAAAATGTATCGTTTGGTTCGTATCTGAATGTACTTTCAAATTATATTGTTTTTGCAACGTATAACATATATTTTATGTGCGAAAATCATGGTCAATTATGACCCAGAATAAAAGGGAGACTAGTTAATGCGGGATCGCTTTCTTAATTGAAGGGTAAATTGATTTTGATTTTGATCCAGTCACAGCGCGCCGGCCCTCTCGTCCAATCCTAAATCGCTGCCGCACGCTCCTCTCCCTCTTCTCCATTCCAAAACCACCTTCTCTCCTCTCCATCATCTCCATTCCAAAACCACGGTCTCGCCTCTCCCTCTTCTGATCTTCTCCATTGCAAAACCACCTCCTCTCCTCTCCATCATCTCCATTCCAAAACCATCGTCTTGCCTCTCCCTCTTCTCTATTGCAAGACCATCGTCTCTCCTCCCATCTTCCAAAACTAGCACCGGACCACTCAGAAGGACATCTATGGAGAGGATGCACCAGAGAATCAGGCAGATCGCCGGTGGCGACCACACAAAGTTAGCCAAGTTGAAGGAGATCCTTACTTGGTTTGACAATGAGTGGGAGATTTCGAGGATGGTGCGGGCCATGTGGCAATGTATGCAAAAGAGCGAGACGACGGTGATGAGGGCAGCGATGTACATGTACTCCTCGGCGGCAGTCATGTTGCGGTCCTCCGAGTTCATCGAGTATCTCCTCTAGGCAATGGAGCAGACAGATTCGCCCGAGGCGACAGTCAGGCGGAGGTGGTGAGCGTATAGGTCGAAGGTCGAGCACCCAGAGGATAACGAATCGATCGAGTATGGTGTGCTGTTCGTGAGGGTGCAGAGCCAGCCGGAGCCACAGGAGTATTCGTTCTCCCACCGCAAGAGGAGGCCAGATGGCGCGACGTTGCTTCCCCGCCGTTCTCCACGGTTCCCTCGACACTCGCCTCGTTTCAATGGAGGTGGTAGGGTTTAAGGTAAGCTTCGCACTAACCTAATCTTCCACCTGCTCATGCTTACAATCAGTGTGACAACTAATGAAAATCATGCTTACAATCAGTCTCTGAGTACTACGCCAATCACCCTAAAATAGCTCTGGACCTTTGGGTCAAAGTTGTGACACAGTGTACAAATAAAGAAAAATAGATTGGTGCTTCTTTCAGAAAAGAGTACTCCCTAGAAAACTGCCAATATAAGCTACTAGTATTTGGTTAGAGGTTTTGCTGCCAAGAAAGATCCGTCCACAGAGAGTGCCACACATCCCACTGGTGGTGGTGGATGCCAATGCGTGCATGCAGCATGGTTGGTGTCGGTAATTTTTACTTGGCACACCTCGCACTCTGCGTATATGCCGGTTCCATACGTACATTTGTGCAGTTCCACCAAAATGCAGCTGAATAACCCTTTTTGCACAGGTAATGAAAAAGCGTGATTACATTATACTGGCACTAGTTTATGAAACACACAAAATAAATAGAAGAAAATATTGCGATAGTATCATAGTATGTCATGCTCCAAGGGCGAGATGGGCCCTGCGACGCCTCATACGGTATGCCTCATACTGGACATCGTCCCAAGTCTCCTAGATACACCTTCTGCCAGTGATGAACATTAGTGTATAGCGGTAGTACAAGGAGGTGCCTTGAGACATTCAAATCTCTATTTTTGTACAGATCAACTAAAATTAAGCACCCTAGTTTGCAGAAATGCTTAAGCATTAACAATGGGACTAGTTGATGAAACTTACATTAATAAAGAGAAGCACTTTCTTTATCTACATTGGAAATGAAATGATAGAGATGACACTCGCTCTATTTTAACTGTATTATTACTTCATTTTATCAGTGACACTAGGGTCGAGCAGGTGGCAAACAAGGTGTACCGTGCATCGCAAGGATGGAGGCCAAGGGTGCTTAGACTGGGATGCTGAAGCTGGCTCCTTCAGTCACCAACATGGATGATCCAATTCATGGGACCTTTTGGTGCAGTTCACCTAAAATGAAGCAATGTCCCGTGAGCAAGCAGCTTCTTCTTCAATTTTTTTAAGAAAAGGGCTCCAGCCCCCGTTCCATTTCCATCAGAAAACAAAACCCAAAGAGCTTCTTCTTCATTAGTTGCAATAAAATTGAGCAACGTCAAGGTTGGTTGTGAAGCTCCTGGAATGCTCAACTATAATTTGGATATCATTTGTGCAGTTCAACTAAGATCGAGCATGAAATGTATATCTCTGTTTGCACAAAAAAAGGTGGAAAGGAGGGTGACTAACAAGTGATGAAACATGCATCAAATGAAAAGAAGCATGTTCCTTATCTGAATGGCAATCCTACAAGGACAGTAGCAATTTCTAAAGCAGTGGCATTGCTAGATATTAGTGTGGGCATTAGGATTAACTATGACAACCGTTAAATACGACATTACTTTGGGCACGGGAGAGTAGGCGGACTAGGACAGTTGCATTTCTAACGAAAAGAACTAACTTATCTTAATGGGAAATTTAGCAGGACATGTAAAAAGTGCCATTGATTCATATTACTGGAGGCATTACACTGAAAACAACATTGGTTTAACATGTCCTTACTTTTAACAGTGTGACTGCTACATTTTACCAGTGGCATTACATAAGAGTGGCTCGGGGCAACAAACATCAGAACAAGATATCTGGGTTGGTCCCATTTTTGTTTGCTATAGCCACCTTATACTGTGTGAGGCTAGTAAATCTAGTGCTGGACTTAATCTGTTGACTTGTCCCCCAGTCCTCACTTTCTTTCCTTTTTCAACCAATAGATTGAGTTTATATTGAGTTTGTACTGCATTTCCCTTTATTTCCCTATTAGACCTAGAGACCAGTTGGATAGCCAGTCTTTGCTACTTTTCGCCCCCATTATTTCCTCTTTCGACCAATTCCTAGATTCAGGTAACAAATCCTCCCCACCCCACCCCCTTTCTTACTTGTTTGAACCAAGTAGTACTAGATTCGAGTGCATGAACTAGTTTTACCTGTTAAACGTAAAAAAATTAGGTGGTTTTTGAATAGCCGATCAATCCTATCTACGAGGGGTCCTGAGAAATAGTAAAAGATACAAATGCAGCGACGTCAGGAGCTCGGGAAGTAGAGCAAGGCCGGTTTCGAAGGAAGTTATACCTGATGGTCGCCGGGATGTCGCTAGGTGGGTGGCGGGATGCCGGATCTGCCCACACTACGGCAATGAGGAAGAAGGGGTCGGAGGCCCTCCCTCGCCAGCGGTGCTTGGGAGAGAACGGCAAGGCAGGCTGATCCGGATGCACCAGCAGTGGGTAAGAGCCGTCGCCGAGGACGACCGCGTGAACGTTGCACCTTCTCACCTTCCCCGATGGAGAGGATCCGGCTGGATCTATGACTAGCGGTGAGCAGAGAGAGAGAGAGAGAGTGGCCACCGCTGTCGTGTTTAGATCTGGAGAGGCCGAGACAGTGTGAAGAGAGCAACACTAGAAAGCAAGCGCGGAGGCTCCTGCCTATATAATGGAGTAGTAGTAGTTTTCTTTTGTCCACCGGAGCCGGCTTGACCTCGTCAATGATTGTCGAGAAGTCTTCATGCACGTGGCCCGGAGGCGGAGTTGTCGTCATTTTGATCTGAAGCGCCAAATTATAACATATAACACGAAAAAATGCCACATGACAAGAAATCATAACCTCACTGCCCAAAGGAGACAACATGAATCCCGACGGACAAACTAGACGAGGAACAAAGCTCAAATTAAAGATAAACTCGTAGAAAAGGGGCCCGTCGATAGATGTCCTAATTAACATAGCCGACTTGACCTAGATGGCAGCCGAGTAGTCTGCGTGCATGTGCCCCCAACGACTAGCCCAACTCAGTTGTCGCTGTTTAACCCTCGCAGTGATTCGAAGCACATGACACCTAATTTTGCGAGATGACAAGAAACCTTTTTTTAGATTTCTCACCACAACTACAACCATGTACAACACAGCATGCACGATATGTGGACGATAGCCAATCCAAACGTGTCTGCTGGAGTCTGGTCACATGCATGGACGAACTGATCTTCCGTGCCTTGCAGGGATCATCCAGGCACCAACGTAGTACAACACTTCTCTAGTACAATCGCTCGTCTCCCTCTTTTATTAAGTCACCCGACTTGCGAGGCCGGGGAGTGTGCCTATGGTCGGTTCTCAATTGCGGTCCCACATGTGTGTGCAAACGCAATATGACGTGCATTCCATTCGGAGAGCAGCGTGCCAGACCGACCGACCATCTGGGGTGCGACGTGAATGCGACGGGCGTGTTGTATACTCCGTACATGTGTACCGCCGTTTTCTAGAGGCTTTGCTCCATGGCGCAATCCATGGATACAAAATTAATATACTGTATACTATTTAAAGGTCGAGGACGGGGCTTTTCCTGCACGGCAGGCGGGGCAGTTCCGCCTAGTCGGTTCGACAGAGACGCGAGAAGACGAGGAGTAGGCTGCTGCAAATGTAGGGTTGTGTGATTTGATAGCGAGTTACTGCTGGACAGGTGGGGCCCCATGATTTGATTTGCCATTATCATTTTAACTGCGGCGCTACGACCGGCGTGAGTCTCCTGATTCCTGACCACCTCCATACAGGTGCCTCTCCTAATGCTCCACCATGTAGTAGAGGCTGGCTCTTGCATGAGAGCCCACTTCTCCACTTTTTCCTTGCCTCTCTTTCCTCCACATATGCAAAAATGCCATGTAAAGCGCACTATTGTACTTGCTCCTACAGGTGCTAAGATTGCCACATAGGCATAAAGTCTGATGTGGCAAGTTAATCAAGAAGAGAGAGACTAGTTTGGTGACCCAAGGAAGAAACGGTGCTAAGCGCGTGTACCTAGGTGAAAAGAGAATTTTGAGTCTATAGCTAATTAAATGAAGCAAACTTAGCAACAAAAAACTAATAAGCACACCATTTCATTGGAAGAGGTCACTCCTTGGCAAATGCAATAAATACTACTACTCCCTGTGTCCCATAATATAAGAACGTTTTTGGCACTACACAAGTGCCAAAAACGTTCTGATATTATGGGACGGAGGGAGTATGAAGAAAGAGATAGGGAGAAGTAAAAAAATAAATACACTTATAGCCAACCTTATAGCTAACCTTGTTGTAGTATGAGTGACTAAGTGATGACTATGTATGACATGCCAACATCAGATAGCCTAACGCACCGTGTTAAATCCCCAAGGGCGCGACCGCGCGTGGGACGCGACGGTCGTGGTAGGCGCGACCATGATACGGGCTGCTGGCAGCCCTTGTATCTGAGATCAAACGGTCGCATGCTAAGTTGCTAAAAATTTGCAGAATAACCCTCCCGCGGCAACCGGCAAATTTCCTCCCGCGGGCCGGAGTAGGTTTCTCAGTTTGCATGCGGGTTTAACGGAGGGGCTTGATGGAGGCGAGGAGGCGTGTTCAGCCGGGCGTGCAGTGGACGGCGCAGTACTATTTGATTTGACAACTACAACTAGTATATTATAAAAAACAAATAAGAGTAGTAGAGATAGAGATAAGAATAGAGACTAGGGAGGAGCACCATCTACTGCTTCGTGGGCTACTCCTGCGCTCCATTGCGCGGCCGCAACGTCCCCTACAGCCACTCCCTGTTGTGCTCCATTCAGTGGGCGTTGTTGACATTTGGGGAGCGCAATCTCGTGACTGCTAGCAGCGACGACTTCACCAACAACGACTTCTTCCCCGACCTCGACAACCTCTTCCTCAACGACATGGGCGACAACCTCAACCCCAATGGTGCTGCTCCCGTTGCATCGTATGTGTTTCTGTCCTTCCTGTTCGAAATCGTGGTAGAATTCATGTTTCTAGTTTGTGTCCTAGACTCGATCTGTTCATCTACTATGCTACTCCGCATGATTAGTTTAATCTCTGTTATAGCCGTCATGATTTATTTTGTAGTAAATCTCATAGTAACTTGCTCATATATTCAACTGGCGGAACGTCCCCTACAGCCACTCCCGTTTCATGGACGGCCTGGTTGATGCCTCCAAGGAGCCCTTCGTCTACTGCTATGAGTGCCCGGTGCCGTTTTGGGGCTCGCGGGGGACATCGTGCATCACCTGATGCAGGCGTGCGGCGATCACTACTGGCCCTTGGCGAAGAACATCAAGTATGAGACGTGCTACCCATTCACCGTGCCAGAGTCACTGGAGGATAAGCGCCGCCTGCTAGTCTCAGAGGAGGACGGCAGCGTCTTCCTCTTGATTGTGGCCACCGGCGAGGCCTGCGCAGGCCGCCGCCACATCTCTATAGTGTGCGTCAGGGGCGACACCGCTGACACTGACACTGACACGAGGCCGATGTATGGGTGCGTGCTCACTATTACTACCCCTTGGAGGTCCGTGGGCGGCGACACTGGCTACGTCAAGCTGACTTAGACTCTGCCGAGCTGGGACCTTCCCGCCGATGTGGACATGGAAGATGCATGGTATTATTTGACCCCCAACAATGTGCATGGGGACTCCAAGGAGGTTCACCTGGACATCTGCATTACTAAGTTAAATGTTGATCATTAGTCTTTGCTCAATGTAATCCGCTGTCTAAGCATGTGGAGACTTCCATGCATGATCTTGCTCTATTGGAGTATTGTGCATGAATAAAAGTGTATCCATTTATGGTTTAGTCTAGAATCTTCCATGTATGAATTTTTACTACAGTACTGGTGAAAGACTTATAATGAACCATTTCCCGCAAAGCACAATAAGAGTTATTTCTTCACAAGTTTTGGTTGCAGGTTGAACAGTTGAACGCTTTTGTTTGCAAAAGATACTTTTTTATCTATTTCGCCTGGATGTTTCTGAGATCTAGAGATGAAATAATATTCGAAGAAACCTATCGATACCTGTTACGCATGAGATGACCCCCACATCCTTTGTCAAAATAAACAACACCCCGATCAATGCATTTCACTCTTCCGTGCAACACACGGGCACCTTACTACTATAGATTAGTACGCCAAAAATTGAACTAACATTATATATAGTACGATAAATGATGATGCATGTCACCTAAAATTATATCATTGAAAACTATGTTCAAATACGATATTGTTTTTGTTGACATGCACTAACATTTTGTCAGTTAAATCTTCAGTCAAATTCAATGGGGGATAAACCACGACCGATGTAGTAGTACTAGTGTAGAGGGCGGCGCTGCACGGGAGTCTCACCTCACACCCCGCTCGTGGTGCGGTAGTAAAGCCGTCATATCACAAAACCCAACCACTCCCAGTAATAAGTGGCCTGGTAAAATAAACAAACAAGCAACCATCACATCCCTCCGTCTTTTTTGCATTTCATCTCTCTGCATTTACTTTTTCCGGTTCATCTCGCACACTCGATCCCTTGCTACTACTCCTAGGGCCAGTTCTTTTGGCGGCTTCCCATCTTTTCCCATAAGACTAGTCACAGTGGAGAGTAATGCTTCCAATGCATTGGTGCTTACGTGAGGTGCTAAGAGCATTTAAAACCTTAACAACTAGTCTCCCCAGTGCATTAGTGCTTAGCTTTTGTAGCCAAGCCTCCCTCATTGAATTGTTTAACAATTAAACTCCATCTTTCATTGGTTGATAGTCATTTTGCATAGGTTCACGCGCTTAGCACCGTTTCCTCCTAGGGTCGCCCTAATGCTCTCTCTCTTCTTTAATTGCTTTGCCACATCATTTTCTTGCCTATGTCACACCCTTAGCACCTGTACACAGGCGCCTCACTCATTTATTTGGGCTTCTAAACTAGTACTAGTAGTACAGTACCTCTGTCCTAGTTTATTCCTCACCATTGTAATTTGTGCTAAATTTTGACCAAAGATTTAACTGATAAAATGGTAGTGCATGTGACATGCACTAACATTTCATTAGTTAAATTTATGATCAAAATTTAACAAATATTACAATGGGGACCAATAAACCAGGACGGAGGTAGTAGTTATGGGATTACTAATCTAGAAGCCTAAAAGAACTGGCCCCTGGTACTCCTACTAGTAGTTGTACTCAAGTTGGAATTCCAATTGCACGGCACAACTTGTTAGGCAAAAATTTCGATTCAGGGCGTAGGAAGCGGTTTGGGAATTTGCATGCCTTTCCAACCAGTGAGATACTTCGTACAAAGAGATAGAGAGAAGTAAAAAAACACTTATAGCCAACCTTGTTGTAGTATGAGTGACTAAGTGATGACTATGTATGACATGCCAACATCAGATAGCCTAACGCACCGTGTTAAATCTCCATAGGCGCGAGCGACGCAACGGTCGTGGTAGGTGTCGGTGTCAAAACCGGCGGATCTTGGGTAGGGGGTCCCGATCTGTGCGTCTAAGGCTAATGGTAACAGGAGGCAGGGGACACGATGTTTTACCCAGGTTCGGACCCTCTCGATGGAGGTAATACCCTACTTCCTGCTTGATTGATCTTGATGATATGAGTTTTACAAGAGTAGATCTACCACAAGATCGTAGAGGCTAAACCCTAGAAGCTAGCCTATGATGATTATGATTGTTCTTGTCCTACGGACTAAACCCTCCAGTTTATATAGACACCGGAGGGGGCTAGGGTTACACAGAGTCGGTTACAAAGAAGGAGATCTAACATCCGGATCTCCAAGCTTGTCTTCCACGCAAAGGAGAGTCCCATCCGGACACGGGACGAAGTCTTGAGTCTTGTATCTTCACGGTCCAACAGTCCGGCCAAAGTATATAGTCCGGCTATCCGGATACCCCCTAATCCAGGACTCCCTCAGTAGCCCCTGAACCAAGCTTCAATGACAATGAGTCCGGCACATAGATTGTCTTCGGCATTGGGGATTCCATCTCCGAATACTCCAAAGCAGATTAAGGATTGTGTCCGACTCTGTGAGATAATTTCTGCACACCACCGTAGAGAACATGACACTTTACAAATCTAATCTGCTGACAATTTTTTTACGGTGTACCCTTACGCCGCGGCCTGGCTCAATACAAACCGGTTTTTCTCGGCCTGCCTCGCCACGCGTTGTGAGGCGGTTTTATTGGCACGCCTTGTCGAAGTAGAGATCGTGTTCCCCTTATTGCGGGATCCTCCATCAATATGGGCGCGTGCAACCCCACTACGCCTGTTGGTATGACTCCGTGTTTTTAGGCAAGTCCCAAGCGGTTACGCTGAGGACACTTGATATTCACCCCCTTTATAGAGGGGTCGAGGCATATCCCTCTTTCCTACCATGCTTGCGCCTTTCTGCATCTCGAGTTCCAACAGCCGAAGCCCAAGCTTAGGCACTTCGGATCTTCAATCATGTCCGGATCCAACCTTCAAGGCCGGTGGATGGCCCCCTCTGTCACAGAGGAGGACATTGCGAAGCTTAGGGAGGTCAGATATCTGACCGCCGACATCAAGCACCGACTTCTTGCTCCAGGGCAGGTCATCCCTACTCCCGAGCCCAACAAGAGCATCGTATTTGTTTCTCACTTCCTCCGCGGCTTAGGCTTCACCCTTGATCCCTTTGTGAGAGGGCTCATGTTCTATTATGGGCTAGATTTCCATGATCTAGCTCCAGACTCCATCCTTCACATCTCGTCGTTCATCGTCGTGTGCGAAGCCTTCCTCCACATCACCCTGCACTTCGGCTTATGGCTCAAGACCTTCAATGTAAAGCTGAAGGTGATAGAAGGGCGACATGCGGAGTGCCGAGGCGCTGCAATAAGCAGAAATGCCAATGCCCCATTGCCAGAGGGCTTCTTCTCGGAGGTGTTCGATCTATGGCAGCGGAGGTGGTTTTACGTCACGGCTCCCAGAGGCATAAAGTGGGTGGCTGCCCCCGACTTCCGCTCGGGCCCTCCGCCTCAAATGGCGTCATGGGCCAACATGGGACTGGATTGGGGGCCTGCTAATGACGTACCAACATTGCAGAGCCGCATTCGGGAGCTTCTTGAGAGGGACATTAGTCTTGTCAGCGTAATTCAGGTAATGCTAGTCCGACGGATCTTGCGGTGCAAACATCAGCCTCTCTGGATGTGGGAGTTCAACCCAGAAGGTCCGTGGACTATTCAGCACTTCTTCGGCATGACGCTCGAAGGGATGTGTAAGTTATTCTTCGGACCACAAGTAAAGTGTCCGGACACCACCGAGGATGCGGGTCTGAGCTGCAACCGCCTAGATACCCAAGTAAGTAACACAGAAACCGAACACTTCGTTTATATTTATCATAACATTATTCTGAAAACCATCCGCGGCCAGGATTGGCTCAGCAAGGCGGAGAGAATCAGGTGTCCGACACCGCTTCCCGAAGGCTTGCCTAGTCCTGCCATAGCCAGGATGCTTAGTCGTGTGCTAAGTCAAGTGCCCTTGGGAAAGATGAGGGAAGAATAGAGAAGCAGAGCTTCACACATTGCACATCCAAACCAGGGGAATTACTATCTCCACGGAGGAGGATAGTCGGGGAGGGGATCTATGGTCTCCTCCCCCCGCAGAAGAAGAGGGCCGCCTCTGAAGACTTGGAGACGGAGGTGCCTAGACAAGGGAAGAAAACTTCACCAGGGGGCCCTGCCCCGGAGGGCGTCCTCACCGCGCCATGCCCGCGAACGGGCCAGCCCTCAGCCGAGCTGTAAGTTAATCGTAAATACAAAGCTACTGCTTCCTCCTCCGAGAACAATAACCAGGATCCATTCTTTGCAGTCCGGCTAGCAGCTCTTCTCGACAGAGTTCATCTTCGGGGGATCTTCTTCCGGAGATGATGGAGAGTAAAACCCCACCTGCCTCTCCGCCTCATGGGGCGGGCGACCCCGAGGTGTCGTCACGGCCAGAAGCTAATACTTCGGCCGCCCTGAGCCCGGAGCGTTCGGCTCCCACGGGGGGCGATAAGAAGGGTCCAACACAGTTCGGTGACCGGCAGGACACGCTGACGGGCCTTCTGGAGCAAGCTGCTCTCTCGGAGGATCACCGCTCATTAATGAGCATGGTGCTTGAGAAGATTTCATCCGCCACAAGAGGGTTGAATGAAGCTTTTATGAGCCTACTCAAAGGCTTTGAGGTATATAATGAAATACGTAATTTTTTGGTTGTGGCGCACGCGCTAGGTGTGCTCTGTATAGATAGTAGCCCCTGAGACTCTGGTTGACAGCCCTAGGCGCCAAACGGAGGATCACATTATTAAGTAATGATCGCACTGTATTCATGCGCAGGTGGCTAAGGGTCCGGTGGCCGACCGGACCGCTGAAGTCGCCGAACTAAGGCGACAGATTAAAGTTGTGGATGCCAACATCACGCTTGTGAACGAGAGGCTTAACGAGTCATAGAGTATGTGCTCTGTTTTCCTTGTTTTTATAGGAAATATTAAGAGGAGCATAATGTTAATGTGATATGCTTTGACTGCAGGTGGAGCTGCTGCCGTGGAGGCCCTGAGGGCGGAACTTGCCCTAGCCAAGGAACAAGCCCGGGCTAGCAATGCGGCTGCCCTAAAGGCAGCCGAAGATTTGAGTGCCGAACAGGCTTCTCATCGCTGAAGAAAAGATAAAATAGCCGAGATGGCTGTGGAGCTGAAAAACGCCGCCGGGGTATGAGCTCCTTGAAAAGGAGAATCAGGCGAAGTTGGCTGACCTAAAGAAGGCCCTTGATGCGGCCAAGGAGACGCATTCCAAAATTAGGGATGCGCGGGAGGAGCTTCGACAGGCCGGAGAAATCGCGGCTGGAAGCCCCTTTTTGTTGCGAATGAAGTTCTTGGATCCAAAGTACGCTCCTCTAGATCGGCGCTGGAGTGCTGCAGACGCGTATGCGGATCTGCCAAAAAGTACGGCTGATGCGACCAAGTTTTTCGAGGATAAAAAAGATTGTGAAGTAGAAAGGCTGTTCTGGTCGCAATTCAGTGCTCCAACGCGCCCGTTGCCATTGAATGAAAGGATGGCCACTGTGGCCGAGCTCCATAGGTTGTCCGGTCTTGCAATGAGGTCTGTAATAGAAAATCTATGGCCGAAGGGGCCGAAGCCAAATAGTTATTTTAGTTTAGTGCAACAATTCCTTGGCACCGTGTCATGAATCAATGCCATGAAGAGGTAGGCGTGCATAGAAGGTGCGCGGATGGCTCTTGCCCGTGTTAAAACATATTGGGCAGATATGGAGGCCACCATCATTGCAACCCGGAATCCAGCGGGGAGCCAGGATCCGGCCTAACACTACTTGGAGCAGGTAACAGAAGGTGCTCGTTTAATAGAGGCTCAATGCTCGAAGAATGTCATGTTCGAGTGAAAAATCATTTCATTGTAAAAACAATTGTATTTAATTATAGAGGCTATGTTTATACTTTCGCCCGAAAGTGTTATTGTGCCTCCTGTGCGGCCGTTTGATGTGTATATAACCTGAAAGTTAGCAGTCGTTGGCTTCAGCCCCCACGCATACAATGCGGGGGTGTTCGCAAAAATGTGCGTAATCACACTTGATCCAACGTCTTGGTCCATTAAGGAGGTGATCACACATCGAACTAGGCAACCAGACTATATAGCTTTAACACTTTCACTTAGCCATAGGAGTTTGACGGTGGGGCTACTATGTAGCCCCTGGTACCTTCGCGTGCATCCGGATACGGGCGCGTGTGTACATGACCGGGAAACGGTCCTTTGTTAATGCGGAGGAATCCTAACGATTCCGATGAGTCCTCAAGTGGTTGACCAGTCTCTCGCTATATCATGACAGTCAGTTTTCGGCTTTCTCTACTGAGGTGCTCATCCGGAATAACCAGGGCACAATCGCAGTAGTTCTCCTTTGGCCGCCTTAGCCGGTAGAAGCGGAACGTAAGGCGGCAAACCCAGGAGCCGGGCAAACCCAACATTTGACCAAAGACATGATTCGGAGCTGATGCATATAAGGCCTAACTTGCGATGCCGAACACTCCCGAAGGTATTCGGACTTTATAACATATAATGGGCTGAGTAGCGCCCTTGAATATGAACCCTGTATTTCCAGGTACGTGCATTAGTCTGTCGTGGCGAAATGCCAATAATGCCAGTATCCCCTGTGGGTGTATTGAGTACCCATGGGATGTCACGCAACAAGAGACAATAAAGAAGGTTTACACAGGGGCTTAATCTAAAGAGAAACCTTTGAGCGGGGCCCTGCTGCACGTCCGCGCCTTTGTCTCCATTGTGCCGTGTCTTGGGAGGGTATCGCACAAATGGTGTCTGTAAAAAGGAAAACTTATGTAATAGAGTATCACGTAAGCGTGTGAAGACTTGGTTATTATTAGTGGATAGTAGAAGTGTAAGACATTGGCCTGTTAATAAGGTCAAGCCAAAAGGTGGGCTTTATTGCATGTTTGCAGCCCCTAGTGCCCTCTATGGGATTACATGTATAGCACCCAGCTCAGGTTTATCTGGGCTGTTACCGACGATGGTGTGCCGGACTCGTCTAACCGTGTACGTGGTCTTAATGACCGATCATGCGTTCTGATGGGAGAGGCCGCTTAGTGTCCGGCTGCTAGAGCCGCCGCATACTCCTCCGCATGTAAGGAATGCTCTGTATTTCCACTAATGGTGATGGCGCCACGTGGACCGGGAATCTTGAGTTTAAGGTAGGCGTAGTGCGGTACTGCATTGAAGCGAGCGAAGGCCATTCTTCTGAGCAATGCATGATAACCACTTCGGAGGGGAGCGATGGTGAAGAGTAATTCTTCGCTTCTGGAGTTGTCTGGAGAACCGAATGTCACCTCTAATATGAGGGAGCCCCTACAGCGGGCCTCGACACCTGGTATCACCCCTTCAAAGGTGGTGTTACTTTGGCTGATTCTGGATGGGTCTATCCCCATCTTGCGGACAGTGTCCTGGAATATTATATTGAGACTACTGCCGCCGTCCATGAGGACACGAGTGAGATGGTCTCCGTCGATTATTGGGTCAAGCACCAAGGCAGCCGATCCTCCGTGCCGCATACTAGTCGGGTAGTCCCTGTGATCAAAGGTGATCCGGCAGGCCGCCTAGGGGTTGAGTTTGTGGGCGACGGGCTCTATAGCATATGCGTCTCTGAGCACGCGTTTGCGCCTTCTCTTGGGTATGTGAGTCGCGTAGATCATGTTTACTGTTTTTACCTTTGGTGGGAAATTTTTCTGTCCCCCAGTGTTCGGCTAGAGAGGCTCACCCTCGTCTTCACTTGGTGTTTCCCTTCCCTTGTGTTCGGCATTTAACTTGTCGGCCTGCTTAAAGACCCAGCATTCTCTATGAGTGTGGTTCGCGGGTTTTTCGGGGGTGCCATGAATTTGGCACAGTCTGTCCAGGACTTTGTTCAGGCCGGACGGCCCCTCTTTGCTGCCTTTAAATCGCTTCTTTTGTTGACCGGGTCAAGAGCCCCGGAATCCGGAGTTAACCGCTGTGTTGTCCGGACTTTCTTCCTTGTTTCGACGCTTGTTTTTATTGCACCGTCGCTTCCCGTTGTCATCCCTGATTTCGGATGTGCCTGGGTCGCTGGTGCCTCTACGGGCCAACCAGCTGTCTTCACCCGCACAAAAGCGGGTCATAAGGCTTGTTAAGGCTGCCATTGTCCTCGGCTTTTCTTGGCCGAGGTGTCTGGCGAGCCACTCATTCCGGATACTGTGCTTGAAAGCCGCTAGGGCTTCGGCTTCCTGACAATAGACAATTTGATTCTTCTTAGTGAGGAATCTATTCCAAAGCTTGCGGGCGGACTCTCCGGGTTGATGAATTATGTGACTTAAATTGTCAGCGTCCGGAGGTCGGACATAGGTCCCTTGAAAATTGGCCCTGAAAGCGTCCTCAAGTTCCTCCCAACTTCCGATTCAATTTTCTGGGAGGCTTTTCAACTAGTGCCGAGCTGGTCCCTTCAACTTGAGGGGAAGGTATTTGATGGCGTGGAGGTCGTCCCCACGAGCCATGTGGATATGAAGGATAAAATCCTCAATCCAGACCCCGGGGTCTGTCGTTCCGTCATATGCCTCTATGTTCACGGGTTTAAAACCCTGTGGAAATTTGTGGTCCAGTACCTCTTCGGTGAAGCACAGAGGGTGAGCAGCCCCTCTGTATCTGGACATGTTGTGGCTTGCTGTCGATTGTTCTTGTGTCCAAAGCTGATTCCGAACTGGTATTTGATCAGTCTGATCGTTTTGGTGACCATAATCCTGCACCGGAGCGTGTCCTCTAGATCCGTAGATGGACCTTGTTGCGCTGGCCCTTTTGTCCAGGAGCTCACGTAAATCGTGTGCGGCGTCAGTAGCTGCTCTATTGCGGTCATGAAGTGGTTGGTCCAGCCTACTGGTTGTAATGTTCTTCGGCGGAATGGCCTCATCATCGAATTCTGGAAGCAGCTTGCGCTTTGGGTAGTTCTTTGTGTGGCGATCGTCGCCGTATTTTTCTTCAGTGTCTAGCACTTTATTCCATCTACGGTTGAGCATTTCCAGCGCGGCCTTAAGCCTTTTCTTCTGCTTCTTTAGACTTCTCGCAGTGGCCATAAGCCTTCTATGGAGGTTATCTCGTTCCAAACGTTTTTCTGGGATGATGAATGCATCGCCGTCCAGACTGTGCTCTTCTCCCGAGGCAGGTTGATGAGTTCGGCCCTCGGGATCGCTGTGATCGGGCGTCTGCTCCGGGCTGTGTTCGGCGTGACCTGCCTCATACTGCTCCATCGCTGGGTCCATATGGTCGTTGTTGCCTTTGGAGTTGACTGGGGTGTCGATCTTTCTAGCGCTGTTATCGCTATTTTTACTGTGGCTGGACTTAGAGCGGCGTCTGCGCCGTTGTTTTGGCTTTTATCCGGGGGTTTTATCCTCCGTTGTGTCTTTTTTGTCGCCATCGTCCTCCTTAGGCGTGTCCACCATGTATATATCATATGATGAGGTGGCAGTCCAGCGCCCCGTGGGCGGTGGTTCGAAATCGTCCCCTACGTCGACGTCTATACCAGTCGAAGTCAAGCATGTCTGTTACGTCATCGACAGTGGCTATGAAGTGGGTGGTGGGTGGGCAACGAATTTCTTCGTCGCCTGCTTCCCCCTCGAGCCGGACATAGTTCGGCCAAGGGTCTCCTGACAAAGAGAGAGACCTTAATGAATTCAGCATGTCGCCGAAGGGCGAGTGCTGGAAGATATCTACAGCGGCGAACTCCATTACCGGAGCCCACCCAAATTCCGCGGGTCCATGGGCGCGCGGTCTGGAACCTGCAGCCGGACACAAGTCCAGGGGTCCGGTGATACAGACTTCCTTGGGGGTGGAGTTTGTGTTTGGCTCTACCGACGATGAGTATGCGGCCTCCGGGTGGGGTCCATCCACCCGTCCTCGATCGGCGTGATCTACCCCGGATTTAGGTCCGGAGCTCTTGTAGGTGCGATATCCCAAGTATTGTGCGACAGCAGGTATAAGCCGTGCTCGTCGTGACTGTTCGGCGCCCCTGGCGTAGGCCCGAATCCGTCGAAGATCAAGTCTCCGCGGATATCGGTCGTGTAGTTCAAGTTTCCGAACCTGACCTGATGGCCAGGGGCGTAGCTGTCGATCTGCTCCGGGGAGAAAAGTCTCACCCTGGACCGTGTTGTTGTTGATGATTGAAGGAGCCGTCGAGCCTTGCAGCGACGACACAGAGGAACTCTCAATGAAAGCACCAATGTCGGTGTCAAAACCGGCAGATCTCGGGTAGGGGGTCCTGATCTGTGCGTCTAAGGCTAATGGTAACAGGAGGCAGGGGACACGATGTTTTACCCAGGTTCGGGCCCTCTCGATGGAGGTAATACCCTACTTCCTGCTTGATTGATCTTGATGATATGAGTATTACAAGAGTAGATCTACCACGAGATCGTAGAGGCTAAACCCTAGAAGCTAGCCTATGATGATTATGATCGTTCTTGTCCTATGGACTAAACCGTCTAGTTTATATAGACACCGGAGGGGGCTAGGGTTACACAGAGTCGGTTACAAAGAAGGTGATCCAACATCCGGATCACCAAGCTTGTCTTCCACGCAAAGGAGAGTCCCATCCGGACACGGGGCGAAGGCTTGAGTCTTGTATCTTCACGGTCCAACAGTCCGGCCAAAGTATATAGTCCGGCTGTCCGGATACCCCCTAATCCAGGACTCCCTCAGTAGGCGCGACGATGCGGGCTGTTGGCAGCCCTTGGATCTAAGATCAAACGGTCGCATGCTAAGTTGCTGAAAATTTGCAGAATAACCCTCCAGGATAGGATATTCACCCATAGGTCTAGAATCACGCCATGCAATCGTTCGATCTTAGATCCAAGGGCTCTCAGAAGCCCGTATCATGGGAGAATGGAAAGCCACCACCCTGCCTTTCGCACGCTAGCAGTTCGCTCCTACTCGTCCCTGCACGTCCTTCAATACTACGGCGGTTCGTTCCTAGTCGTCCCGTCCATCCACATTACGACAGTTCCACTAATCCTAACCCTCCTCCCAAATCCATGGTGTCCCAAATCCCCACGATCGGCGGTGAGTACAAGGTTAGAACCATCACCGGCGATGAGTTCAATGTCATCTACACCCGTTCTTCCGTGACGGTGAAAGGATGCCTTTCTCGCATCAGACGCATGTTCGAAAACTCAGATGATGAGTGGGTCGCTGGGCTAGATGTGGAGTACACCACAGTCCTGGGACGAGAGAAGGATCTAAAGGACGAAGAGAGGAAGAAGCCTGCCATGATCCAAGTTTGCGCGCATGACTTATGCTTGGTCTACCACATATGCCATGCCGATGTTGAATGCCAGGATTTTAAGGACTTCCTCGAGAGCAACCTAGTCAAATTCGTTACTATAGACTTTGGTAACGACAAAGAAGTCCTGGGTCAGATAGGCCTCGTTGTAGGTAACACCGTCGACCTGCAGAAGAATCGGCTGGTGTCCTCTTGTCAGCCTTCAATGTCGACCCTGGTAGGAGCCATGGTTCATCCTTCGTACGGTAAACTGGAGAAACCTCCATACACGTTTCATCGTTATACATGGCAGCGGAATGTACTAGATATAGACCACATCCACTACGCTGCAATGGATGGCTACCTTTGTTTCAATATCTACAAGGGTTGGATGAAGAGCAAGAGCCAAGTGTGCGGTTCAAGCAAAGAAGTATCGGCCAAGAGGAAGAGGGACAAGGACGAAGTCAAGGACATGGACGAGGACTCCGAGTAAGGTGGCAGTGTCGTTGCTCATGGTGGTTCTAATGCAGTGTCTACCGGAATAAATGCAAAGTTTAATTTCAGATGTGCTTAATTTAATTTGAGGGGTGTGTTGTGCTGAGCCCCGACAGAACTATGTTATGTTTCTTCTCCTTACTTTAACTCTTTAGTACGTACATACTAGTATTTCTTACATTTCATCTTTTAGTTGGTATAGTACTACCACTCGTTTCATCATATTATATACGTACAATATATATGGCCAACATCATATAGCCAGCAGTTTAGTTGTCAAAGAATTTCAGGGTGCTTAGTTTTGTCGAAGAATTCCAGGGTGCTTAGTTTTATTTGAGGGGTGGGTTGTGCTGGACACAATTATTGTGACTAGCCTTTTTAATAATACTATATGCATAATTTGGCGACGAGCGCTCTCTATATGTACCACCTTTTTTTTAATTTCAAGTTTTGCTCCATGGCGCAATCCATCGATACTACTATTGTACAAAAGTATACATTTTTTAAAAGGCTAGAGGGCGGGGCAGTCTAGCTTGGTCGGTTTCATGAGAGGCGAGGGCCTTTGTGATTTGACGGCTCATTACTGCTGGAAGGCGGGGCCTTGTGATTTGACTGCTCGTATAAATGCGCCGACGACCTGAGGAGGAGCAAAAAACCGTGTAGTATACTCAAGTTTTCCACTGGAGTAGTACTGCGACGGAGGAGCACGAAACATGGCAGCCCAGTGCCATATGGCGATAAAAATGATCTAATTTGCTAGTCATCTCATTGTTAGCATTGTTCTATTCATTCCCTCAAAAAAGCATTGTTCTATTCATGCCTCACAGAGAACGTGACACGTGCGGTGAAACACCCAAAGCAAAAGATGAAACACAGGAGCAAAAGAAGAAGGAAGATTATCACCCCAAATGATCTAATTCGCCGCGGAGTCGTAACTGCTTCTTCATCGCTTCCACGACCTCCATCTCCTTGCGTGTATCCTCTGCCATCTTCTTCATTCTGTCCATGACACGGGATTTCTCGACGCGAGCCTTCATCATCTGTTCCACGGCTGCATTGCGTACCTTGACAGCAGCCGGGTGCTCGATGCGGAGCTTCGCCAACTCCTCCTTCTGTTCCATGACAAGGGCCTGCAGCATCTTCATCGAGGAACTACTATTCTCATGCAGCTTCTTCCAGCCGGCGTTCTTCTCCTTCAACAGGTCGATCTCGTGGCAGAGCTTCGCCTTGTCCTCCTGAAGTCGCAGGATTTCGCCGGTCGCCTTCTTCTCCAAGGCAATGCTCTTCTTCAGCAGCATCACCAAGCCGACAGTCAACTCCCCCTGCTTATTGAGCTCAGCGGGCATGTCGTCGTGGCTCTCCTTCAGAAACTCCATCAAGCCTTGGATGAACTCCTTCTGCTTATTGAGGTGCTTATTGAGCTGATCAGGCATGCCATCGAGGGATAACGACTGCAGCTCCGCCGGCTCGGCATGTTCGCCTCCACGGCTAGGGCGCTCCTGGGAGCCATCGCCTGCCCGTGAGAGATCTTTCGAGGTCTCTGCGTGGCGGCAAGCCCTCTCTTTTTTCCGCAGCCTTGGTTGTCGCTCCCTTGTTACGAGTAGTTCTCGACCTAGAGCTCTGCTCACCGGCCATGGCAACGACGGACGAAGAAGAAGCACTTATGAGGAGGAAAGGTAGAGTAATTTTCGGTTAGGTAGTTCCCCTTTTTATAACCTAAGTACTAGCACTAGTACTAATACTTGCATAGTGGGAACGCGTTCAGGTTTGGTACGTACTAGTAGGTGTGAGCAGGCTTTCGAACGTGATGGGAACAAGGTAAAGATTAATTGATGGTTTTGGTTTCGAGGCCCGAAACGGCTCCCGATGAGTTTAGCAGAACATAAATTTCAAGTACTACACTGCTCAAATGCGTAAATATTATGTTACTGTCAAAAATTGGCACAAAATAAGAAGGAGACCAATGGAAGTACTACTAGCAACCCATGATTTAACTACTCACATGCGCGCAATGGAGTAATAATGTCTTTCTTCCGCCCTCACGTCCACTCAATTTGCATGTGCTGTATTAATTGACCATCAATGAAGTGAACGACTTTACACGCATAAAATTATCACATGGGGTGGATCTTGGTACAAAATTGCGTCGGCCCGTGTACCCATGTTTGCGTGCGAGGGAATGAGTGCGTGTGTGGCGTGCGTGCACATCTTCGCTTCGTGCATGTACTGCCAGTATGGCTCAAGGAGGACGAGTACATTCTTCTGGAACCAGCAGCACGTCACTGTGATCAATCCACGCAAGGAGGTCACGACAACGCATCCACATGTGCCACGTGGATTCATGAACTGTAAGAGAGACACTGTGTAGCATGCCATTGGTATTCTAATTTACGTGTTCTGCACATACTCGAAGTACTAGTAAGGTACACGTGCATTGCACGCATCAGATTTTGCAACCAAATTATGAATAAATACCACACTATAGCATGTAAGCTCTGAGTCATATATGCCTGATGTAGCCCTTCGTTTAATTCTTATAGTTCATCTCATTCAAAATCAATTAGTTTTTATAAAAAAGCTAAGAACGCGGGAATAGGAAAAACGTGGGATTATAGCGGAATGTCGTCTTGAATCCTACAGGATTGTACGAGTGTTTGATTGTGCATAGAAAAAATGCAGAATTCTTTCAAAGAGGTTTGAGTGGATGGGATGTTTCCTGTGAAATCTAGTGCAAATGAATCATATGGAAAAATTCCTATGGTTTACAATCCTACGAATCAAACAACCAAGATAGGACAATTCCTAATGATTAGAATCCTCCAAAATTCCTTTAAGAATCCTTTGAATCAAAGAAGCCCTTAATCTATTTTATGATTCATGGAATTCTGCGTTGTAAAGCATAAAGTAAAAAAAATGGCAATTCAACTAGAAAAAAAGTTTGGGCAGTTATGATACGGAAGATTCTAGAACAAAAGAGAAGCACTGTTGTTTTGAGGTTTGTGCATTATGCTTAAGTTCAACCATGGAGTCTGCTAGATTGTACATGTGGCAAAATCCGGTGGGGGCTAGAAGTGAAGGAAATATGCCCTAGAGGCAATAATGAAGTTATTATTTATTTCCTTATATCATGATAAATGTTTATTATTCATGCTAGAATTGTATTAACCGGAAACATAATACATGTGTGAATACATAGACAAACATAGTGTCACTAGTATGCCTCTACTTGACTAGCTCGTTGATCAAAGATGGTTATGTTTCCTGACCATAAACATGAGTTATTATTTGATTAATGGGATCACATCATTAGGAGAATGATGTGATTGACTTGACCCATTTTGTTAGCTTATCACTTGATCGTTTAGTATGTTGCTACTGCTTTCTTCTCCATGACTTATACATGTTCCTACAACTATGAGATTATGCAACTCCCATTTACCGGAGGAACACTTTGTGTGCTACCAAACATCACAACGCAACTGGGTGATTATAAAGGAGCTCTTCAGGTGTCCCCAAAGGTACATGTTGAGTTGGCGTATTTCAAGATTAGGTTTTGTCACTCCGATTGTCGGAGAGGTATCACTGGGCCCTCTCGGTAATGCACATCACTATAAGCCTTGCAAGCAATGTAGCTAATGAGTTAGTTACAGAATGATGCATTACATAACGAGTAAAGAGACTTGCCGGTAACGAGATTGAACTAGGTATTGAGATACGGACGATCGAATCTCGAGCAAGTAACATACCGATGACAAAGGGAACAATGTATGTTGTTATGCGGTTTGATCGATAAAGATCTTCATAGAATATGTAGGAGCCAATATGAGCATCCAGGTTCCGCTATTGGTTATTGACCAGAGACATGTCTCGGTCATGTCTACATAGTTCTCGAACCCGTAGGGTCCACATGCTTAATGTTTTGATGACAGTTATATTCTGAGTTTATGAGTTTTGATGTACCGAAGGTTGTTCAGGGTCCCGGATGTGATCACGGACATGACGAGGAGTCTCGAAATGGTCGAGACATGAAGACTGATATATTGGACAACTATATTCGGACACCGGAATGGTTCCGGGGGTTATCGGATATATACCAGAGTACCAGGGGGTTACTGGAACCCCCCGGGGGTTAATGGGACACATGGGACCAAAGTAGAGAAGAGGAGGGGCGGCCAGGGCAGGCCGCGCCCCCCTCCCCCTCTAGTCCGAATAGGACAAGGAGGGGGGCGGCACCCCCCTTTCCTTCCTCCCCTCTCTTCCTTCCTTCCCCCTCTCCTAGTTGGACAAGGAAAGGAGGGAGTCCTACTCCCGGTGGGAGTAGGACTCCTCCTGGCGCGCCCGTCCTGGCCGGCTGCTCCATCCCCCCTTGCTGCTTTATATACGGGGGCGGGGGGCACCTCTAGACACAACAACAATTGATCCTTGAGATCTATTAGCCATGTGCGGTGCCCCCCTCCACTATGTTCCACCTCGATAATATCGTAGCGGTGCTTAGGCGAAGCCCTGCGTCAGTAGAACATCATCATCGTCACCACGCCGTCATGCTGACGGAACTCTCCCTCGACAATCGGTTGGATCGGACTTCAAGGGACGTCATCGAGCTGAACGTGTGCTAGAATTCGGAGGTGTCGTGCTTTCGGTGCTTGATCGGTCGGGCCGTGAAGACGTACGACTACATCAACCGTGTTGTTCTAACGCTTCCGCTTTCGGCCTACGAGGGTACGTGGACAACACTCTCCCCTCTCGTTGCTATGCATCACCATGATCTTGCATGTGCGTAGGAATTTTTTTGAAATTACTACGTTCCCCAACAGTGGCATCCGAGCCTAGGTTTTATGCATTGATGTTATATGCACGAGTAGAACACAAGTGAGTTGTGGGCGATACAAGTCATACGGCTTACCAACATGTCATACTTTGGTTCAGCGGTATTGTTGGATGAAGCAGCCCGGACCGAGATTACGCGTACGCTTACGCGAGACTGGTTCTACCGACGTGCTTTGCACACAGGTGGCTGGCGGGTGTCAGTTTCTCCAACTTTAGTTGAACCGAGTGTGTCTACGCCTGGTCCTTGAGAAGTTTAAAACAGCACAAACTTGACAAACTATCGTTGTGGTTTTGATGCGTAGGTAAGAACGGTTCTTGCTCAGCCCGCAGCAGCCACGTAAAACTTGCAACAACAAAAGTAGAGAACGTCTAACTTGTTTTTGCAGGGCATGTTGTGATGTGATATGGTCAAGACGTGATGCTATATTTTATTATATGAGATGATCATGTTTTGTAACCAAGTTATCGGCAACTGGCAGGAGCCATATGGTTGTCGCTATATTGTATGCAATGCAAACGCCCTATAAATTGCTTTACTTTATCACTAAGCGGTAGTGATAGTCGTAGAAGCAATAGGTGGCAAAACAACAACGATGCTATGATGGAGATCAAGGTGTCACACCGATGACGATGGTGATCATGACGGTGCTTCGAAGATGGAGATCACAAGCACAAGATGATGATGGCCATATCATATCACTTATATTGATTGCATGTGATGTTTATCCTTTATGCATCTTATTTTGCTTTGATTGACGGTAGCATTATAAGATGATCTCTCACTAAATTTCAAGGTATAAGTGTTCTCCCTGAGTATGCACCGTTGCAAAAGTTCTTCTGCTGAGACACCACGTGATGATCGGGTGTGATAGGCTCTATGTTCAAATACAACGGGTGCAAAACGGTTGCACACGCGGAATACTCAGGTTAAACTTGAAGAGCCTAGCATATACAGATATGGCCTCGGAACACTGAGACCAAAAGGTCGAGCGTGAATCATATAGTAGATATGATCAACATAGTGATGTTCACCATTGAAAACTACTCCATCTCACGTGATGATCGGACATGGTATAGTTGATTTGGATCACGTGATCACTTAGATGATTAGAGGGATGTCTATCTAAGTGGGAGTTCTTAAGTAATATGATTAATTGAACTTAAATTTATCATGAACTTAGTACCTGATAGTATTTTTGCTTGTCTATGTTTGTTGTAGATAGGTGGCTCATGTTGTTGTTCCGTTGAATTTTAATGCGTTCCTTGAGAAAGCTAATTTGAAAGATGATGGTAGAAATTACACGGAATGGGTCCGTAACTTGAGTATTATCCTCATTGCTTCACAGAAGAATTATGTCCAGGATGCACCGCTGGGTGCCAGGCCTGCTGCAGATGCAACTGACGGTGTTAAGAACGTCTGGCAGAGCAAAGCTGATGACTACTCGATAGTTCAGTGTGCCATGCTTTACGGCTTAGAACCGGGACTTCAACGACGTTTTGAACGTCATGGAGCATATGAGATGTTCCAGGAGTTGAAGTTAATATTTCAAGCAAATGCCCGGATTGAGAGATATGAAGTCTCTAATAAGTTCTGTAGCTGCAAGATAGAAGAGAATAGTTCTGTTAGTGAACATATACTCAAAATGTCTGGGTATAATAATCACTTGATTCAACTGGGAGTTAATCTTCCTGATGATAGTGTCATTGACAGAATTCTTCAATCACTGCCACCAAGCTACAAGAGCTTCGTGATGAACTATAATATGCAAGCGATGGACAAGACTATTCCCGAACTCTTTGCAATGCTGAAAGCTGCAGAGGTAGAAATCGAGAAGGAGCATCAAGTGTCGATGGTCAATAAAACCACCAGTTTAAAGAAAAATGGTAAAGGGAAGAAGAAGGGGAACTTCAAGAAGAACGGTAAACAAGTTGCTACTCAAAAGAAGAAACCCAAATCTGGACCTAAGCCTGAGACTGAGTGCTTCTACTGCAAGCAGACTGGTCACTGGAAGCGGAACTGCCCCAAGTATTTGGCGGATAAGAAGGATGGTAAGGTGAACAAAGGTATATGTGATATACATGTTATTGATATGTACCTTACTAATGCTCGCAATAGCACCTGGGGATTTGATACTGGTTCTGTTGCTAATATTTGCAACTCGAAACAGGGACTACGGATTAAGTGAAGATTGGCTAAGGACGATGTGACGATGCACGTGGGAAATGGTTCCAAAGTCAATGTGATCGCGGTCGGCACGCTACCTCTACATCTACCTTCGGGATTAGTTTTGGACTTGAATAATTGTTATTTGGTGCTAGCGTTAAGCATGAACATTATATCTGGATCTTGTTTGATGCGAGACGGTTATTCATTTATATCAGAGAATAATGGTTGTTCTATTTATATGAGTAATATCTTTTATGGTCATGCACCCTTGAAGAGTGGTCTATTTTTATTAAATCTTGATAGTAGTGATACACATATTCATAATGTTGAAGCCAAAAGATGCAGAGTTGATAATGATAGTGCAACTTATTTGTGGCACTACCGTTTGGGTCATATTAGTGTAAAGCGCATGAAGAAACTCCATACTGATGGACTTCTGGAATCACTTGATTATGAATCACTTGGTACTTGTGAACCGTGCCTCATGGGCAAGATGACTAAAACGCCATTCTCCGGAACTATGGAGCGAGAAACAGATTTGTTGGAAATCATATATACTGATGTATGTGGTCCAATGAACATTGAGGCTCGCGGCGGGTATCGTTATTTTCTCACCTTCACAGATGATTTGAGCAGATATGGGTATATCTACTTAATGAAACACAAGTCTGAAAAATTTGAAAAGTTCAAAGAATTTCAGAGTGAAGTGGAAAATCATCGTAACAAGAAAATAAAATTTCTACGATCTGATCGTGGAGGAGAATATTTGAGTTACGAGTTTGGTTTACATTTGAAACAATGCGGAATAGTTTCACAACTCACGCCACCCGGAACACCACAACGTAATGGTGTGTCCGAATGTCGTAATCATACTTTACTAGATATGGTGCGATCTATGATGTCTCTTACTGATTTACCGCTATCGTTTTGGGGTTATGCTTTAGAGACGGCCGCATTCACGTTAAATAGGGCACCATCAAAATCCGTTGAGATGACGCCTTATGAACTGTGGTTTGGCAAGAAACCAAAGTTGTCGTTTCTTAAAGTTTGGGGCTATGATGCTTATGTGAAGAAACTTCAACCAGATAAGCTTGAACCCAAATCGGAGAAATGTGTCTTCATAGGATACCCAAAGAAGACTATTGGGTACACCTTCTATCACAGATCTGAAGGCAAAACTTTTGTTGCTAAATTCGGATCCTTTCTAGAGAAGGAATTTCTCTCGAAAGAAGTGAGTGGGAGGAAAGTATAACTTGATGAGGTAACTGTACCTGCTCCCTTATTGGAAAGTAGTTCATCACAAAAACCGATTCCTGTGACAACTACACCAATCAGTGAGGAAGCTAATGATATTGATCATGAAACTTCAGATCAAGTTACTACCGAACCTCGTAGGTCAACCAGAGTAACATCCGCACCAGAGTGGTACGGTAATCCTATTCTAGAAGTCATGTTACTTGATCATGGCGAACCTACGAACTATTAGGAAGCGACGATGAGCCCAGATTCCGCAAAATGGCTTGAGGCCATGAAATCTGAGATGGGATCCATGTATGAGAACAAAGTATGGACTTTGGTTGACTTGCCCGATGATCGGCAAGCCATCGAGAATAAATGGATCTTCAAGAAGAAGACTGACACTGATGGTAATGTAACTGTCTACAAAGCTCGAATTGTTGTGAAAGGTTTTCGACAAGTTAAAGGAGTTGACTACGATGAGACTTTCTCACCCGTAGCGATGCTTAAGTCTGTCCGAATCATGTTAGCAATTGCCGCATTTTACGATTATGAAATATGGCAAATGGATGTCAAAACTGCATTCCTGAATGGATTTCTAGAAGAAGAGTTGTATATGATGCAACCAGCAGGTTTTGTCGATCCAAAAGGTGCTAACAAAGTGTGCAAGCTCCAGCGATCAATTTATGGACTGGTGCAAGCCTCTCGGAGTTGGAATAAATGCTTTGATAGTGTGATCAAAGCATATGGTTTTATACAGACTTTTGGAGAAGCCTATATTTACAAGAAAGTGAGTGGGAGCTCTGTAGCATTTCTGATATTATATGTAGACGACATATTATTTATTGGAAAGGATATAGAATTTCTGATATTATATGTAGACCTCGGTGAAGCTGCTTACATATTAGGCATCAAGATCTATGGAGATAGATCGAGACGCTTAATTGGACTTTCACAAAGCACATACCTTGATAAAGTTTTGAAAAAGTTCAAAATGGATCAAGCAAAGAAAGGGTTCTTGCCTGTACTACAAGGTGTGAAGTTGAGTCAGACTCAATGCCCGACCATAGCAGAAGATAGAGAGAAAATGAAAGATGTTCCCTATGCTTCAGCCATAGGCTCTATCATGTATGCAATGTTGTGTACCAAACCTGATGTATGCTTAGCAATAAGTTTAGCAGGTAGGTACCAAAGTAATCCAGGAGTGGATCACTGGACAGCGGTCAAGAATATCCTGAAATACCTGAAAAAGGACTAAGGATATGTTTCTCGTTTATGGAGGTGACAAAGAGCCAGTCGTAAATGGTTACGTCGATGCAAGCTTTGACACAGATCCAGACGATTCTAAATCGCAAACCGGATACATGTTTACATTGAACGGTGGAGCTGTCAGTTGGTGCAGTTCTAAACAAAGTGTCATGGCAGGATCTACATGCGAAGCGGAGTACATAGCTGCTTCGGAAGCAGCAAATGAAGGAGTCTGGATGAAGGAGTTCATATCCGATCTAGGTGTCATACCTAGTGCATCGGGACCAATGAAGATCTTCTGTGACAATACTGGTGCAATTGCCTTGGCAAAGGAATCCAGATTTCACAAGAGGACCAAGCACATCAAGAGACGCTTCAATTCCATCCAGGACCAAGTCCAAGTGGGAGACATAGAGATTTGCAAGATACATACGGATCTGAATGTTGCAGACCCATTAACTAAGCCTCTTCCACGAGCAAAACATGATCAGCACCAAGGCTCCATGGGTGTTAGAATCATTACTGTGTAAACTAGATTATTGACTCTAGTGCAAGTGGGAGACTGAAGGAAATATGCCCTAGAGGCAATAATAAAGTTATTATTTATTTCCTTATATCATGATAAATGTTTATTATTCATGCTAGAATTGTATTAACCGGAAACATAATACATGTTTGAATACATAGACAAACATAGTGTCACTAGTATGCCTCTACTTGACTAGCTCGTTGATCAAAGATGGTTATGTTTCCCGACCATAAACATGAGTTGTTATTTGATTAATGGGATCACATCATTAGGAGAATGATGTGATTGACTTGACCCATTCCGTTAGCTTAGCACTTGATCATTTAGTATGTTGTTACTGCTTTCTTCCTCATGACTTATACATGTTCCTACAACTATGAGATTATGCAACTCCCATTTACCGGAGGAACACTTTGTGTGCTACCAAACGTCACAACATAACTGGGTGATTATAAAGGAGCTCTACAGGTGTCTCCAAAGGAACATGGTGAGTTGGCGTATTTCAAGATTAGGTTTTGTCACTCCGATTGTCAGAGAGGTATCTCTGGGCCCTCTCGGTAATGCACAACACTATAAGCTTTGCAAGCAATGTAGCAAATGAGTTAGTTACGGAATGATGCATTACATAACGAGTAAAGAGAATTGCTGGTAACGAGATTGAACTAGGTATTGAGATACCGATGATCGAATCTCAGGCAAGTAGCATACCGATGACAAAGGGAACAACGTATGTTGTTATGCGGTTTGACCAATAAAGATCTTCGTAGAATATGTAGGAGCCAATATGAGCATCCAGGTTCCGCTATTGGTTATCGACCGGAGACGTGTCTCGGTCATGTCTACATAGTTCTCAAACCCGTAGGGTCCGCATGCTTAAAGTTTCGATGACGGATATATTACGAGTTTATGAGTTTTGATGTACCGAAGGTTGTTCGGAGTACCGGATGTGATCACGGACATGACGAGGAGTCTCAAAATGGTTGAGACATGAATATTTATATATTGGACGACTATATTCGGACACCGGAATGGTTCCGGGGGTTATCGGATATATACCAGAGTACCGGGAGGTTACCGGAACCCCTCGGGGGGTTAATGGGCCACATGGGCCCAAAGTGGAGAAGCGGAGGGGTGGCCAGGGCAGGCCGCGCGCCCCCTCCCCCTCTAGTCCGAATAGGACAAGGAGGGGGGTGGCGCCCCCCCCCTTTCCTTCCTCCCCTCTCTTCCTTCCTTCCCCCTCTCCTAGTCTGACAAGGAAAGGAGGGAGTCCTACTCCCGGTGGGAGTAGGACTCCTCCTGTTGCGCCCCTCCTGGCCGTCCGCCCCCTCCCCCCTTGCTCCTTTATATACGGGGTCAGGGGGGCACCTCTAGACACAACAACAATTGATCCTTGAGATCTATTAGCCGTGTGTGGTGCCCCCCTCCACTATATTCCACCTTGATAATATCGTAGCTGTGCTTAGGCGAAGCCCTGCGTCGGTAGAACATCATCATCGTCACCACGCCGTCGTGCTGACGGAACTCTCCCTCGACACTCGGCTGGATCGGAGTTCGAGGGACGTCGTCAAGCTGAACGTGTGCTAGAACTCGGAGGTGTCGTGCTTTCGGTGCTTGATCGGTCGGGCCGTGAAGACGTACGACTACATCAACCGCGTTGTTACAACGCTTCCGCTTTCGGTCTACGAGGGTACATGGACAACACTCTCCCCTCTCGTTGCTATGCATCACCATGATCTTGCGTGTGTGTAGGAATTTTTTTGAAATTACTACGTTCCCCAACAAGAAGATGGTGCGAGGGGCCGAGTGGAGGGAGACTATGAAGGAATGCACAAGTGCGAGATCGATATTTAGAGAGAGGGGGCGAGAACGTGCGCTGTTGCGCGTAGTGGCGGAGCCATGAAAAATAAATGAGCTAGGGGGCCAAGCATTGCTAATCCTTTACGAGGAGTGTCAATTCATGAACTTAAACCTTTTTTAGTAGCAATTTTCTAGTGATCACATTCATATTAGCCTCGATATATAGTGATGTTAGGGGGGGCAGGGCCCTTACTGCCCCCTGTCTTCGCCATTGTGCACGCGTTTGAGAGATGAAGCGGAAGGCATGGATGATGAGAGGGGGACGTTGGATATATAATTAATGTGGGTGTATTAGCTATATATGTTAATCCTGTATAGAGAGGTATAGATTGATCGACGTGGACGTGGGAAAGAGGGTGAGACCTCACTGGATATATCGATTGATCGGTTTGTGTGGAAAACTATGAAAGACCTAGCTATATACACACATACATAGAGGAACATCGATCGTTGCGCATGCACGCGCGAGAGATAAAGAATGCCCGATATGATGGAGAGGGGGATGTGTGTGGGTGTGTGCCTTCATGGGAGAGCGACTTGAAGAAAAAGATTGCATGTGTGCGATGGATAATGCCGACTGGTAGTGTGTGTGCATGCATGCACGAGAGAAAGTTAGTGGTACAATTATAAAGAGAAGACGACTGTGTGGGTGTAAAAGACTAGGTGAGGTCATAATCAATGTAAAGTTGAATTCAAATATTTGAATAAGAGATCCTGATGTTTGAAACCCATGCATCCATGAATATAATGGAGCTCTGCGCGGTGTGGTTTGGAAACGAGCATGTTGTAATGTATACACATTGAACAAGGTCAGACTGATTTGAATTTGAGATACCGATGGCAAGCATCATTTGGCCACGTCGCATCCGTGCATGGACACACTATTCTAATTGGAGATGATGAGCAGCTTTCGCATCACATATCTATATCTATACCCCTATATATATATTATATTTTATATTTTTTTATATTGTGTGCGGGTAACTTTAACTTTGAAAGATGGTCGTTGGATGAGGCGAATCCGATGGTCCAAAGATGGCAAATTTGAGCACTACTGGCCGTTGGATATCATCTAGATTCCACCAGATTTCGCCACATGTATAATCTAGAAGACTCCATGGTTTAAATTAAGCATAATGCACAAACATAAGAACACAAGCACTTCTTATTTGTTCTAGAATCTTCCGCATCAGAATTGCCCAAATGTTTTTCTACATGATTTGCCATTATTTGTTTTTACTTTATGTCTTACAACGCACAATTCCATGAATCTTAAAATAGATTAGCTTTCTTATAAAAACTAGATGATTTTGAATGAAATGAACTATAAGAATTAAACGAACATCTACATCATGCATATATGACTCAAAGCTTACATGCTATATTGTGGTATTTATTCATAATTTGGTTGCCAGATCTCATGCGTGCAATGCACATGTACCTTACTCTAGTCTAAATGGTGTTTGTCCGTCTGTGTTTTGCGTGTTGAGGTGCAAATTGTCTTTTTTTTGGTACACGTTAAGCTTGTTCTTCCGAAATTTCAAGCCGCGCCTTGTTATGCCGAAAATTCAAGCTAGCGTCTCTGTCTATCGTGTTGCGAAACTCCTGCCTCTTCAACCCGTGCCTTGTTAGCCCAAAATATTTAAGATATATCTTTGTCTCGTTGTGCTCCGACAACTCCCTCCATCTCAACCCGCGCCTTGCTATTCTGAAATTACAACGCGCGTGAAAACTCCCACCTCCTGTGAAATCCCGACACGCGAAATGCCCGTGGTACCCCTGAACCAAAAGAACCGCCTCAAATCGGTGGGGGAACTTTCGTAACTTACCCCACATTTCGGACAAGCGCGTCCCTAAGCCATGGATCCCCACTGCCATCCCATCTGCCCACCCATTCGTACACCAAGGCCGTGAAAACCCGCGACGAAACCCCACACCCTGCTCCGTCCACCACCCAGCCGGAGCCTCTTCCCCGACGACGTCGTCCACAGCAACACGTCGACGTCCCTCATCCACTGTACCGGATGAGGATCCGTCATGGATCTCGTCGTCCCGCCGGTTCAGCCACCCCGTCCTCCACCTCCAAGGAGTTGTCCCAACGTTCCCCTCGTCTTTCGCACCACCTCCATTCCCACACCACTGTCTTCACCTATGAGGGAGTCCTGGATAAGGGGGTATCCGGACAGCCGGACTGTGTACAACGTCCGGACTATTGAAGCGTGAAGATACAAGACTCAAGACTTGGGCCTGTGTCCGGATGGGACTTTCCTTGGTGTGGAAGGCAAGCTTGGCGATCCAGATATTATATTTCCCTCCTTGTAACCGACTCCATGTAAACCCTAGCCCTCTCCGGTGTCTATATAAACGGGAGAGGTTGGTCCTTAGAAGGCCGATCACAATTACATTCATACCATCATAGGCTAGCTCCTAGGGTTTAGCCTCTACGATCTCGTGGTAGATCTACTCTTGTACTACCCATATCATCAATATTAATCAAGCAGGAAGTAGGGTTTTACCTCCATCGAGAGGGCCCAAACCTGGGTAAACACCTGTGTCCCTTACTTCTTGTTACCATCAGCCTTGACGCACAGATCGGGACCCCGTACCCGAGATCCGTCCGCCTTTAGTGCAGCCGCATTGCTCACCCAAGCTTGTTCCTTGGCTAGAGCAAGTTCAGCCCTCAGGGCCTCCACGGCAGCAGCACCATCTGCAGTGAGGACAAATTATATTAATACGTGCCACCTTAATATCTTCCTATGCAATGGGAGACAGGGCACATACCTTGTGATATATCCAGCCGCTCATTCATCAAAGTGATATCAACATCTATCGACCCAATTTGCCTCGATAGTTCGGCAACTTCAATGGACGGGCCGGCGGCTGGACCCACAGGTACCTGCATACGTTTACAGCACTATCATTGGTTTATGATCCCCTGTTTGCCGCCTAGGGCGGGCAACCAGAGTCTCAGGGGCTACTATCTATATGGAGCACACCTAGCGCGTGCCTCACCACCAAAGAAATAAGTGAGTTCTCCATTACATACCTCAAAGCCTCTGAGCAGGCTTGTGAATGCTTTGTTCAAACCGCTTGTAGCGGATGAAATCTTCTTGAGCACCACGCTCATCAATGAGCGGTGCTCCTCCAAGAGCACAGCTCGCTCCAGTAAGCCCGTCAACACGTCCGGACTCAGGGCGGCTGACGCATTGGCTTCCGGCCTTGGCGGATCTGGGCTCCTCCGTGATGACACCTCGGTGTCGCCCGCGTCAAGAACTAGAGAGGCGGGTGGGGTCTCGCTCTCCATCATCTCCGGAGGAACGTCGCCCGAAGACGATCCCTGTTGAGAAGAACTGCCAGCCGGACTGCAAAAAGTTGAGTCCTGGTCATTGATCCAGGAGAAATATAGTACCTCTAGGTTAATGATTAACTTACGACTCATTGGAGGGTTGGCCCGTTGGAGGGCATGATGTGGTGAGGGTGCCTGTTGGGGCAAGGACCCCGGGGAATCCCTTTTTCCCCAATTTGGGCATCTCTGCCTCCAAATCTTCGAAGGCGGCCCTCTTCTTCCCGCGTGGAGAGGCGGCCTTGACCTCTCCTCCCTGACTATCCCCAGTTCGGATGCGTGTGTGTGGGGTTCAGATTTCTCATCCTTCCCCTTGTCTTTCCCCGAGGACATTCTGCTGAGTACCCGGTCGAGCATCTTGGCCACGGTAGGGGCGGGCGAGCCTTCGGGAAGTGGCGCCGGACACCTAATTCTCTCCGCCTTGCTGAGCCACTCCTGGACGCGGATGATGTTTAGAATAAACAATTATGACAAATGCAAAATAGGGTGTCCGGTATCAAAGCTACTTACTTGAGTATCTAGGCGATTGCAGCTTAGGCCCGCGTCCTCGATGGTATCCGGACATGTTACCTTCCGTCCGAAGAACAATTTGCACATCTCTTCGAGCTTTAAGCCGAAGAAGTGCTTCACAGTCCGCGGAGCCTCCGGATTGAACTCCCACAGCCGAAGAGGCCGGCGCTGGCATGGCAGCATCCGCCGGATTAACATCACTTGCATTACGCTGACAAGGTTGATATCCCTCTGGAGAAGCTCCCGGATGCGGTTCTGCAGTATTGGTACGTCGCCTGCGGTCCCCCAATTACGCCCTACGTTCGTCCAGGATGCCAACTGCGGCAGGGGACCCGAGCGGAACTCGGAGGCGGCTACCCAGTTTGTGCCCCTTGGGGTCATAGTATAAAACCACCTCCGCTGCCATACGTCAGATACTTCTGGGAAAGAACCCTCCGTCCATGGGGCATCGATGTTTCTGCTTATTACAGCACCTCCGCACTCCATGTGCCGCCCCTCGATCATCTTCGGCTTCACATTGAAGGTCTTGAGCCATAAGCCGAAGTGTGGCGTGACATGGAGAAAAGCCTCACACACGATAATGAACGACGAGATATGGAGGATGGCATCTGGAGCCAGATCATGAAAATCCAGCCCATAATGGAACATGAGCCCCCTCACGAAAGGATGGAGGGTAAAACCCAAACCATGGAGGAAGTGTGGGACAAAAACGACACACTCATTGGGCTCCGGCGTGGGGATAACTTGTCCCGGAGCAGAAAGCCTGTGCTGGATATCTGCGGTTAAGTATCCGACTTCCATAAGCTTCGCAATGTCCTTCTCCTTGATCGAAGAGGCGACCCACCGGCCTTGAGGATCAGATCCGGACATACTGGCGGATTCCGGAGGGGCGGAGCTTAGGTTTTGGGTGTTAGAACTCGAGGTGGGAGAAGGCGCGATGAAGGTGAAGAAAGAGGTGTAGGTCTCGACCCCTTTATAAATAGGGTGAATATCAAGATTCCCTGGTGTGACCGTTTGAGGCTTATCTAAAAACACACGGGGTAATACCAACGGCCGTCGTGGGGTCACGCACGCTCATATTGATGGAAAATCCCATAATAAAAGGGACACGATCTCTGCCTCGACGGGACGTCCAATAAAACTGCCTCGTAACGCGAGTCATTGTGGGGTAGGAAATGTCGGTTCACATTGAACTGAGCCATGATACAAGGGCACGACGCATGAAGATTGCCAGCAAATCAGAATCTATACCATGCGAAGATCATCTTGCAGATCCGGACGCGGTCTACGTGTTCGATAACCACTTTGGAAAATTCGGAGGAGGAACCCGCCTTGCAATGCCGAAGACAATACTACGCGCCGGACTCATCGTCATTGAAGACAGGTTCAGGGGCTACTAAGGGAGTCCTGGATAAGGGGGTATCCGGACAGCCGGACTGTGTACAACGTCCGGACTATTAAAGCGTGAAGATACAAGACTCAAGACTTTGGCCTATGTCCGAATGGGACTTTCCTTGGCGTGGAAGGCAAGCTTGGCGATCCGAATATTATATTTCCTTCCTTGTAACCGACTCCATGTAAACCCTAGCCCTCTCCGGTGTCTATATAAACCGGAGAGGTTGGTCCTTAGAAGGCCGATCACAATTACATTCATACCATCATAGGCTAGCTCCTAGGGTTTAGCCTTTACGATCTCGTGGTAGATCTACTCTTGTACTACCCATATCATCAATATTAATCAAGCAGGAAGTAGGGTTTTACCTCCATCGAGAGGGCCCGAACCTGGGTAAACACCTGTGTCCCTTACTTCTTGTTACCATCAGCCTTGACGCACAAATCGGGACCCCCTACCCGAGATTCACCGGTTTTGACACCGACAACCTGCACCATCGGAAGAGCATCATCGTCACTGTTTCCTTGGATGAAGTTGCGGCCTAATCGGCGCCACGAAAGAGGTTGTACACTAACCACCGCATTTTCTTCTTGATTTGATCTCACGATGCTGCCGGCGCTCGGTCCCGAGCCGACACGGCGCGGCTCCATCCACGGCGGTGTCGCCGGCCACTTCCTCCATGGTGTCGCTCGCTCGGCGGCGACGTCCACATCAGTAGGAGCTGCAACTACTTTAGCTCTCGCTCGCACTGCTGCTCTGCTCTTTCTCTCGGTCCCCTGCCTGGTCTGCTCTTGCTATTGCTCTTTCTCGCACTACTGCTCTCGCTCTTGCTCTTGCCTGCGATGCTGCTCCGATTTAGCTACACTTCAGTCGACTGAATCAAATTTTGGGTCAGTCGATTTTCAGGCGGTGGGGGGGGGGGGCTCGCCGGGGTGAAGGAAGAACCAGCCGCAGTGGCGAGGGGGCTCGCCGGAGAGGTACCCCACTATCTATATTAGGGTTCAGGGTGGGGGCGATGGTCGCCGGCGGTGGCGGGGCGTTGGCGGGGCGGTGGCGTGGGGATCGCCGGAGAAAAAGCTCGGCACAGGGGGGGCTAGAGGGATGGCTGATAACCCACAAGTATAGACGATCGCAACAGTTTTCGAGGGTAGAGTATTCAACCCAAATTTATTGATTCGACACAAGGGGAGCCAAAGAATATTCTCAAGTATTAGCAGCAGAGTTGTCAATTCAACCACACCTGGAAACTTAGTATCTGCAGCAAAGTGTTTAGTAGCAAAGTAATATGATAGTAGTGGTAACGGTAACAAAAGTAAAGACAATAAAAGTAATGTTTTTGGTATTTTGTAGTGATTGTAACAGTAGCAACGGAAAAGTAAATAAGCGAGAACCAGTATATGGAAAACTCGTAGGCACCGGATCAGCGATGGATAATTATGCCGGATGTGGTTCATCATGTAGCAGTCATAACATAGGGTGACACAGAACTAGCTCCAATTCATCAATGTAATATAGGCATGTATTCCGTATATAGTCATACATGCTTATGGAAAAGAACTTGCATGACATCTTTTGTCCTACCCTCCCGTGGCAGCGGGGTCCTATTGGAAACTAAGGGATATTAAGGCCTCCTTTTAATAGAGAACCGGAACAAAGCATTAGCACATAGTGAATACATGAACTCCTCAAACTATGGTCATCACCGGGAGTGGTCCCGATTATTGTCACTTCGGGGTTGCCGGATCATAACACATAGTAGGTGACTATAGACTTGCAAGATAGGATCTAGAACACACATATATTCATGAAAACATAATAGGTTCAGATCTGAAATCATGGCACTCGGGCCCTAGTGACAAGCATTAAGCATAGCAAAGTCATAGCAACATCAATCTCAGAACATAATGGATACTAGGGATCAAACCCTAACAAAACTAACTCGATTACATGATAAATCTCATCCAACCCATCACCGTCCAGCAAGCCTACGATGCAATTACTCACGCACGGCGGTGAGCATCATGAAATTGGTGATGGAGGATGGTTGATGATGACGACGGCGACGAATCCCCCTCTCCGGAGCCCCGAACGGACTCCAGATCAGCCCTCCCGAGAGAGATTAGGGCTTGGCGGCGGCTCCGTATCGTAAAACGCGATGATTTCTTCTCTCTGATTTTTTTCTCCCCGAAAGCCAATATATGGAGTTGGAGTTGGCGTCGGAGGGCCACCAGGGGGCCCACGAGGTAGGGGGCGCGCCCAGGGGGGCGCCCCCACCCTCGTGAGCAGGGTGTGGGCCCCCTGGTCTTCATCTTTTGCAAGGATTTTTCTTTATTTTTTCTAAGGTGTTCCGTGGAGTTTCAGGACATTCCGAGAATTTTTATTTTCTGCACAAAAAAACAACACCATGGCAGTTCTACTGAAAACAGCATTAGTCCGGGTTAGTTCCATTCAAATCATACAAGTTAGAGTCCAAAACAAGGGCAAAAGTGTTTGGAAAAGTAGATACGACGGAGACGTATCAACTCCCCCAAGCTTAAACCCTTGCTTGTCCTCAAGCAATTCAGTTGACAAACTGAAAGAGAAAAAGAAAAACTTTTACAAACTCTGTTTGCTCTTGTTGTTGTAAACATGAAAAGCCAGCATTCAAGTCTCAGCAATTATTATGAACTAACCATACTCACAATGACATGTAGGTCTCACAATTACTCATATCAATAGCATAATCAGCTAGCGAGCCATAATAGCAAAACTCGGATGACAACACTTTCTCAAAATAATCATAACATGATATAACAAAATGGTATCTCGCTAGCCCTTTCTGAGACCGCAAAACATAAATGCAGAGCACCTTTAAAGATCAAGGACTGACTAAACATTGTAATTCATGGTAAAAGAGATCCAGTCAAGTCATACCCAATATAAACCAATAATAATGAATGCAAACGACAGTGTGCTCTCCAGCGGGTGCTTTTTAATAAGAAGGGTGATGACTCAACATAAAAGTAAATAGATAGGCCCTTCGCAGAGGGAAGCAGAGATTTGTAGAGGTGCCAGAGCTCGGTTTTGAAATAGAGATAAATTATATTTTGAGCGGCATACTTTCATTGTCAACATAACAACTAAAAGACGACGATATCTTCCATGTTAAACAGATTATAGGCGGTTCCCAAACAGAAGGGTAAAGTTTATACTCCCCTTCCTCCACAAGCATCAATCCATGGCTTGCTCGAAACAACGAGTGCCTCCGACATTCAACGGGTCCCAAGGGGAGTTTTGTTTGCAGTTATTTTGATTTAGTTTGCACGAAGCATGGGACTGGGCATCTCGGATACCAGCCATTTTCTCGTGAATGAGGAGCGGAGTCCACTCCTCTTGAGAATAACCCGCCTAACACGGAAGATAAGGACAGCTCTAGTTGACATATGAGCTATTCGAGCATGCAAAACAGAATGTTTATTTGAAGGTTTAGAGTTTGGCACATACAAATTTACTTGGAACGGCAGGTAAATACCGCATATAGGTAGGTATAGTGGACTCATATGGAATAACTTTGGGGTTTAAGGAGTTTGGATGCACAAGCAGTATTCCCGCTTAGTACAGGTGAAGGCTAGCAAAAGACTGGGAAGCGACCAACTGAGAGAGCGACAACAGTCGTAAACATGCATTAAAATTAATTCACACCAAGTACAAACATGAGTAGGATATAATCCACCATGAACATAAATATCATGAAGGCTATGTTGATTTGATTCAACTACATGCGTGAACATGTGCCAAGTCGAGTCACTCAATGCATTTAAAGGAGGATACCACCTCATCATACCACATCATAATCATTCTAATAGCATGTTGGCACGCAAGGTAAACCATTATAACTCATAGCTAATCAAGCATGGCACAAGCAACTATAATCTCTAAATGTCATTGCAAATATGTTTACTTCATAATAGCTGAATCAAGAACGATGAATCATCATATTTACAAAAACAAGAGAGGTCGAGTTCATACCAGCTTTTCTCTTCCCAATAAGTCCATCATATATCATCATTATTGCCTTTCACTTGCACGACCGAACAATGTGTATAATAATAAGAGTGCACGTGCATTGGACTAAGCTGGAATCTGCAAGCATTCAACTCAAGAGAGAAGACAAGTAATATGGGCTCTAAGTTTAAATAAACAATCATGCATATAAGAGCCACTAAGCATTTTCAATATGGTCTTCTCAACCCCCAAGGAAAGGAAAAGAAATAAAAACTATTTACACGGGAAAGCTCCCAACAAGTAAAAAAAGAACGGGAAATATTTTTGGGTTTTCTTTTTAATTCTACTACAAGCATGAAGAGTAAACTAACTAATTTTTTTGGTTTTTTTCTTAAGGTTTATCAAACACACAAGAAGAAAGCAGGAAAAAGAAATTTAAAATAGCATGGATAATACAATGAAAGAGTATGAGCACCGACGTCTAGCAATGAGTGTGAACATAAATGTAATGTCGATGGGAAATACGTACTCCCCCAAGCTTAGGCTTTTGGCCTAAGTTGGTCTATTGCCAGGGATGGCCTGGCGGATATCCGTAGGTGAAGCTGGGGTCGTATTGTGACGCAGCGGCTATCGCGCCTGAGCTGTAGCGTGGAGTCGAGCAACCTCCACTCTCCTTTCGTACTCATCTGCCTCCTCTCTGGTAATAATATGTCTTCTTTTTGCCTGTGAATCAAAGAAAGCAGGAGCAGGAAGAGCAATATGGACTACACGACGCCTGTCAAAGATTAGTCGATACTGGAGAGGTGGTTCAGTCCTCTCAACAAACTGGTGGGAAGCCATAGAATCAAAATCTAAATAAGAAGGGGGTAACTCCATGTCACCCTCACGAATGTCTACCTCAAGAAAATTAGCTAAACGGGTTGCATAAATCCCTCCAAAGAAATCTCCGTTGTGTCTATTCTGATGCAACCTGCGAGCTACAATGGCTCCCGAATGATAAAATTTGTCTCCTAACACAGCACTCCTGAGAATATTGAGATCAGGGACACACATGTGACATGCTTCATCCTTAGCATTTATACATCTACCTATAAGGAGAGAAAAATAATGTATAGCAGGAAAGTGAATGCTCCCTAAAGTGGCTTGTGTTATATCTCTAGATTCCCCCACAGTTATTCTAGCAAGAAAGTCTCTATATTCAGATTTAGGGGGATCCCTGACATTACCCCATGATGGAAGTTTACAAGCAGAAGTGAAATCCTCTAAGTCCATGGTATAGGATTTGTCATACAGGTCAAACATGACTATAAGAGAATTTCGCAAGTGGAAAACTCAAACCTCCTCACAAATGAACTTGTGAGATCATGATACTGGGGGCATTTGTCAGCTTCAAAGTCCTCAAGACCGGCGTTACTCAAATATGTGCTAAATTCTTCTTTGATTCCCACTTGATTCATAAAATTTTCCGACGGCCATTCACAGGGCCTCACAGGAGCGTCTCTTGGTAGTTCCTTGTCAGCATCATGTATTGCAAGCCTGAGACCTTGCTTCCTTGAAGGACCACCTTGGAACATCCTCCTAAGCATATTGTTTCCTATGAAAAATTTCTGATTTTTTTAGTAACTTCAAATAAAAGTGAACCAACTTCAATAAAATCGATAGCAACAACTCCCACAAGTGTCTAGGGCCTATATGAAGCATTGGAACTACTTGGAACCATACAAATTTGACATGCAAGCTCAAGAACATGGTCACCTATGCATCACAAATTTGCAAAGAATAAAGCACTAGAACAAAAACTAATTGGACCAATGGAGGAGTCACATACCAAGGAACAATCTCCCCAAACAGTTTTGAGAGAGGTGCTTTGAGCAAGGAGATCGAAAATCACAGCAATGGGGGCTGGAACTCGTGCTTGAGTTGGTTTTTCATGTTTGTGTGAGGCAGAGGAAGAAGATGGGTGCAAGAATAAGTGGAGGAGAGCCACCTTGAGCCCACGAGGCAGGGGGCGCGCCCAGGGGGGTGGGGTGCGCCCTCCACCCTCGTGGCCAGGTGGCAGCTCCCCCCGTGGTAATTTTTGCACAGTAAATTCTCAAATATTCCCGAAAAAATCATATTAAATTGGCATGGCATTCTGAGGACTTTTATTTTCGGGAAGTTTTTATATTGCACGGATAAGTCAGGAAACAGACAGAAAAATTTTATTTTACTTTATTTCTACTAAATAACAGAAAATATAAAGAGGGTACAGAAAGTTGTGCTTCTAGTTTCATCCATCTCGTGATCATCAAAATGAACCCACTAACAAGGTTGATCAAGTCTTGTTAACAAACTCATTCCGAATAATCCCGGAACCGGAGAAATTTAGAATAACACTAAGTTACCTCAACGGGGATATGAAAATCCCCAACAATAAGAATATCATACTTTTTCTTGACAGTTGGGAGAGGAAATTCAAACCTCCAAATATAATCGATGGAACTTTTCCAATAGAGTTGATACTATAAACTTGAGGTTGTTTCCTCGGAAAATGTACCGTGTGCTCATTGCCATTAACATGAAAAGTGACATTGCCTTTGGTGCAATCAATAACAACCCCTGCAGTATTAAGGAAAGGTCTTCCAAGAATAATAGACATACTATCATCCTCGGGAATATCAAGAATAACAAAGTCCGTTAAAATAGTAACGTTTGCAACCACAACAGGCACATCCTCACAAATACCGACAGGTATAGCAGTTGATTTATCAGCCATTTGCAAAGATATTTCAGTAGGTGTCAACTTATTCAAGTCAAGTCTACGATATAAAGAGAGAGGCATAACACTAACACCGGCTCCAAGATCACATAAAGCAGTTTTAACATAACTTCTTTTAATGGAGCATGGTATAGTAGGCACTCCGGGATCTCCAAGTTTCTTTGGTATTCCACCCTTAAAAGTATAATTAGCAAGCATGGTGGAAATTTCAGCTTCAGGTATCTTTCTTTTATTAGTAATAATATCCTTCATATACTTAGCATAAGGATTTGTTTTGAGCACATCAGTTAATCGCATACGCAAAAAGATGGGTCTAATCATTTCAGCAAAGCGCTCAAAATCCTCATCATCCTTTTTCTTGGATGGTTTCGGAGGAAAAGGCATGGGTTTCTGAACCCATGGTTCCCTTTCTTTACCATGTTTCCTAGCAACAAAATCTCTTTTATCATAACGTTGATTCTTTGATTGTGGGTTATCAAGATCAACAGCAGGTTCAACTTCTACATCATTATCATTACTAGGTTGAGCATCAACATGAACATTATCATTAACATTATCACTAGGTTCATGTTCATCACCTGATTGTGTTTCAGCATCAGAAATAGAGATATCATTCGGATTCTCAGGTGACTCAGCGATAGGTTCACTAGAAGTTTGCAAAGTCCTATCATTTTTCTTTTTCTTCCTTTTAGAAGAACTAGGTATATCAATATTGTTTCTCTGAGAATCTTGCTCGATTCTCTTAGGGTGGCCTTCAGGATACAAAGGTTCCTGAGTCATTCTACCAGTTTTAGTAGCCACTCTAACAGCATAATCATTTTTCTTACTATTCATTTCATCAAGCACTTCTTTCTGAGCTTTAAGTACTTGTTCTACTTGAGTGGTAACCATAGAAGCATGCTTGCTAACAAGTTTAAGTTCACCTCTAATATCAGCCATATAATCACCCAAGCATTTAATCATAAAGGTATTCTGTTTTAGTTGTCTACCAAAATAAGCATTAAAGTCATCTTGCTTAAACATAAAGTCATCAAACTCATCCAAGCACTGACTAGCAATTTTAGTAGGAGGGACTTCAGCTTTATCATATCTATAGAGAGAATTTACCTTTACTACCTGTGTCGGGATATCGGGAGGTTCTTCATTAAATAAGTAATTGAGATCATATACTTCTTCAACAGGCGGTAAATTAAGACCATGTATTTCTTCAATAGGAGGTAGATTCTTAACATCTTCAGCTTTAATACCTTTTTCTTTCATAGATTTCTTTGCCTCTTGCATATCTTCGGGACTGAGAAATAGAACACCTCTCTTCTTCGGAGTTGGTTTAGGAATAGGCTCAGTAATTGGCTCAGGAACTGGCTCAGGAGGTAGCTCGGGAGGTGCCCAATTATTTTCATTTGCCAACATATTATTCAATAGAATTTCAGCGTCATCCGGTGTTCTTTCCCTGAAAAGAGAACCAGCACAACTATCCAGGTAATCTCTGGAAGCATCAGTTAGTCCATTATAAAAGATATCAAATATTTCAGGTTTCTTAAGAGGATGATCAGGCAAAGCATTAAGTAACTTGAGAAGCCTCCCCCAAGCTTGTGGGAGACTCTCTTCTTCAATTTGCACAAAATTGTATATTTCCCTCAAAGCAGCTTGTTTCTTATGAGCAGGGAAATATTTAGCAGAGAAGTAATAAATCATATCCTGGGGACTTTGCACACAACCAGGATCAAGAGAGTTATACCATATCTTAGCATCACCCTTTAATGAGAACGGAAATATCTTAAGTAAATAAAGGTAGCGCGATCTCTCATTATTAGTAAACAGGGCAGCTATATCATTTAACTTAGTAAGATGTGCCACAACAGTTTCAGATTCATAGCCATAATAAAGGATCAGATTCAACCAAAGTAATTATATCTGGATCAACAGAAAAATCATAATAGTCCTGATCAGGAACACAGATAGGTGAAGTAGCAAAAGCAGGGTCGGGTCTCATTCTATCTCTAAGAGATTCTTTACTCCATTTAACTAACAACCTCTTAAGTTCATATCTATCCTGGCAAGCGAAAATAGCTGCAGAAGATTCTGCATCAAAAAGATAACCCTCAGGAATAGCAGGCATAGGTTCATCATCACTAACATCATCGTGTTCGGGTTCAATAATTTCTCTTTCTCTAGACCTAGCAATTTGCTCATCAAGTAATTCACCAAGTGGCACAGTAGTATCAAGCATAGAAGTAGTTTCATCATAAGTATCATGCATAGCAGAAGTGGCATCATCAATAACATGCGACATATCAGAATTAATAGCAGTAGTAGGATTAGGTGTCGCAAACTTACTCATAACAGAAGGAGAATCTAGTGCAAGGCTAGATGGCAATCCCTTACCTCCCCTCGTAGTTGAGGGCAAAATAGTAGTTCGATCATCTTTCAAGTTCTTCATAGTGTCCAGCAGATAAAAATCCCAAGTGACTCAAAGAATAGAGCTATGCTCCCCGGCAACGGCGCCAGAAATTAGTCTTGATAACCCACAAGTATAGGGGATCGCAACAGTTTTCGAGGGTAGAGTATTCAACCCAAATTTATTGATTCGACACAAGGGGAGCCAAAGAATATTCTCAAGTATTAGCAGCTGAGTTGTCAATTCAACCACACCTGGAAACTTAGTATCTGCAGCAAGTGTTTAGTAGCAATGTAATATGATAGTAGTGGTAACGGTAACAAAAGTAAAGACAATAAAAGTAATGTTTTTGGGTATTTTGTAGTGATTGTAACAGTAGCAACGGAAAAGTAAATAAGCGAGAACCAGTATATGGAAAACTCGTAGGCACCGGATCAGCGATGGATAATTATGCCGGATGTGGTTCATCATGTAGCAGTCATAACATAGGGTGACACAGAACTAGCTCCAATTCATCAATGTAATGTAGGCATGTATTCCGTATATAGTCATACGTGCTTATGGAAAAGAACTTGCATGACATCTTTTGTCCTACCCTCCCGTGGCAGCAGGGTCCTATTGGAAACTAAGGGATATTAAGGCCTCCTTTTAATAGAGAACCGGAATAAAGCATTAGCACATAGTGAATACATGAACTCCTCAAACTATGGTCATCACCGGGAGTGGTCCCGATTATTGTCACTTCGGGGTTGCCGGATCATAACACATAGTAGGTGACTATAGACTTGCAAGATAGGATCTAGAACACACATATATTCATGAAAACATAATAGGTTCAGATCTGAAATCATGGCACTCGGGCCCTAGTGACAAGCATTAAGCATAGCAAAGTCATAGCAATATCAATCTCAGAACATAATGGATACTAGGGATCAAACCCTAACAAAACTAACTCGATTACATGATAAATCTCATTCAACCCATCACCGTCCAGCAAGCCTACGATGGAATTACTCACACATGGCGGTGAGCATCATGAAATTGGTGACGGGGGATGGTTGATGATGACGACTGCGATGAATCCCCCTCTCCGGAGCCCCGAACGGACTCCAGATCAGCCATCCCGGGAGAGATTAGGGCTTGACGGCGGCTCCATATCGTAAAACGCGATGATGTATTCTCCCTGATTTTTTTTCTCTCCGAAAGCCAATATATGGAGTTGGAGTTGGCGTCGGAGGGCCACCAGGGGGCCCACGAGGTAGGGGGGCGCGCCCAGGGGGGCGCGCCCCCCACCCTTGTGAGCAGGGTGTGGGCCCCCTAGTCTTCATCTTTTGCAAGGATTTTTCTTTATTTTTTCTAAGGTGTTCCGTGGAGTTTTGGGACATTCCGAGAATTTTTATTTTTTGCACAAAAAACAACACCATGGCAGTTCTGCTGAAAACAGCGTCAGTCCGGGTTAGTTCCATTCAAATCATACAAGTTAGAGTCTAAAACAAGGGCAAAAGTGTTTGGAAAAGTAGATACGACGGAGACGTATCAATGGCCGGGGCGGCGACGGACCGGTGGGGGGAGTGTTTTCGGGGCGGGCAGGGCGGCGCACCGCCGGCTGCGGGCGGCGGGTGGCTGCTGTTTGGCTGGTGGTGGCTGGCAGCTCAGGGGGGGTGGAGGTTTAAGATGAACCGCATGCCCTTGATTTCGCATCCAACAGCTGCAAAATCGACTGACCAGAGATGAAAAAGTCAGTCGGCCGACATGTAGCCTCACCTTGCTAGTGCGTTCAGTTTCGACAGCAAAATTCAGTTTCGATAGCAAAATTCAATTTTGACAGTTAAGTTCAGTTTCGACAGTTAAATTCAGTTTTGACAGTTAAGTTCAGAGATGAGCGGCTGATGTATTTTACATCTAGCACTTTGTGGTTATGTATTTTACGTTATGTATTGGAGATGCTATTAGAGTTCCACTCAGGTTAACGTTGTTTGTTGTCTCTCTTGTCCTGCTTCAACCTCGGCGTCATACAACTCACCGGAGCTGCTCCAACAATGAAACCCTCCATCACAGCGGAGCAGTACCTCGGGCTCCATCTTCAGACGCCTAAGATCTTCTTCCCCTCCTCCCACAACCAAGTCAGCCGGAGCATCCTCACCGGCCAACCCAATCACGCTGAGATCGACATTGCTTCGCCAAAGAGGTTGTACACTTGTTGCATCTCTTTTTTACTCTACATGTTATATATATTGTCCACTGAGCACTCATACTAACGGGAAATACGATTATTTTATCCTACTATATGACAAGCAGTGAGGTACCAGGCAACTTAGCTATCCACGATGGACTCTGAATGCCATCATTATTTATCTCTACGCGTTTGAGTTGTGCATTTGTCGATGGGCCTGGGAGTTGAGCTAGTATGGCAGTGGCCTGGGTCCAAAGTAATAGAAGTAGCACAAAAACATTTTTTTAGTGTAGGATTTTCCTTGCTCAAGCCTGCCTACTAGAATCGCCAGTGCTTGAAAGGAAAAGTGAATGAGAAACATAGGAATTGGAAAGTTTCCTATGGTACTACTTTTCATGAATTTGGTGCAAAGGAATGGAGCAAAGGAAAACTATAGGATTTGTTCCTTTAGTGTCTCCTTGAAAGAAAACCCGTAGGAATTCTAATTTCCACTTCTCCTCCTTTTCATATTCCTATTCATCAAGCACAATACTAAGAGATAGTAGCATAATAGCATTAGAACCATACATTTTCTTGTGGTTTGACTTAATCTCACCATGCTTTTTTGCATCTTGTGATCTTCCAATTGTTGTGAATCAAACACCCAGATTGGTAGAAATCCTGTGTTTTTAAATTCTCTGTTTTGCACGTGCATTCCTATCCTATTCCTATCTATTTCCTATCCCTGCATTGTTAGAATCCTCAAATTCAAACAAGCCCTTACTCAATTACTTCTGTTATAGATATGTGTCAAAGAAAACCTTGTGTGGTTTGTCCTTCTCCTGCGGCGCTGTGTTCCACCCCAGCTCAGCTGCTCCAATGACGGAAGGGTTCACCATAGCAGGGATCCGGTCTCCAGACTGTCTTTCACCGCCTCAGATCATCTTCCCCGCCGCCGGCAGCCACGACAACTGCATTACCATCATCAACTGAGCAGATGACCTTGAGGACTACACGGGTCCGCAAGAGAGGTCGCACTCTTCCGTGTCTGCTTACGTTATGCATCGCTTAATATGATGACATGCTACATTATCATTGTATTCACCTATTAGACTCCGAGTTAGGTCCAAACTAATACTAAAACTTGAGTTTTTAAATGGTTGTGGGGTACATATTGGGGCAGCAATCAGTACTATCTGTCTACTATCTAGTTAATCTCTGGTGTCTACTATGAGTTTCATGTTGGGTGCAAACAAACATTGAAGGAGCCATTATCTGTATTTTTTAACTAAAGCTATTATCTCCCTGCTATCATTGGTTTTGGGTCTATCCACAATTTGCTACCATCACTCTGGATTTGTGCATGCACTCCTTACATAATCTCACTATGTTTTATTCCTATGCATGCCAGTTATTGTACACAATGGAACTGATCATGTAGAGCAAAAGAGACGAGCCTTGCGTGGCAATAAAATTTCATGCAGACGCCATTCCATGGTGGCCGGAAAGGCAGCCCCCGTCCACCCATTTCGGATCGTAATCAAGAGGAAGATAGCTATTCCGAGGGGCATTCAGAAGGAGAAGACCACTCCTATTTACCCCATGAGGTCTTCACTCTAACTTGGCATGCTGATGTTGGTAATATCATGCATATGGTGCCTTACATTGCTTACTATATACATTAAAGATGTCATCTGCTTAGTTTAGACATGCTTTGTGTCAATGCCATCTGCTTAGTTTCTTTATCGTATATGTGAATCATGCAATGCCATCTTGTTTAGCCAGGCACCATATATGTGAATTTTGCAATGCTACCCTGGTTAGACAGTCATCTTATATGTGAATTATATCATGCCATCATTTTTTACTACTTGTTAAATTTGTCAACAATTTTAGTACATTCAATTACTCTTCTTGTGCATCAGCCATTCGGCACGGTCATGGAAAAATCTGGAGTGGAAACAAGGTCTTCAGAGAAGACAATGTTATCTGACGAAGCGCATGTCTTGCTGGTTACCGATAGCTCCTCAAAGGAGGATTCAGAGATAGATGACCAGTCATATCCCCCCCCCCGAGGTGCATGCCCTAACTTGGCAGGGTTATGTTGCTCATATCGTGCGTATGGTATCTTGCATTGCTATGTTATTTGCTTAGTTTAGACATGCTTTGTGTGAATGCCACCTATTTAGTGTCTAATTACCTTATATGTGAATTATGCAATGCCATCTTGTTGCAAGACATTATATATGTGAATTATGCAATGTTATCTTGTTGCAAGGCATTATGTATGTGAATTATGCAATGCCATGTTGTTTAGGCAAGCGTCATATATGTGAATTATATCATGCCGTCCTTTTTTTGTATTTCTCATTGCTTTTGTCGACAATGTTTGTATATTCAACTACTCTTCTTGTGCATCATCCATTTGAATTGGTGATGGAGAAATCTGGAGCGAAAACAAGGTCTTCAGAGCAGACAATGCTACCTGCTGAAGCAGATATCTTGCTAGTTACAGATAGCTCTTCAGAGGAGGATTCAGAGGCAAATAACCAGTCCTATTATCCCCCTGAGGTGTATGCTCAAACTTGGCAGGGTTATATTACTCATATAGTGCATATGTTGTATTGCAATGCTTAGTTTTTACATCATATACACACTATTGAATGCCATCTCCTTAGTAGACACATCATATATGCGATTGCCCTCTACTCACTTCCTTAGTATATAAATCATATATTTGAATTATGTCATGCCATGATGTTTACATAGACAGCATGTATCTGAATTATGGCATGCCAACCCATTTTCTAAAGACATAATATAGTTATATCATCTCATCTTGTTTACATAGTCATCATATTTTAAATTATGTCATTCTATCCGTGAATTATATCATGTCATCATGTTTCCATCGACGGCATGTTTGTGATTTATGGCATGCCAACCACTTTAATAGACACATCGTATAGTTATATCATGTCATCCTGTTTACATAGTCATCATATTTTGAAGTATGTCATTCTATCATGTTTAGTTAGCCATCATACATGTGAAATTGTGTCACGCTATCCTATTTAATTAACCATCATATATGTGAAATTATGTCCTGCTATTCTGTTTGCTTAGACAACATAAATGTGAATTATTTCATGTCCGGTTTTCTTCCCTACTATCCATTGCACCTATCTATCTTACAATGTATGTACATTCAATTACTTTTCTTGTTTATCAGTCATTTCAATTGAGGGAGTGATGGCAGTATCTGTGGGAGTAAAAACACGGTCTTCAGAAAAGATCGTGCTACCTGTCGATGCAGATAGAACCACGGTTGTACTTGCCCAAGAACCAGCCACACCACACATAACCCACACTCATGCAGATTGTACCCTGCTATGTCTTGAGCTTGCATTGGTTTTCCTTGAAGAGGAAAGGGTGATGCAGCAATAGTAGCGTAAGTATTTCCCTCAGTTTTTGAGAACCAAGGTATCAATCCAGTAGGAGGCTCCTCAAAAGTCCCACACACCTACACAAACAAACAAAGAACTCGCAACCAACACAATAAAGGGGTTGTCAATCCCTTCACGACCACTTGCGAAAGTGAGATCTAATAGAGATAGTATGATAAGATAAATATATTTTGGTATTTTATAATATAGATGTAAAAAGTAAAGATGCAAATAAAAGTAGATTGGGAGCAAATATGATAAAGGATAGACCCGGGGGCCATAGGTTTCACTAGAGGCTTATCTCAAGATAGCATAAGTATTACGGTGGGTGAACAAATTACTTTCGAGCAATTGATAGAAAAGCGAATATTTATGAGATTATCTAGGCATGATCATGTATATAGGCATCACGTCCGCAACAAGTAGACCGACTCCTGCCTGCATCTACTACTGTTACTCCACACATCGACCGACTCCTGCCTGCATCTAGAGTATTAAGTTCATAAGAACAGAGTAACGCATTAAGCAAGATGACATGATGTAGAGGGATAAACTCATGCAATAAGATATAAACCCCATCCTTTTATCCTCGATGGCAACAATACAATACGTGCCTTGCAACCCCTGCTGTCACTGGGTAAGGGCACCGCAAGATTGAACCCAAAGCTAAGCACTTCTCCCATGGCAAGAAAGATCAATCTAGTAGGCCAAACCAAACTGATAATTCGAAGAGACTTGCAAAGATAACTCAATCATACATAAAAGAATTCAGAGGAGATTCAAATATTTCTCATAGATAAACTTGATCATAAACCCACAATTCATCGGATCTCGACAAACACACCACAAGAAGAGTTTACATCGAATAGATCTCCACAAGAGAGGGGGGAACATTGTATTGAGATCCAAAAAGAGAGAAGAAGCCATCTAGCTAATAACTATGGACCCGAAGGTCTGTGGTAAACTACTCACAACTCATCGGAGGGGCTATGGTGTTGATGTAGAAACCCTCCGTGGTTGATTCCCCCTCCGGCAGAGCGCCGACGAAGGCTCCAAGATGGGATCTCGTGGATACAGAAGGTTACGGCGGTGGAAATTGTGTTTCGTTGGCTCCCTAGATGTTTTCGGGGTACATAGGCTTATATAGGAGGAAGAAGTATGTCGGTGGCTGCCCGAGGGGCCCACGAGACAGGGGGCGCGCCCTACCCTCTCGTGGACGCCTCGGCTGCTTCTTGACTTGCACTCCAAGTCCTCTGGATCACGTTCGTTCCAAAAATCACGCTCCCGAAGGTTTCATTCCGTTTGGACTCCGTTTGATATTCCTTTTCTTCGAAATACTGAAATAGGCAAAAAAAACAGCAATACGGGCTGGGCCTCTAGTTAGTAGGTTAGTCCCAAAAATGATATAAATGTGTAAAATAAAGCCCATAAACATCCAAAAGGGGTAATATAATAGCATGGAACAATCAAAAATTATAGATACGTTGGAGACGTATCAGGCATCCCCAAGCTTAATTCATGCTTGTCCTCGAGTAGGTAAATGATAAAAAAGAAATTTTTGATGTGGAATGCTACCTAGCATAATTCTTGATGTAATTTTCTTTATTGTGGCATGAATGTTCAGATCCAAATGATTCAAAATAAAAGTTCATATTGATAAAAGAAATAGTAACACTTCAAGCATACTACTCAAAGTAATCATGTCTTCTCAAAATAACATGGCAAAAGAAAGTTCATCCCTACAAAATCATATAGTTAGGCTATGCTTCATTTTCGTCACACAAAGATGTTCCCGACATCTATACCCCCGATGACAAGCCAAGCAATTGTTTCATACTTAAATAATCTCAAACTTTTTCAACCTTCACGCAATACATGAGCGTAAGCCATGGATATAGCACTATGGGTGGAATAGAATATGATGATGGGGATTGTGTGGAGAAGACAAAAAAGGAGAAAGTCTCACATTGACGAGGATAATCAACGGGCTATGGAGATGCCCATCAATTGATGTCAACATGAGGAGTAGGGATTGCCATGTAACGGATGCACTAGAGCTATAAATGAATGCTCAACAAAAGAAAACTAGTGGGTGTGCATCCAACTCGCTTGCTCACGAAGACCTAGGGCATTTGAGGAAGCCCATCGTAGGAATATACAAGCCAAGTTCTATAATGAAAAATTCCCACTAGTATAAAAAGACAACTTATGAGACTCGCTATATTAAAAACATGGTGCTACTTTGAAGCACAATATATGAGACTCACTGCATGAAGAACAAGGTGCTACTTTGAAGCACAAGTGTGGAAAAAGAGATAGTAACATTGCCCTTTTTTATTTATTTTCTCTTTTTTCTTTTTTTTTCTTTGGCCTTTTTTCTTTGGCCTTTCTTTCTTTTCTTTTTGGGCAATGCTCTAATAATGATGATCATCACACTTCTATTGGTTACAACATATGAAAGACAACTCGAAACTAGAACAAAATATGACTCTACATGAATGCCTCCGACGGTGTACCGGGATGGTGCAATGAATCAGGAGTGACATGTATGAAAAATAATGCATGGTGGCTTTTCCACAAATACGATGTCAACTACATGATCATGCAATGGCAATATGACAAAAGTAAAGTATGTCATGATGATGATGAACGGAACGGTGGAAAGTTGCATGGCAATATATCTCGGAATGGCTATGGAAATGCCATAATAGGTAGGTATGGTGGCTGTTTTGAGGAAGATATAAGGAGGTTTATGTGTGATAGAGCGTATCATATCACGGGGTTTGGATGCACCGGCGAAGTTTGCACCAACTCTCAAGGTGAGAAAGGGCAATGCACGGTACCGAAGAGGCTAGCAATGGCGGAAAGGTAAAAGTGCGTATAATCCATGGACTCAACATTAGTCAAAAGAACTCATATACTTATTGCAAAAATTTAGAAGTAATCAAAAATCAAGTACTATGCGCATGCTCCTAGGGGGATAGATTGGTACGAAAAGACCATCGCTCGTCCCCAACCGCCACTCATAAGGATGCACAAGCCAGGTACACTTCATGTTTCAAATTTTTTACACAACTTTAACCATACGTGCATGCTACGGGACTTGCTAACTTGAACACAAGCATTCTTTAAATTCATAATCACCCAACTAGCATGACTTTAATATCACTACCTCCATATCTCAAAACAATTATCAAGTATCAAACTGATCATAGCATCCAATTCACTTCCTATAATAGTTTTTATTATACCCAACTTGGATGCCTACCATTCTAGGACCAATTTTATAACCATAGTAAATACCATGCTGTTCTAAGAGACTCTCAAAAAGATATAAGTGAAGCATGACAGGCTAACAGTTTCTACAAAAATAAGTCACCACCGTGCTCTAAAAGATATAAGTGAAGCACTAGAGCAAAAACTATCAAGCTCAAAAAATATAAGTGAAGCACATAGAGTATTCTAGCAAATTCAATCAAGTAGGCTTCTCCCAAAAGGTGTGTACAGCAAGTATGATTGTGGTAAACTAAAAAGCAAAGATTAATATAATACACGATGCTCCAAGCAAAACACATATCATGTGGTGAATAAAAATATAGCTCCAAGTAAAGTTACCAATGAATGAAGACGAAAGAGGGGATGCCTTCCCGGGGCATCCCCAAGCTTAGGCATTTGTCTATTCTTGAATATCTTGGGGTGCCATGGGCATCCCCAAGCTTAGGCTTTTGCCACTCCTTATTCCATAGTCCATCCAAGCTTTACCCAAAACTTGAAAACTTCACAACACAAAACTCAACAGGAAATCTTATAAGCTCCGTTAGTGAAAGAAAACAGAAACACCACATAAGGTACTGTAATGAAATCATTATTTATTTATTTTGGTGTTCAACCTACTGTATTCCAACTTCTCTATGGTTTATAAACTATTTTACTAGCCATAGATGCATCAAAATAAGCAAACAACACACGAAAAACAGAATCTGTCAAAAACAGAACAGTCTGTAGCAATCTGTAACTAACGCAAACTTCTGGAACTCTAAAAATGCTACCAAAATAGGAAGTCCTAGAAAATTTGTTTATTGATCAGTAGAAAATATAATCAACGCAAAAGCATGTTTCTGTGATTTAACAAAACTAAATTCGTGCGCAGAAAGTTTCTGTTTTTCAGCTGAATTAAATCAACTATCATCATAGGTTATCCTATAGGTTCTACTTGGCACAAACACTAATTAAAAGATAAAAACACATCTAACCAGAAGATAGATGCAAGAATTATTACTAAACAGGAGCAAAAACAAAAAACATAAAGAAAATTGGGTTGCCTCCCAACTAGCGCTATCGTTTAACGCCCCTAGCTAGGCATAAAAGCGAAGATAGATCTAAGTAGTGCCATCTTTAATTTTCAGTTTTTTAGCGGAGTCATGCTCGAATCCGGGAGGTTCTTTCCGCTTCCCTTCATACTCGGAAATTTTTAGACCTAAAGAATCCAACCGCTTATTGTAAAGATTAATCAACATATTCATGCGGTGAAGATTTTCGCTAACACTTTTAAGAGGCTCAAGAGACTTTTGTAATATTTTTGTCACTTTGCAAATCTTTCCAAACACTTGGGTTTCTTCTTGGTTAGGATGTGGTCCTCCCTTTTGAGGTAGTGTTCCCACTATTCCCTCTATAATTTCATGCGTGATACTGGGATCAATTTCAATAAAGTTTCCCTTGGCAATGCAATCCAAGAGTTGTCTATGCGTCATATTTAACCCAACATAAAAATTGCGAAGAAGAATTCTAAAGTTCACCTCTAGGGTGCACTTGCAATAAGATTCCATCATCCTATACCAAGCATCTTTTAAGTTTTCTCGTTGCTTTTGCTTGAAGTGAAGAACTTCAAACTTGGGAGACATAGGAGCGGATAAGGAACTAGACATAACGACGAGCAAATAACGGGCAAGCGAAAGAGAGGAGGGCGAATAAAACGGCAAGGGTGAAGTGGGGGAGAGGAAAATGAAAGGCAAATGGCAAATAATGTAAATGCGAGGGAGATGAGTTTGTGATAGGTACTTGGTATGTCTTGACTTGAGCAAAGACCTCCCCGGCAACGGCGCCAAAAATCCTTCTTGCTACGTCTTGAGCTTGTGTTGGTTTTCCTTGAAGAGGAAAGGGTGATGCAGCAATAGTAGCGTAAGTATTTCCCTCAGTTTTTGAGAACCAAGGTATCAATCCAGTAGGAGGCTCCTCAAAAGTCCCACGCACCTACACAAACAAACAAAGAACTCGCAACCAACGCAATAAAGGGGTTGTCAATCCCTTCACGGCCACTTCCGAAAGTGAGATCTAATAGAGATAGTATGATAAGATAAATATATTTTTGGTATTTTATAATATAGATGCAAAAAAGTAAAGATGCAAATAAAAGTAGATTGGGAGCAAATATGATAACGGATAGACCCGGGGGCCATAGGTTTCACTAGAGGCTTCTCTCAAGATAGCATAAGTATTACGGTGGGTGAACAAATTACTGTCGAGCAATTGATAGAAAAGTGAATAATTATGAGATTATCTAGGCATGATCATGTATATAGGCATCACGTCCGCAACGAGTAGACCGACTCCTGCCTGCATCTACTACTATTACTCCACACATCGACCGACTCCTGCCTGCATCTAGAGTATTAAGTTCATAAGAACAGAGTAACGCATTAAGCAAGATGGCATGATGTAGAGGGATAAACCCATACAATATGATATAAACCCCATCTTTTTATACTCGATGGCAACAATACAATACGTGCCTTGCAACCCCTGCTGTCACTGGGTAAGGACACCGCAAGATTGAACCCAAAGCTAAGCACTTCTCCCATGGCAAGAAAGATCAATCTAGTAGGCCAAACCAAACTGATAATTCGAAGAGACTTGCAAAGATAACTCAATCATACATAAAAGAATTCAGAGGAGATTCAAATATTTCTCAGAGATAAACTTGATCATAAACCCACAATTCATCGATCTCGACAAACACACCGCAAAAAGAGTTTACATCGAATAGATCTCCACAAGAGAGGGGGAAAACATTGTATTGAGAACCAAAAAGAGAGAAGAAGCCATCTAGCTAATAACTATGGACCCGAAGGTCTGTGGTAAACTACTCACAACTCATTAGAGGGGCTATGGTGTTGATGTAGAAGCCCTCCGTGGTCGATTCCCCCTCCGGCAGAGCGCCGGGGAAGGCTCGAAGATGGGATCTCGTGGATACATAAGGTTACGGCAGTGGAAATTGTGTTTCGTTGGCTACCTGGATGTTTTCAGGGTACGTAGGCTTATATAGGAGGAAGAAGTACGTCGGCGGCCGTCCGAGGGGCCCACGAGACAGGGGGCGCGCCCTACCCTCTCGTGGCCGCCTCGGCTACTTCTTGACTTGCACTCCAAGTCCTCTGGATCACGTTCGTTCCAAAAGTCACGCTCCCGAAGGTTTCGTTCCGTTTGGACTCCGTTTGATATTCCTTTTCTTCGAAATACTGAAATGGGAAAAAAACAGCAATACGGGCTGGGCCTCCGGTTAGTAGGTTAGTCCCAAAAATGATATAAATGTGTAAAATAAAGCCCATAAACATCCCAAAGGGGTAATATAATAGCATGGAACAATCAAAAATTATAGATACGTTGGAGACGTATCATACCCCTACCCAGTTGGACAGAGAACCAGCTACACCCCTTCTAACCCCAACTCCAGCAGATAGACACCCGGTTCCCGTTGACATAGCACCGTCTCCACCATAGAGCACCCAAACACGAGCAGTTAGTAAGGCAACTGCAGTGCCAAATCACGAGGACCACCACTCTGAACCCGAAGTCAACGCTTAAAGCAGAAGAAGAATTGTTCTCAGGTCAGGTTCCGTAGCTATGGTTCATACTACTTTGCTCTTGCATCATTGTATTTACTGATATCAACTAATTTCAAATTTGAAGGATGCAATTGAAACTCCAATGGCGCAACAGGTATGTTTTAAACATGTTTCTTCAACGTGTTTGGCTATTTGCTGTTGTAACTTGCTCTATGGTGATTTCAGTTTCAATTGAACAAACAGTTATGTTCTCATGCCATGCACATTACAAGTGTTGTTATTGCTATGTAGTTTCCCACACTTATATTCTGTATATGCTGCTTTGTCTTAAATAGATATGATTCGAACTGTATCTATCTTGATTTGGCAACATAAACTAGAATGATATAGACCATACAGTGACCATACTACATAGATATATGTTTGTTTCATGTTGTTATCATGTCCATCTTACTACTGAACTGGTTTACCAAAATGAGTTTCATATACTACACTGTAAACCCGAGATGTGTTTGTTTGTTTCTCTTTTAGAACGTGGATAAAATATTGGAGAAGAGTACCCTGTTATGCAATGGTAAAGGAAGTAATGCAGATAAGGTTCAAGATAGTGAGACATCCTTGTTGGTCTCCAAGAAAGCTGATAAAAAATATATTGAAGACACTGAGACATCCCCAAAGTCCTGTCTTGATGTAGTGTTCGAGTTACTGGCTACCACTGCTAGCACTAGCTCTTCAAATTCGTTGCCTGAATCAGTTCGGCTTCTTGAGTCTCAACTTCAAGTTGAAAGACCTCGATCAAATGTTATGCGATAGGAAGCCGAAGGACTGAGGAAGTCCCTGCAGAATTCAGATGCATACTTTCTGGTGCAATAGCAAGCGCTGGAGGACTTAAGTGCCAAACAAGAGAAAGTTAATAAGCTTGCTAAGCATCTTGCCAGCATTATGGGTACCCAGGATATTGTTTCTTGAGCTCTTCTGAAGTGGTTTCAGTTCTGGACTTGTTTTGCTGCGGCGTTTATATGTTCCTGTGTTCCCTATATTTGCATTGGTGGCGAACTTTGATGCCTAGTGGATGCAATATGTGTAATAGCTGTGATAGCCTAGCGTAAGTTGCTTGCTTATTTATTTCCTTGTCGTCTTGTTTATTTGTTTGCTTGTAGTCAGTGCAGTTCTTTTTCCACGGTTTGCTAGTGGCTGAAATAACCTATTTTTTGAAACTAGGCCACAATAACCATGGGCTAATATTTACTGTAGTGACACTAGGCCTCCTACGGGCTGTAGAAACAGTGGGCCTTCTACGGGTCGTAGAAATAGTGGGCCTTCTACAGGCCATAGAAACAATGGGCCTTCTACGGGCCATAGAAACAATGGGCCTTCTACGGGCTGTATCATCAATGGGCCTTATATGGGCCGTATGATCGATTGGCCAAACATGGGCCAAACAGACCGCATTATGGCTGTAAACGGGCTAGAGTTGGAATCGTCCATTCATGGGCCGACCATAACGGGCCATCGTTAATAGGCCGTATTTGATGATGCTATGAAAACGGCCCAACGTATTAACGGGCCACAAACGGGCCGACTGTAACGACGGGCTGAATTTGGCCCACAAGCAGAAAATGATAGTAACGGGCCGTAAATAAACGAATGCTGGAAATGAGCCCAAGAATAAATGGGCTCTGAGAAGGTCGAAAGATAACATGGGCTGGAAACGGCCCAACGGAATAACGGGCCGTTAATGGGTATAAAGTGATACACTGTTCTTTACGGGCTAGTTTCACCACAGGACGTTAATGGGTGTAAAGTGATACACTGTTCATTACGGGCCAGTTTCACCACGGGCCATTAATGGGTGTAAACTGATACACTGTTCATTACGGGCCAGTTTCACCATGGGCCATTAATAGGCCAAGAGTTACATAGGGCCTCATATGGGCCGAAAGACGTCATGGGCCATACATGGGCCAGAAGTGAAAATGGGCTGGAATCATATTGGATGGTCCAGATGACGCTACTGGGCCTAATTCGGATAGGGCGTAACGGGCCTTGGGTTAGCGGGTTGTAAATGGGCTATATGCGAACATGCCGTTACCAGGCTTTCCATGGGCCGGCCCGCCACCTTTTGACCAAGTCAAACCGGTCGGCCTTTTCACAGGAATGGGCCTCTGTTGGGCCGTGCCATGTGTCGACGTATCATAGGCGCCTTCTGTCCAATGAGTGGACGACATCTATCCCAGCGATGAGCCGACACGTGTTTCCTCCAGCCAATGATGATTTTACACGTGGAAAATCCCCATTGGTTGGGGCTGTTAACGGGTTATCGGATCCAAAACCCAACCCGATAGCTTAACGGCGCTCCGTTACGGTGGATGCCACGTGTCGGTCACCCTTGACGAAAACACTTCTGTGACGCGTGATTTATCGTCATGGAAGTGAACACTTCCGTGATGATAATTTTGGTAATGTCAAGAAACACTTCTACGACAGCACAGGTATGACTATCTTGATTTTGTCATAAAATCATCATGGATGTACATGTATGACAAAAAACGTGACCTACTGTGACAAACACGTATCATCACGGAAGTGTATTTTTTTGTAGTGTTTGGGTTCAATCTTGCGGTGTCCTTTGCCAGTAACAGCAGGGGCAGCAATGCACGTATTGTATTGTTGCCATCGAGGATAAAAAGATGAGGGTTTTATCATATTGCTTGAGTTAATTCCTCTACATCATGTCATCTTACTTAATGTGTTACTCTGTTCTTTATGAACTTAATACTCTAGATGTGTGCTGGACAGTGGTCAATATGTGGAGTAATAGTAGTAGAGGCAGAATCATTTCGGTCTACTTGATAGGGACGTGATGCCTATATTCATGATCATTGCCTTAGATATCGTCATAACTTTGCGCTTTTCTATCAATTGCTCGGCAGTAATTTGTTCACCCACTGTATTATTTTCTATCTTGAGAGAAGCCTCTAGTAAAACCTATGGCCCCCGGGTCTATTTTCCATCATATAAGTTTCTGATCTACTATTTTGCAATCTTTTACTTTCAAACCAAAAATACCAAAAATATTTACTTTATCATTTATCTATCTCTATCATATCTCATTTTTGCAAGTAGCCGTGAAGGGACTGACAACCCCTTTATCGCGTTGGGTGCAAGTTGTTTGATTGTTTGTGCAGGTATTCGGTGATTTGTGTGTTGTCTCCTACTGGATTGCTAACCTCTCCTACTAGATTGATACCTTGGTTCTCAAACTAAGGGAAATACTTATCTCTACTTTGTTGCATCACCCTTTCCTCTTCAAGGGAAAAACCAACGTAAGCTTAGGAGGTAGCAGGAAGAATTTCGGGCGCCCTTGCCGAGGAGATCTACGCCAAGTCAAGACATACCAAGTACCCATCATAAACTCTCATCTCTTGCATTAGATTATTCGCCATTCGCCTCTTGTTTTCCTCTCCTCCTATTCTAAAACAATTTTTGAAAATATTTGCCTTTTTTCGCCCCTCTTTCGTTCGTCTTTCGTTTGCTTTTTGTGTGGTCGTGTGTTGGATTGCTTGCTTTGTCATGATGGCTCAAGAGAATACTAAATTGTGTGACTTTCGCAACACCAATAATACTGATTTTTTAGTACTCTGATTGCTCCCGCCACTAGTGCGGAATCTTGCAAAAAAAATGCCGCTTTGCTGAATCTTGTTATGAAAGATCAATTTTCTGGCCTTCCTAGTGAAGATGCCGCTTCCCATCTAAACAATTTCTTTGATTTGTGTGATATGCAAAAGAAAAAAGATGTGGATAATGATCTTCTTAAATTGAAGTTATTTCCGTTCTCGCGTCGAGATCGTGCTAAAACTTGGTTTTCATCTTTGCCTAAAAATAGTATTGATTCATGGAATAAATGTAAAGATGCTTTTATTTCCAAGTATTTTCCTCCCGCTAAAATCATCTCCCTTAGGAACAAGATTATGAATTTTAAGCAACTTGATCATGAACATGTTGCACAATCTTGGGAGAGGATGAAATTGAGGATACGAAATTGCTGTTCACATGGTTTGAATTTGTGGATGATTATACAAAAAAATTATGCCGGGTTGAATTTTGCTTCTTGAAATCTCTTAGATTCGGCCGCGGGAGGTACTTTTATGGAAATTACTTTAGGAGAAGCTACTAAACTCCTAGATAATATTATGGTTAATTATTCTCAATGTCATATCGAAAGATGTTCCACTAGTAAAAAAGTGCATGCGATTGAAGAGATTAATGTTTTGAGTGGAAAGATGGATGAACTTATGAAATTATTTGCTAGCAAGAGTTCTTCTATTGATCCTAATGATATGCCTTTGTCTACTTTGATTGAAAATAATAATGAATCTATGGATGTGAACTTTGTTGGTAGGAACAATTTTGGTAATAACGCGTATAGAGGAAATTTAATCCTAGGCCATTTCCTAGTGATTCCTCTAATAATTATGGTAATTCCTACAACCATTCTTATGTAAATTATAATAAGATGCCGTTTGATTTTGAGACTAGTGTTAAAGAATTTATGAGTTCGCAAAAGAATTTCAATGCTTTGATTGAAGAAAAATTGCTTAAGATTGATGATTTGGCTAGGAACATGGATACAATTTCTCTTGATGTTGATTCTTTGAAACTTAGATTTATTCCACCCAAGCTTGATATTAGTGAGTCTCTCAAAGCTATGGGAATTTCCATTGATGAGTGCTAAGAAAGAACCACTAAGATGCATGCCAAACGAGATTGGTTTGTAAAATCGTGTTCTTCTAGTTTCCGTGAAAATAATGATGAAGATCTTAAAGTGGTTGATGTGACTTCTATTGAATCTTTGTTTTCCAATATAAAGCTTGATAAAGATGGAACTGGAGATGAGTCAACTTTAGGTAAAAGGCGTCCCAATGATTCAGTGTTTTTAGATCTTGATGCAAAAATTAATAAAAGTGGGATTGGTGAGGTCAAAAAAACTTAAGTAGCAATGAACCCACTCTTTTGGATCTCAAGGAATTTAATTATGATAATTGTTCTTTAATATATTTTATTTCCTTATTGCAATCCATGTTGAATTCTCCTCATACTTATAATCAAAACAAAGCTTTTACTTAACATGTCGTTGATGCTATGATGCAGTCTTTTGAAGAAAAGCTTGAATTGGAAGTTTCTATCCCTAGAAAACTTTATGATGAGTGGGAACCTACTATTAATATTAACATCAAATATTATGAGTGACATGCTTTGTGTTATTTGGGTGCTAGTGTTTCCACGATTCCAAAAACTTTATGTAATGTGCTAGGTTTCCATGAATTTGATGATTGTTCTTTAAATTTGCATCTTGCGGATTCCACTACTAAGAAACCTATGGGAAGGATTAATGATGTTCTTACTATTGCAAATAGGAATTATGTGCCCGTATATTTCATTGTTCTTGATATAGATTGCAATCCTACATGTCCTATTATTCTTGGTAAACCTTTCCTTAGAAAAATTGGTGTAATTATTGATATGAAAAGGAAATTTCAATTTCTATTAAGGAAGGGCATGGAACACTTTCCAAGAAAGAAAATTAAATTGCCTTATAAATCTATTATGAGAGCCACTTATGGATTGCATACCAAAAATGACAATACCTAGATCTATTCGTGTTTTTATGCCTAGCTAAGGGCGTTAAACAATAGTGCTTGTTGGGAGGCAAGCCAATTTTATTTTTGTTATTTGCTTTTTGGTTATGTTTTGCTTTAAATAATTCATCTAGCCTCTGGTTAGATGTGGTTTTGTGTTTTAGTTAGTGTTTGTGCCAAGTAAGACCTTTGGGATGGCTTACGGTGATAGTTGTTTTGATCTTGCTGAAAAAAAGAAACTTTTGCACCCAGAAAAATAATTTTCATTTTTTTACAGAAGCATGATTTTGATCTAATTCGTTTTCCACAAGATTGGTACATGAATTTCCCAGGTTGTCCTAATTGTTCAGAATTTTTGGAGCTACAGAAGTATTCGAGAGTTACAGATTACTACAGATTGTTCTGTTTTTGATAGATTCTGTTTTTTATGTGTTGTTTGCTTATTTTGACGAATCTATGGGTAGTATCGGGGGGTATGAACCATGGAAAAGTTGGAATACTATAGATATTACACCAATATAAATAAAGAATGAGTTCACAACAGTACCAAAAGTGGTGATTTATTTTTCTTATACAAATGGAGCTTATGAGATTTTCTGTTGAGTTTTGTGTTGTGAAGTTTTCTAGTTTTGGGTAAGGGGAATAAGGAGTGGCAAGAGACTAAGCTTGGGGATGCCCAAGGCACCCCAAGGTAATATTCAAGGACAACCAAGAGCCTAAGCTTGGGGATGCCCCTGAAGGCATCCCCTCTTTCATCTTCGTCTAACGGTAACTTTACTTGAGGCTATATTTTTATTCACCACATGATATGTGTTTTGCTTGGAACGTCTTGCATGACTTGAGTCTTTTATTTTTAGTTTGCCACAATCATCCTTGTTGTACACAGCTTTTGAGAGGGACACGCATGAATGGTGATTTATTACAATACTCTATGTGCTTCACTTATATCTTTTGAGCTAGGCAATTTTGCTCTAGTGCTTCACTTATATCTTTTTAGAGAACGACAGTGGTTTTATTTTATAGAAATTAATGAACTCTCAAGCTTCACTTATATTATTTTGAGTGTATTTAAATAGCACGGTAATTTGCTTTGGTTATAAATTTGGTCCTAATATGATAGGCATCCAAGAGGGATATAATAAAAACTTTCATATAAAGTGCATTGAATACTATGAGAAGTTTGATTCCTTATGATTGTTTGAGATATGAAGATGGTGATATTAGAGTTATGCTAGTGAGTATTTGTGAATTTGAGAAATACTTGTGTTAAGGTTTGTGAGTCTCGTAGCATGCACGTATGGTGAACCGTTATGTAACGAAGTTGGAGTATGAGATATTTTTTTTGATTGTCTCCTTATGGGTGGCGGTCGGGGATGAGCAATGGTGTTTTCCTACCAATCTATACCCCTAGGAGCATGCGTGTAGTACTTTGTTTCAATGACTAATAGATTTTTGCAATAAGTATGTGAGTTCTTTATGACTAATGTTGAGTCCATGGATTATACGCACTCTCACCCTTCCACCATTGCTAGCCTCTCTAGTGCCGCGCAACTTTTGCCGGTACCATACACCCACCATATACCTTCCTCAAAACAGCCACCATACCTACCTATTATGGCATTTCCATACCCATTCCGAGATACATTGCCATGCAACTTTCCACCGTTCCGTTTATTATGACACGTTCCATCATTGTCATATTGCTTTGCATGATCATGTAGTTGACATCGTATTTGTGGCAAAGCTACCGTTCATAATTCTTTAATACATGCCACTCTTGATTCATTGCACATCCCGGTACACCGCTGGAGGCATTCATATAGTCATATTTTTGTTCTAGTTCGAGTTGTAATTTTTGAGATGTAAGTAAATAAAAGTGTGATGATCTTCATTATTAGAGCATGATGACGGGAAAATGGCTGCACCCGCAAATTCAACCGTGTCATTGTCAAGGAAGCTACCGAGAAGTGGAGGGATAACACTCCCTGGCCTGAGTCTGGTATAGCTGGTAAGTTAGGCAATGCTTTCCCACACAAAGCTGCAAGACAGCAGCGCATTGTGGCTCTTGATTAGAGAGAGCAACTTGTTGCTCAAGTGGAAGCTTCTTACGCTCTTTGCTATGGACATATCTAGTGTATTCACAGTCAAGGACAACAATACAACACTTGGCGTGATTAAGATACTTTTTCCAGATGAACCTGATGAAGGCAACAACTGTTGAAGGGTTTCTAGTCACCGTAGTATGAATTCTTATATCGCCCTTGTTGATATGAAAAAGGCGGTCTAGATGATTGTTGTCCATACTCTTGGGGAATTGGACACTGACTTTACCGGCCTTAATATTGTGAAGGTTGACATGGCGAACATTTCTTCGCTGAGGTTGACGGCACGCAGACTCAAACAAAGTCAGAGAGGAATCATATGCAATGGGTGTTGATGACGACAAGGGACTTGACAATGATAATGTTGGGTTCACATGGCATGTTCCATAGCCATGGGAATTGGGGTGCTTTTTCTTGCATTCAAGGGGAAATTTGAGAACCGTCTCAGAGCATTCTCTAATGGATTTATTGGCCAACGAAAGAATAGGCTCTGAAGCATCAACTTGAACTTTATTCTGAACCTTTGACGTCCTTCCATGCAGAAACCATGAGGAGGGAAATATAATCATGGTATTGCCCCCATTCATAGGTTGCTCATATTGGAGTTTCTCCATTGTCTCCCCTTTTCCTTCTTTGTCTACCCTCGTACTTCCCCCAAACTTGAGTCGAAAGAAGACTTCCATTCCTTGGTCATGTTCAGTCGGTGATGCAGTCATACTATCCAGATGTTGATTTGTTGAAGCCGCACATGGACCCACTAGCACATCAAGCCAAATGTCTCCAATGCAGAGCGTGACCGACTGGTGCACTTGACCATCCATACCTTCGAGTAAAGAAAACTTTATATCAGTTTTCTTTCAGTATATTTACCATACAAAATGTTTAGATATTTCATGTACTTTAGAAATTCATATGTTGCAATCCTATATATGTTGGAATTCGAAGATGAGGGGAGAAATATGTCCCACTGGGCGTGCCAGAATCTGATGACGGAAAAATGGCGGGCGTGAGACACGCATCCACGTCATTGATACAAAATGAATATATTTAAATGCATAAATGCATACAATAAAAATAAGATCAAATATTGCAGGTACATTATTTCCATAACTCTTACATTTACATAAAAATTCTGTTAATTACATCTTCGAAGAAAAAACCCCTCATTAAGAATTCTAACATATCTATTACATAGGATTGCATCACATGCCTATTATAATATGCTACAAGAGAAATCCTCCCCGCGGTCGACGATGAACTCCTTCTTGGTGAACTTGAAGTTTGGTTTCATGCAAATACTCCTCCATGATTTCATGTGTGATGTTTGAGTATATCTTCCTAGCATGCCACAAATTTATTTGTGTAAACCTCATTTATATGATGGTGCCGAATGAAGGTTGGTTTTGGCTAGGCATAGTTTTATCCTACGTTTGGCACATACGATATGTATACATTTTACTTTGGGAATTTTATATGACATATTTGGTTTTGGTGGTTTGGATATATGTGACATGCCAATTTTAATAACTTTTTGCATCATCACATTACTACTATCATTGCGTACCACTGATATGGTGCCCGCGTGTAGCGTAACGGATTGAAGCTTTCTGACACAATGTTAATGCTTTTTTACGGTGCATGTGATATGTGCCATATTTTGTTGACTCTGAGCCCAGATAGTATCAAGCCTGACCGGAGTGGAATTTGCTTATGATATTTTTTTATTTGTTTAAAGCCTATGTGGGCTACATGGAACATGTCTTATCATGTATTTTGCATGAATTTTGTATGCATATGTGGATGTGAAGTAAACATATTTTTATTAAATTCTGTTTTACTTGTATTACTAGTAACATCGCGTAGCACTAAGATAATGTGCAGTGTAACCAAGCAAAGGTTTGTGGAGCAATTATGGTATTGCATGAGTCATATGATGTTTATCATTTTTATTTATATTTGTACCTTACATGGTATTAGCACTGACTCCACGTAGCGTCATTTCATTGGCACTGGTGTGTAGTATAACCCAAGTAAAATGAGTCTGCGATATCCATTTGTGACGATGCTAATAGTTTAGTCTCTTATAGCATTGGAGCGTTTCATGACATATTTTATTTGACTTTGGCCAAAATATGTGGCCCGAATGTTTTGTTTAATTTTCTCTCACTTGTACTACTACTAACACCGCGTAGCATTAAGATAATGCCTGCGTGTAGCGTAACCAAGTAAGATTGGTTTTTATGCCGCGACATGTTTTGTAGTTCATCTTGCATGATTTTGGTTTTGGGTTGTGTACCCTGCTTGTATTACTACTAACACCGCGTGACATTAAGATAATGCATGCGTGCAACGTAACCAAGCGAGGGAATATATTTTTATGCTCTTGTTTGTATTACAACTACATGACACATAATGCCCAAAGAGCCACCGAACAATAGTTTATGATGAGTTCAGTTTAGCACGTTCGTAATTTCATTCCAACTTAGTCATATCCATTTTTCTATGATGACCAAATTAAGGCAATTTTTATGAGGTTTCTGCACTTATGACACTCTTGATTTGTATCCACGTATAGAGACCAAACCAAGGAACGAGGCGTTCATCTTGGCTTGTATCGCTAAAAGGGACCGAACCAAGACGAAGATCAATAGGGCGAAGTGCACGCAATATTTAAAGGAACCATGCATGCTCCTTGACTTGTACCGTGATGGCCAAGCCAAAGGCCAAAGTATGGGGTAGATATAACATGCTCCATGGTTTGTACCACGATGGCCGAACCAAAGACGAAATTTTGAGGTATATTAAACATATACCTTGGTTTGTACCGCAATGGCTGAACCAAGGACAAAAATTTTGGGAAGATGAAACATCTCCTTGATTTGTACCGCGATGGCCGAACCAAGGGCTAGAGTTTTAGGAGAGGAGGAAGAAAACTCCCTAACCTGTACCGCAATGACCAAATCAGGGGCTAGGAGAGAACCATGAATCTCACCTTCTCACCTCCTACCACCAGGATGCCTGCCTCCTTCCTTCTGTTTCTCTGTGTGTATATTTTCTATAGCTTAGCAACAGCGGGGGAGGATGAATGGACTGTGAACCGAGAGACGAAAATGAGACCAACCCAGGAGCAGCCAGGGGCCTTGTATTTATAGGGAGCGGAGGGGTGCAGCGCCAGGATGAGGCTGCACTTGCTAACGCCCACCCATGTCCTGGATCGTGTGATCGTGTGAGATCGTGAGTGGGAATGGAGCCCCTTGTTTCCTGTTCTATTTGTTTAATCACTAATTATCTGGCAATGTCCCATCAGCCAATATGGGCTTAATTAGGCCACCATCTGTCAACGCATGGGCTCTTGCTCTAATTGTTTACTCAGGTCCAAATACATGTAAACATGACTCTAGAAGGGATTAGGGCTATATGGCCCATGCACGTATGCTAGCCAGACATAACTCAGGGAGCTCCTGTTCGGCACCGCCAGCAAACGATCCTGGCGCTCGCACGCGTGCGTAGCGGGCCGGCCCAATGTACCTGTGGAGAAAAACAAACGCAAAAGAAAATAGCTGACATTAAATCGTGGGCAGTAGGAATCTATCTCTGCACGTCTAAGTCAATAACATAGAGCCAACACCACTACACCAGGCTCAGTTTGTTGCCAATAAAAAAGTAGATAATGCTATTTGACCCCTCTTTTAGTATGACTTTGTTCACGTTGATTAATATAGAAAAAGAAAAATTCACAAAAAAGGAAAAATTTATGAATTAAAAAATGTTTATGGATTTTTAACAATAGTTCATGAAATTTCAAAAAAAAACACCAAAGTTGAAAAAAAGTTCATTGAATTTGAAAAAAAGGCCATCGCATTTGGAAAAAGTTCATAGATTTTGAAAAGGAGTTCATCAGATTTGAAAAGAGTTCATCAATTTTTTGAAAAAAAAATCACCAAATTTGAAAAAGTTCATCAAATTTTAAAAAAAGTTCATCGATTTTGGAAAAGAGTTCATCAGATTTGAAAAGAGTTCATCATTTTTTTAAAGTTCATCCATTTGGAAAATAGTTCATCATATATGAAAAGAGTTCATCGATATTTTGAAAAAATATCACAAATGTGAAAAAAGTTCATCGATTTGAAAAAGGTTCATGGAATTTGGAAAAACTTTCATCGATTAGGAAAAGCAACTTTACGAATTTGAAAAAACACTTGTTTCAGAAAACAAAAAAAGGGAAAAAGAGAGAAAAAAATAAAAACCAAATAAAAACGTCCAGAAAATGACAAGCGGGCCTGGAAAGAAAAACCGTGAACTAAAAGAACAAATAAAGGGATGAGAAAAAAGAAATTGTGCACAAGTGGGTGGCGTAGCCTAGTGGTTGCTGTTGTACCTTTGAACAAAAAGGTTGTTTGTTCGAACCTGATTGCCGCAACTTTTTTGCTTTTAAACTACAAAAATAGAAGGGGTATGTGGTCCGCCCAGAGTGCAGCGAGCGGGGTCTGCTGCAGGTGTCCGTTAGCAAAAATGCCTATAACGGGCGCCTGCAGCGCCAAATAGGATCTGCCCATAACTCATGTACGTGCTGGCTAAATGAATGGGATGCAAGTACTTGCTTTGGCCATCAATTATATTAGCTATACATTTCATTGAAATGCAGTGATATTTTGATGGAGACAAATGTAAAATCACGCACTATAGCCAAAGTTTTTGTCCTGCACCGCACAAACCAACAAGCATTGTAAACAAACCTAAAGGCAAACCATGGCACATTATTTTTATATACAATGGAATTGTACAAGGGGATAATTATTTTTGATGAAAAGTTTTTGTAATCAAGATTCACAAAGTTTCCGTGAGCATGAACAAAGTTTAAGGCTAGCTCCCACTTCAACAATGCTTGTCTTTCTCACTTTCACTTTCCTTTTTGAAAAGTTTTAGGTTTCCCTCTTTATTTTTTTGTTTTTAAACTATATAAAAGCACTCAAAAGAAATAAATGACTCTCTAAAAATTCCGGGTTGTCTCCATGGCAGCGCTTTCTTTAAAGCCATTAAGCTAGGCATATAGTGCTCAAGTAATGGATCCACCTAGATCCCAAGGTATATCAAAGCCAATTTTAATTTACAATGATTTGTAATTTATTAGTGAGCACAAAGTAACATATATCAAGCAACAACAAAGTCTAACTCTCTTCCTATGCATCGACATGTCATAAAAGAATAATTCATGCACACCAAGTAAAGGCCAATGCATAGTATAAGCAGTTTCTTGAAATTTTATCGTATTGGAAACATAGAGAGGTGGAGATATAGTTCCTCTCTCATAATAATTGCAAGTAGGAGCAGCAAGCACATGAATATTACATTCATCAAAATCATCATGTGCAATAGTAAAAGGCAACCCATCAATACAATCCTTAATAAGCACAAACTTCTCCGATATAGTGTAGTTTGGAGAATTCAAAAAGATAATAGGACTATCATGTGTGGGTGCAATAGCAACAATTTCATGTTTAACATAAGGAACTATAGCAAGTTCATCTCCATAAGCATAATTCATATTGGCATCTTGGCCACCAGCATAGCAAGCATCATCGAAAATGGATATTTCAAGAGAATCAACGAGATCATAGCAATTATCATAGCAATCATCCTTCGGTAAGCACGAAGGGAATTAATCAATGTATGAGTTGAAGAGTTACTCTCATTAGAAGGTGGGCATGGGTAGCTAATCCGCTCTTCCTCCTTTTGTTCTTCGCTCTCTTCGTCATCTTTTTCATCCAATGAGCTCATAGTTTCATCAATTTCTTCTTCCATAGCTTCCTGCAAAATATTAGTCTCTTATTGGACAACAGAGACTTTCTCAATAAATGCATCAATATTGTAATTGTATTCATAATTTTTATAGCAATATCTAAGTATAGCAAAATTTTCAGGTCTATAAACTGAATCATCAAAATCATCAAACTCTTTAAACATAGATTCAATCTCATAAGCACCCATAAAAGCAACAAATTCTTCTATTTGTTCCACATCATAGTAATCATATACACCATTAGCATAAGAATCTGAGGTTTTATTATCACTGAATTTGCATGAAAAGGGAAGGTGTGGAGCCTTCATCCTAGAGCAACAAGTATAATCATGTATCAAGAATAGTTGACGAGCGTACCAACGCAACATAGAAATTTGATCCCATAATAATTTCCCTTTTTGTGCCAAGCGATAATCCCTAAAGTATTCACGTTGATCCAACGTGTCTCCCATAACAAAGTTGAATGGGGTTTTCTCAGGATTATCAAAGTAGTACATAATTTTTGTCACATAACGAGCATCGAGGGTTTTAGGAGGTTCCCCATCTCCATGGGTAGCAAGTACACCTAATTTTTTGGTATTTCATGTTCCATATCCATAACTAAAGATAGAGAACAACTAAGAACAGCAAATAAAAATTACTTAGTGATAAAGCAAACAAGTACACAAGAATATTCACCCCACGCTATGACTCCCCGGCAACGGCGTCAGAAAAAGGTCTTGATGACCCGCAAATATATGGGATAGTTGTAGCCTCTTTCGATAAGTAAGAGTGTGGAACCCAACGAGGAGCTAAAGGTAGAACAAATACTCTCTCAAGTCCTATCGGCCACTGATACGACTCTACGCACGCTTGACTTTCGCTTTACCTAGAACAAGTATGAACCTAGAGGTACTTTGTAGGTGTGATAGGATAGGTTTGCAAGATAATAAAGAGCACGTAAATAAAAACTAGTGGCTGTTTAGATAAAGAAGCAACTAAGTTATTTTTAGTAGAGAGCTTTTTGTCACGAGAAAGTTATTCCCTAGGCAATTGATAACTAGACTGGTAATCACTGTTGTAATTCTATTTGAGGGAGAGGCATAAGCTAACATACTTTCTATTCTTGGATCATATGCACTTATGATTGGAACTCTAGCAAGCATCCGCAACTACTAAAGATCATTAAGGTAAAACCCAACCATAGCATTAAAGTATCAAGTCCCCTTTATCCCATACGCAAACAACCTACTTACTCAGGTCTGTGCTTCTGTTCACTCACGCCACCCACCATGAGCAAATCATGAACATATTGCAAACCCTACAGCGGGAATCCCTCACGCTTGTGCGACACGGAGATCACCATAGGACAGCACCAATAATAAAACATGCAACTCAAACCAATCACGATCATCAATTAACCCATAGGACAAAACAGATCTACTCAAACATCATAGGAAAGCCATACATCATTTGGAAATAATGTATAGCGTTGAGCACCATGTTTAAGTAGAGATTACAGCGGGTAAGAGAGGGGTTACACCGCTGCATAGAGGGGGAAGAGTAAGTGATGAAGGCGCTGAAGTTGTTGGTGAAGATCGCGGTGATGATGATGGCCCCTGGCGGAGTTCCGGTGCCACCGGAAGCAAGGGGGAGAGGGCCCCCCTTCTTCTTCTTCTTCTTCCTTGACCTTCTCCCTAGATGGGAGAAGGGTTTCCCCTCTGGTCCTTGGCTCCCATGGCGTGGGAGGGGCGAGAGCCCCTCCAAGATTGGATCTATCTCTTTGTCTCTCTCTGTTTCTACGTTCTCAGATTCTGCCCCTTCACCGTTTCTCTTATATCCGGAGATCCGTAACTCCGATTGGGGTGAATCTTTCGCCCAGATTTTTCTCATGAAATTAGCTTTCTTGCGGCAAAAGAAGAGCATCAACCGCCTTACGGGTGGCCCACAAGGGTGCCAGGCGCGCCCAGGGGGAGGGCGCACCCCCCTGTCTCGTGGCCACCTTGGGCACTATTTCACGTTGATTCTTCCTCCGGAAAATCCCAAATATTCCAAAATAATTCTTCGTCCGTTTTTATCCCGTTTGGATTCCGTTTGATATTGGGTTTCTGTGGAACATAAAACATGCAACAAACAGGAACTGGCACTGGGCACTGGATCAATATGTTAGTCCCAAAAATAGTATAAAAAGTTGCCAAAAGTATATGAAAGTTGAATAATATTGGCATGGAACAATCAAAAATTGTAGATACGACGGAGATGTATCAATAACCCTATTCGGGGAGAAAAAAATCAAGGAGAAGGATTCATCGCGTTTTACGATACAGAGCTGCCGCTGTTCTTCATCGAGAGGGCTGATCCGGATTCCGTTCGGGGCTCCGGAGAGGGGGATTCATCGCCATCATCATCATCAACCTTCCTCCATCACCAATTTCATGATGTTCACCTCCATGCGTGAGTTATTCCATCGTAGTATTTTTGAACGGTGATGGGTTGGATGAGATTTATCATGTAATCCAGTTAGTTTTTGTTAGGTTTGATCCCTAGTACCCACTATGTTCTGAGATTGATGTTGCTATGACTTTGTTATGCTTAATGCTTGTCACTAGGGCCCGAGTGCCATGATTTCAGATCTGAACCTATTATGTTTTCATGAATATATGTGAGTTCTTGATCCTATCTTGCAAGTTGTAGACACCTATTACGAGTTATGATCCACATACCCCAAGGTGATGATAATGGGATTCTTTCCGATGGTTACCGTAGTTTGAGGAGTTCATGTATTCACTAAGTGCTAATGCTTTGGTCCGGTTCTCTATTAAAAGGAGGGATTCATATCCCTTAGTTTCCATTAGGACCCCGGTGCCATGAGAGGGTAGGACAAAAGATGTCATGCAAGTTCTTTTCCATAAGTACGTATGACTATATACGAAATACATGCCTACATTATATTGATGAATTGGAGCTAGTTTTGTGTCACCCTAGGTTATGACTGATACATGATGAATATCATCCAACATAATTATCATTGGCAATCCAATGCCTACGAGCTTTCCACATATTGGTTTTTGCTAAGGTACTTTCGCTGCTACTGCTGTTACAATTACTACAAAACTGTTATTGTTACTTTTGCCACTGTTACAGTTACTTCCGTACTACTTTGCTACTAAATAGTTTGTTGTGGATATTAACTCTTTCAGGTGTGGTTGAATTGACAACTCAACTGCTAATACTCGTGAATATTCTTTATCTCCCCTTGTGTCGAATCAATAAATTCGGGTTGAACACTCTACCCTCAAAAAGCTGTTGTGATCCCCTATACTTGTGGCTTATCAGTTGCATGTCAAGAGAAATAAAATAGTGGGGACCAACTATTTAGGTATTATAGATAACCCGGCTGTAGGAAAACTTGGTTGGCTTGCTGCTGGCTCCCCCCATGACCTTTACGCTCAACAGAAAAACTCCTCCCATGACCTCTTCTCTCTCTCACTTCTCCAGATTGGTTATTGGAGACGATTCACAAGCTCCAGCGTCTAATTCTTTCTCCATTCTTCGTCCTTGTCTGGTTGAAGCCATTGGTGGCCTTCCCCAGGCCGGCCTGGATGACTCCATGCACGGAAGACTAGAGGCGCCTCTCTTGTTCGTCTGCTTGCCTCTCCTACCACCCTCGCCGGTGTTGGGTTCCATGGACAGAGAGGCACTGCACGGCGGTGTCATCTAAGTACTCCACTATCTCGGTTGTGTGTACCATGTGCCCCACACATGTTGAGAGAGTCCATGGAGGTGAGGGCGTCACGTCCTTCGCCTTGTGCTTCAGAAGCTCGTAGAGGGTGGCGTCACCGTCGGGGCATGGGCGAATGTTGTCCCAGGTGGCACACATCATTGATGGCGTTGTCATGTCCTCCATTCTTCATTCTTGGTCGTATCTCTGGCATTCGACGAGCAGGATCCTCGGTGCGAATGCAACAACCACCATGTGTGGCCGGAGGATGTGCGCAAGGAGCCGCCGGCGAGCAGGATCCTTGGCAAGAACACAACGAAAACCATGCCATGGATGGAGGATGAGCCCGAGTAACGTCAGCTTTATTGTTGCTGGAGGACGAGCGGGACAACCACTCGTACCAGGCAGTGGCCCATCAACGTGGTGGTGGCCATGTCCTGGCTGAAGAATGAGCATGAGGTCAACAATCTATCGGCAACAGGGACGAGCGCCAAGAGGAGGTTCGAACGATGGGCCGGCCCAAGAGGCAAACTTGCCTTCCGGCTCGGCTAGCTGGTCTAGAATGGGCCCAGTAACTGTAATACTTATACCTATAAGTGATAAGATTTGGGCGGCGAACGGAAAACGACTAGGATGTGGCGTGTGTGGCGTGTGTGCTCCTGCGAGAGCCGAATCCTCACTCTGTAATTCCTCTCCTTGTAGCTCCAGATCCGTGGCAATCGCCGAATGCAAACCCTAAGCCCTTACAATCTGGTATCAGCTTTGGATCTTCCCCGCCACTGCCACCATACGCGAATCGCTGACCAGCAGCGAGCAGAAGCCATGGAGAAAATTTCTCCTGAGATGAAGGCGATCTACGACCTCCTCCATGCCGACTTTGACGCCGCCTTGTCCAAGACCACGGCGGAGCGTAGCAAGGAGATGACGGCGGCCTTCGCCAAGCTAGACCTGCTCTCTGGCCACATCGACGATGTCAAGCTGGCCATCAGCATCGACCTAGACAAGCTGCGAGGCGAGATCGGGGCTGACAGGGGAGCGACATCTTCCCCGGCCGCACCACCATCGCCGCGGGAGGGTACCTTGCGCACAGGCTCCAGCAGCTGTGACGGGTTCCGATCCGACTTAGAGCTGAGGAATTTTGGCCCCAAATATGTTCCACCGCCTGCCCGAGGTATGTCCGCAGATCCAATTCCACCAGCACATCAGATTGTAGCTGTCAGTGAAGGATTTCAGCCTTTTCAACCTGATGCTATGAGTTTTGGTCCCCAAATTGAACTGCCGAGATTTGATGGTTCCAATCCGAAATTATGCCAATCTCACTGTGAGGATTACTTCAGGTTTTGGAACACACCGCAAGTCCAGCGGATACCATTTGCGTATGGTTTGTTTGAAGGCACAACAACTCATTGGCTCGAATCAGTGCAGGGGCGGGCTCGTAACGTTTTGGGTGTAGCAAGCACCAGAATATTCTAAGGCAACTGTTCCATGTTCGTCAGACTAGAGCGGTGGAAGAGTATGTGGAGCGATTCTCTAAATTGTATGATCAATTGAATGCATATGAAACTAACCCCAATCCAATACACTATGTTCTCAGTTTATGGAAGGTTTAACTCCGTCAGTCAGACTCATGGTGGACATCCAACAACCTGCAGACCTGGATTCTGCGTACGCCTTGGCCCTGTTAACTGAAGAATTGGAGATAATTCAGTGAAGCCAGTGGGTTCAGTGCCCAACAAACGCAGCTCAGTGTTTTCCAGCAGGACAATGGCCAGTAAAATGGTGGAGGACAAACGTCCCTCTGAGTTGCAGCGTACTGCTATTTCTGACGACCGCTAGTCTGCTCTCCGTGCTTACAGAAAATACAAGGATTTATGCTTCATATGTGGAGAACAATGGGCTAAGGAAACCCGCTGCAAAGAAGAAGTTCAGTTGCATGTGGTACAAGAGATGCTAGATTATGTTCAAATTAAGCCTTCGGAACACAGTGACTTGGAAGATTCAGTTTCTGCTGAAGCAAATGCTATTAGTATTTCTCCGCAGCAATGGGAGATTTATCAGCTCCAGCAACAACCAGTACGAAGTTGAAAGTTCATCTGCAAGGAAAATCTCTTGTGTTTTTGGTCGACTCAGGTAGTACTCACACTTTTCTAGATTGTACTGTTTGTAGCATCTGTTAACGGAATTTCTTAGATGCCAATCAGGATGGTCAAGGTAGCTAATGGAGATATGGTATCTTGCAATCAACAATTGTTGAATGAAAGTTGGAGTTGTGATGGACATGAATTTATTAGCAACTTTAAGATGTTTCCTCTGGGATCCTATGATGGTATATTAGGATTAGACTAGTTAGCTGCTCACAGCCCCATGCAAATTGATTGGTCTGATCATTGGATGTCATTTCAGTTGGAAGGTGAAAGTATCACATTGCTGGGCCAGGATGCTGCTCCTCAAATGCTTGCTTTGGTTGAGCTGTCAGCTATGTCGCTTTATGAAACTACTGTTGTGTCTGGCATACCTCCTGAAGTTAAAGAATTACTGCAAAAATTTGCTCCTATCTTTGAAGCTCCAACTGGTCTTCCCCCAAGAAGAAAATATAACCATGTTATCCCATTGATTCGTGGAGCACAACCTGTTTCCTGTAGACCTTATAGAATTGCTCCAGCCATGAAGGATGAAATGGAGAAACAAGTAAAAGAAATGCTTGCAGCTGGGATGATCAGGCCTAGCAATAGTGCCTTCTCTTCTCCCATGATTATGGTGTAGAAGAAAGATAAAACATGGAGATTAGTGTTTGACTATAGGAAATTAAATGCTATCACTATAAAAGGCAAGTATCCCATCCCAATTATTGATGAATTAATGGATGAACTAGCAGGTGCTTGCTGGTTCTCTAAGATGGATCTAAGATCAGGATATTGTTGGGGAACGTAGTAATTCCAAAAATTTCCTACAATCACGCAAGATCTATCTAGGAGATGCATAGCAACAAGACGGGAGAGTGTGTCCATGTACCCTCGTAGACCGAAAACGGAAGCGTTTAGTAACACGGTTGATGTAGTCGAACGTCTTCACGATCCAACCGATCCAAGTACCGAACGTACGGCACCTCCGTGTTCAGCACACGTTCAGCACGATGATGTCCCTCGAGCTCTTGATCCTATTGAGGATGAGGGAAAGTTCCTTCAGCACGATGGCATGGCGACGGTGATGATGATGTTACCGGCGCAGGGCTTCGCCTAAGCACTACGACGATATGACCGAGGTGTTAAACTGTGGAGGAGAGCACCGCACACGGCTAAGAGAATAACTGTTATGCTTTTGGGTGCCCCCTGCCCCCGTATATAAAGGAGGAGAGGGGGAGGCCGGCTGGACCTGTAGGGCGCGCCAAGAGGAGGGAGTCCTACTAGGACTCCAAGTCCTAGTAGGATTCCACTTGGTGGAAGGGGGAAGGAAGGAAGGGAGAGGGAGAGGGAGAGGGAGAGGGAAAGGGTCGTGCCCCTCCCCTAGTCCTATGCGGACTCCCCATGGGGGGGCGCGCCTCCCCTATGTGGACTGTCCTCTCTCTCCCCTATGGCCCATGATGGCCCATTGCTTCCCCGGGGGGTTCCGATAACCCCTCCGGCACTCCGTTTTTACCAGGTACCACTCAGAACCTTTCCGGTGTCCGAATAACATGGTCCAATATATCAATCTTTATCTCTCGACCATTTCGAGACTCCTCGTCATGTCCGTGATCTCATCTGGGACACTAAACAAACTTTGGTCATCAAATCACATAACTCATAATCTACGGGTTCAAGAACTATGCAGACATGATCGAGACACATCTTCGATCAATAACCAATAGCGGAACCTGGATGCTCATATTGGCTCCTACATATTCTATGAAGATCTTTATCAGTCAAACCGCATAACAACATATGTTGTTCCCTTTGTCATCGGTATGCGATACGTCCATTTTGCATCATGCTTTTATATCAATATTTATTGCATTATGGGCTGTTATTACACATTATATCTCAATACTTATGGCTATTCTCTCTTATTTTACAAGGTTTACCATGAAGAGGGGGAATGCCGGCAGCTGGAATTCTGGCTCGAAAAGGAGCAAACATTGGAAACCTATTCTGCACAACTCCAAAAGATCTGAGACTCCACGAAACAACTTTTCAGATTTAATAAGAATTATTGGTCAAAAGAAATAGGCCAGGGGGGCCACACCCTGTCCAGGAGACAGGGGGCGCCTCCCTATCTCCTGGGCCCCCTGGTGGGCTTCCGGCTGCCGTCTTCTGCTATATGAAGGGTTTTCACCTGGAAAAAATCATGGGCAAGCTTACGGGACGAAACTCCGCCGCCACGAGGCGGAACCTTGGCGGAATCAATCTAGGGCTCTGGCGGAGCTGTTCTGCCGGGGACACTTCCCTCCGGGAGGGGGAAATCATCACCAACGTCATCACCAACGATCCTCTCATCGGGAGGGGGTCAATCTCCATCAACATCTTCACCAGCACCATCTCATCTCAAAACCCTAGTTCATCTCTTGTATCCAATCTTGTATCAAAACCACAAATTGGTACCAGTGGGTTGCTAGTAGTGTTGGTTACTCCTTGTAGTTGATGATATTTGGTTTACTTGGTGGAAGATCATATGTTCAGATCCTTTATGCATATTATTACCCCTCTGATTATGAACATGAATATGCTTTGTGAGTAGTTATGTTTGTTCCCGAGGACATGGGTGAAGTCTTGCTATTAGTAGTCATGTGAATTATGTATTCGTTCGATATTTTGATGAGATGTATGTTGTCTCTCCTCTAGTGGTGTTATGTGAATGTCGACTACATGACACTTCACCATTATTTGGGCCTAGAGGAAGGCATAGGGGAGTAATAAGTAGATGATGGGTTGCTAGAGTGACAGAAGCTTAAACCCTAGTTTATGTGTTGCTTCGTTAGGGGTTGATATGGACCCATATGTTTAATGTTGTGGTTAGGTTTACCTTAATACTCCTTTTTGTAGTTGCGGATGCTTGCAATAGGGGTTAATCATAAGTGGGATGCTTGTCCATGTTAGGGCAGTACCCAAGTGCCGGTCCACCGACATATCAAATTATCAAAGTACCGAACGTGAATCTTATGAACGTGATGAAAACTAGCTTGACGATAATTCCCAATGTGTCCTCGGGAGCTCCTTCTTCATTTTAGAGTTTGTCCAGGCTTATCGTTTGCTACATAAAGGATTGGGCCACCTTGCTGCACTTTATTTACTTTATTTACTTTTGCTCGTTACTATTTATCTTATCACAAAACTATCTATCACCTACTATTTCAGTACTTGCAGAGAAAACCTTACTGAAAACCGCTTATCATTTTCTTCTGTTCCTTGTTGGGTTCGACACTCTTACTTATCGAAAGGACTACGATAGATACCCTATACTTGTGGGTCATCATGAATCTTTTTTGGCGCCGTTGCCGGGGAGCGTAGCGCTCTTGGTGAGTGGAACTTGGTAAGGAAACATTTATATAGTGTGCTGAAATTTTTTGTTACTTATTACTATGGAAACTAATCCTTTGAGGGGCTTGTTTGGGGTATCTTCACCCCAACCAGAAGAGCAAAGAGATGCTCCTCAACCTACTGAACCTTATGAAAATATTCACTTTGATATTCCTTTGGGTATGATAGAGAAACTGCTAGCTAATCCTTTTGCAGGAGACGGAACATTGCATCCCGACTTACACCTCATCTTTGTGGATGAAGTTTGTGGATTATTTAAGCTTGCAGATATTCCCGATGATGTTGTCAAAAGGAGGGTCTTCCCTTTATCTTTGAAGGGAGATGCAATAACATGGTATAGGCTATGTGATGATACGATATATTGGAATTATAAGCGATTGAAGTTGGAATTTCACCAGAAGTTCTATCCTATGCATCTTGTTCATCGTGATCGTAATTACATATATAATTTCTGGCCTCGCGAAGGAGAAAGCATCGCTCAAGCTTTGGGGAGGCTTAAGTCAATGTTGTATTCATGCCCCCAATCATGAGCTCTCTCGGGAAATGATTATTCAGAACTTCTATGCTCGACTTTCTCTTGATAATTGCAACCTGCTTGATACTTCCTGTGTTGGTTCCTATATGCTGAAGACTATTGATTTCAAATGGGACTTATTGGAAAGAATTAAACGCAACTCTGAAGATTGGGGTTCCGATGATGGTAAGGAGTCAGGTATGACACCTAAGTTTGATTGTGTTAAATCTTTTATGGATACCGATGCTTTCCGTGGATTTAGCTCTAAGTATGGACTTGACTCTGAGATAGTAGCTACTTTTTGTGAAACTTTTGCTACTCACGTTGATCTCCCTAAAGAGAAGTGGCTTAAATATAATCCTCCTGTTGAAGTTAAAGTGGTTGCACCTATTACAGTCAAAGATAAGACTATTACATATAGTGATCCCATTATTCCTATTGCTTATGTTGAAAAACCTCCTTTTCCTGTTAGGATAAAAGATCATGCCAAAGCTTCGACTGTTGTCCGTAAGAGTAATACTAGGACCTATACACCTCCTGAGAAAATTAATGTTGAACCTAGTATTGCTATGATCAAAGATCTTTTGGATGAGGACTTAGATGGGCATGTTATTTCTTTTTGTGGTGAAACTGCTAATATTGCTAGGCCCGATACTAAGACACGTAGACCTGTTGTAGGCACGCCTGTTATTTCTATTAAAATAGGAGATCATTGTTATCATGGTTTATGTGATATGGGTGCTAGTGCTAGTGCGATACCTTATGATCTTTATAAAGAAATTATGCACGATATTGCACCTGTTGAATTAGAAGATATTGATGTTACTATTAAGCTTGCTAATAGGGACACCATTAAACCTATTGGGATTGTTAGAGATGTTGAAGTCTTGTGGGAAGACTAAATACCCTGCTGATTTTCTTGTTCTTGGTTCCCCACAAGATGATTTTTGTTCCATTATTTTTGGTAGACCCTTCTTGAATACTGCTAGTGCTAAGATTGATTGTAAAAAGAAGGTTGTCACTGTTGGCATAGATGGTATGTCTCATGAGTTTCATTTTGCCAAGTTTAGTAGACAACCTCGTGAAAGGGAACCACCTAGTAAGGATGAAATAATTGGTCTTGCTTCCATTGTTGTTCCTCCAACTGATCCGTTAGAACAATATTTGCTAGACCATGAAAATGATATGTTTATGAAGGAAAGGGGAGAAATAGATGAAGTGTTGCTTAAACAAGAACCTATGCTGAAACATAATCTTCCCGTTGAAATTCTTGGGGACCCCCCTCCACCCAAGGGTGATCCCGTGTTTGAACTCAAACCATTACCTGATAATCTTAAGTATGCTTATCTTGATGGAAAAGAAATATATCATGTTATTATTAGTGCTAACCTTTCAGAGAAAGAAGAAGAAAGATTATTGAAAACTCTGAAGAAGCACCGAGCTGCTATTGGATATACTCTGGATGATCTTAAGGGCATTAGTCCCACATTATGTCAACACAAAATCTTAGTGGAGAAAGATGCCAAACCAATTAGAGATCATCAAAGACGATTAAATCCCAAAATGAATGAAGTGGTGAGAAAGGAGATACTAAAACTCCTTGAGGCAGATATTATTTATCCCGTTGATGATAGTGAATGGGTAAGCCCTGTCCATTGTGTCCCCAAAAAGGAAGGTATTACCGTTGTTCCTAATAATAAAGATGAATTGATCCCGCAAAGAATTATTACAGGTTATAGGATGGTAATTGATTTCCGTAAGTTAAATAAAGCTACTAAGAAAGATCATTACCCTTTACCTTTTATTGATCAAATGCTAGAAAGGCTATCCAAAAACACACACTTTTGCTTTCTAGATGGTTATTCTGGCTTCTCTCAGATACCTGTTTCAGCGGGGGATCAATCTAAAACTACTTTTACTTGCCCTTTTGGTACTTTTGCTTATAGACGTATGCCTTTTGGTTTATGTAATGCACCTGCTACCTTTCAAAGATGCATGATGGCTATATTTTCTGATTTTTGTGAAAATATTTGTGAGGTATTCATGGATGACTTCTCCGTCTATGGATCCTCTTTTGATGATTGTTTGAGCAACCTTGATCGAGTTTTGCAGAGATGCGAAGACACTAGTCTCATCCTGAATTGGGAAAAGTGTCACTTTATGGTTAATGAAGGCATTGTCTTGGGGCACAAGATCTCCGAGAGAGGTATTGAGGTTGATAAAGCCAAAGTTGATGCTATTGAAAAGATGCCATGTCCCAAGGACATAAAAGGTATAAGAAGTTTCCTTGGTCATGCCGGTTTTTATAGGAGGTTCATTAAGGACTTTTCTAAAATCTCTAGGCCTCTGACTAATTTATTGCAAAAAGATATTACTTTTGTTTTTGATGATGATTGTGTAGAAGCATTTGAAACACTTAAGAAGGCTTTGATCACTGCACCTATTGTCCAGCCACCTGACTGGAACTTACCTTTTGAAATTATGTGTGATGCTAGTGATTATGTTGTAGGTGTTGTTTTAGGGCAAAGAGTCGATAAGAAATTGAATGTTATCCATTATGCTAGCAAGACTCTTGATACTGCCCAGAGAAATTATGCTACTACTGCAAAAGAATTCTTAGCAATTGTGTTTGCATGTGATAAGTTTAGACCTTATATTGTTGATTCCAAAGTTACTATTCACACTGATCATGATGCTATTAAATATCTTATGGAAAAGAAAGATGCTAAGCCTAGACTCATTAGATGGGTTCTCTTGCTCCAAGAATTTGACTTGCATATTATTGATAGAAAGGGAGCTGAGAACCCCGTTGCAGACAACTTGTCTAGGTTAGAGAATGTTCTTGATGACCCACTGCCTATTAATGATAGTTTTCCTGATGAACAATTAGCGGTTGTCAATGCTTCTCGTACTGCTCCTTGGTATGCTGATTATACTAATTACATTGTTTCTAAATATATACCTCCTAGTTTCACATACCAGCAAAAGAAAAAGTTCTTTTATGATTTAAGACATTACTTCTGGGATGATCCATACCTTTATAAAGGAGTAGATGGTATTATTAGACGTTGTGTGCCTGATCATGAACAGGAACAAATCCTACGCAAGTGTCATTCTGAATCCTATGGAGGACACCACGCTGGAGACAGAACTGCACACAAGGTACTACAATCTGGTTTCTATTGGCCTACTCTTTTCAAAGATGCGTAAGTTTGTCGTATCTTGTGATGAATGTCAAAGAATAGGTAACATTAGTAGACGTCAAGAAATGCCTATGAATTATTCTCTTGTTATTGAACCATTTGATGTATGGGGCTTTCATTATATGGGACCTTTTCCTGCCTCCAATGGGTATACACATATTTTAGTTGATGTTGATTACGTTACTAAGTGGGTAGAAGCTATTCCAACTAGTAGTGCTGATCATAACACTTCTATTAAAATGCTTAAATAAGTTATTTTTCCGAGGTTTGGAGTCCCTAGATATCTTATGACTGATGGTGGTTCACACTTTATTCATGGTGCTTTCCGTAAGATGCTTGCTAAGTATGATGTCAATCATAGAATCGCATCTCCTTATCACCCGTAGTCTAGTGGTCAAGTAGAGTTGAGCAATAGAGATCTCAAATTAATTTTGCAAAAGACTGTGAATAGATCTAGAAAGAATTGGTCCAAAAAACTTGATGATGCATTATGGGCCTATAGAACTGCATACAAAAATCCTATGGGTATGTCTCCATATAAGATGGTGATAGAGGCGGGGTGTCCCGATCTTTCGATGAGATGATAACTATCGATTTGGTGAAGATGACTTTGACGATCCAACTACAAACGTGCACGATGTTGCGCCTTAGCAATCGCTAAACCAACTCCGAAGCACAATCAACCTGACCACGAAGGTCTATTCCTGCAAGCAATCGAAGAACAAGCAAGAATATGATAAAAGAAATCTGAATATTGCGAGTATATATGAAGTATTGATAAAGGTGGGGATCCGTAAGCGGTCTTGGTCTGGTCGTTGGACACAAACGAAGTACACGAAGTTGCAATGGCTAAGTTTTAACTAAACAAATCCCAAGGGAAAAGCTACTAGATGGATCTACTTATATAGGAGCAAGGGGTGGCGGCCTAGGAGGTGGGAAGACGTCCCAAGGCAGCCTAAAACTAACCCTAGGTCGTACAAGGCCAATGGGCCCAAGTGGAGGTGATGCAACACCTTTGGACTTGTTGTTTGACTCGGATTCTGCTGCAGCGTCTGATTGTTTCATCGATATCTCAACGCTCCGGACGAATTTGAAGGTGAATCTAATTGGGCTGGAAAGCACAAAATCTAGAATCCAACAAAAAAAGAATCACCCAATTCGGAGTCCGTATGAAAAAGTTGTTGGCGTTTTGAGTCAGGTATGTCTGTGCAGTCCGAATCTGAATCCAGAACGTGAGAGACCTGGACTCTATCTTCTCTTGGCCCAAAAGTGACGTGAGAGAACTTTTTGAATGGCACTTAAACATCTCTTTCTCCCTTATCTTCATATGTGAATTGTACAAATATCCCATACACCTGCAATTAGACAAAACACAAAAGTGTGTGAAGTATTTTTGTTCTGGATAACATAAATAGATTATTGAATAGTTTGCACTAGAAATCACCTGACAAATATGCATGTATGCAATATTTTTGGTCGTATCCAAGGTATTCATGTCCTCATCATCCTCCCCTTTTTGAAAACAAAGCCGTCCTCGGCGTTGCTTAATCTGAAATGTGGCTAACAAAAGAGACAAGGTATATATGTTGTATATGTATATGTCATCCATTTTTACTTCCCTTGATTTTTGCACATATGACACATGTATACATGAGTAACTTTCATAGATCATAAAATATAAAGCCAAAATATTATCATAAGTAGAAGGCATGAAAATATTGCAACTCAGTTTGCACATATAAGTGAAGCTCTTATTCCTATCAAAAGATTGACAATATTCATCATTAAACCATCACAACATTGGTGAATAAACCTTACTTGCATCAAATTTACATGCTACAACATGCTTAAATAAGCAAACATGTAGTAAGTCATTGGACACAGAAACATCACCAAGATTAGAGGTCATATCAAAATGATTAAACATTGGTTCTTTTGCATCAATAGTTAATTCAATGGGTGCACTCAAAATTGTTGATATTTCAGTTGTTTGATCACATGATGCATTCATGATAGTAACATGATTCTCTAAAATAGGTGGCGTGCTCAAATCAACAGGTAACTCAACACATGATGTATTTAAGTTAATTAGGGATGAATCATTCTCATGTGAAGTTATATCATCAATACCTTTACTGTTACCTTGTCGCAAAGACGTAGCTGATGTAGGTATGGACAATGACAATGTACCATACACTTGAGATGATGTCGCACTCACACTCTGAGGTGTGGCTGCTCTAGTAGGTGCAATGGTGAAGGAATCAACCGATGGTAGTGAGCATGAGTTGGAATAGTAGTTATTGTAGTCACCCAATGCATCCTCCTGTAACTGTTTCTCAAAGGTACAAGCACGAACATACATACCAGTAATGCAACGAGGAATATACCTAAATCTTGCCTGAATATCATGGTTCAAACCACCAAAAAATCTATTCATTGTATTATCCTCAGATTCTTCTATGTCACAATGATGCATATAAGATTTGAACTGTTGGTAGAAAGCATGAACAGTGTTATTGCCTTGTTTAAATTGTTCAAATTTGTGAAGCAATTCACGACGATAGTAAGGAGGGAAAAATTGTTGTCTCATTACATGTTTCAAATCTTTCCAAGTTGTGGGTTGGTTATCAATATTTTTCTTACAATGCACACTCCACCAAACAGAAGCAAAACCAGTAAATGCTCTAGTGGCAGCTCGTACTCGCTCCAGTTCAGAAAAGTCATGGTAACTAAAAACTTGTTCTACTTCAAGCTCCCAATCTAGATAAATAGCAGGATTAAATCTATCCTCAAATGATGGGAAAGAGATAACCTGACCATGTGCTTGTGTATGGTGTCCCAACTCTTGTGATGGTGAAGCTGTGTTCGTCGTCCAAGAACTTCTTTCTCCGGAACCTGTCATGAGTAGTAGAAACAAGAAACAAAATTCAAGAATAATGTTCCTATGAACAACTAGGATAGATTCCAGCGAATGAGTTTGGCTTCAAGAGAAAACGAGCACCTCCAAGCCCACATTTATGACCTGCAAAACCAGAAATGTGAGTATGAATATAGATTCAAGCGAATGAGTTTGGCTGCAGATTTAAGGATCTTGGAGACTCGATCATCCTTTTATGATGGAGAGCCTATGCCTTGCAAGACGGACGACAAGCCTACATCATCAACAACTCCTGCTTCACCACCTCCGAGGAAATAATCACATTGGTATGGGCACTCCCCTTGGCAACTGCCAAGCTGGGGGGAGGTGCCCCGGTATCGTATCACCATCACACTCCTATCTTTACCGTTTTATTTAGTTCGGTCCTTTTAGTAGTATCTTGATCTATTAGTTCAAAGTTTTGATATCAAGTAGTTTTGAGTTTTTCGTTGTGATCTCTTTTTGTAATCGAGTCTGTGTGCTATCTATAATAAAGATTAGTGTTGAGTCAAGGGCTTTGCTATGTTGCTATGATCTTGAAAAGGTAGAAAGAACAAAAGAGTTCATATTGATCTTATGGATAGTGATAACTTCACACATAGAAAGTATGAGGCATAAAAATTGTTGAGAGTTGATGAACGTAGCTTTGGTCATCGTTGCAATTAATAGGAAGTGATAAGGAAAGAGGGGTTCACATATAAATATATTATCTTGGACATCTATTATGATTGTGAAGCACTCATTAAGTATGACATGCTAAAAGAGTTGACGTTGGACAAGGAAGACAATGTAATGGTTTATGTTTCCCGACATCTCAGTTAAAGTATATTGTCATTGACCTTCCAAACATGTTGAGCTTGCCTTTCCCCCTCATGCTACCCAAATTCTTTGCACCAAGTAGAGATACTACTTGTGCTTCCAAATATCCTTAAACCCAGTTTTGCCATGAGATTCCACCATACCTACCTATGGATTGAGTAAGATCCTTCAAGTAAGTTGTCATCGGTGCAAGCAATAAAAATTGCTCTCTAAATATGTATGACTTATTAGTGCAGAGAAAATAAGCTTTGTACGAACTTGTTGTGGAAGTAATAAAAGCGACGGATTGCATAATAAAGGTTCACATACAAGGGGCAATATAAAGTGACGTTCTTTTGCATTAAGATTTCACGCATCAACCCTAAACGCGCATGACAACCTCTGCTTCCCTCTGTGAATGGCCTATCTTTTACTTTATGTTTTACCTTATGCTTGAGTCAAGGTGATCCTCACCTTTCCCTTTTTCATTTTATCCTTTGGCAAGCTCCTCGTGGTTGAAAGATCATGATACATATATCCAATTGGATGTAAGTTGGCATAGGCTATTATTGTTGACATCACCTAAAGGTGAATACATTGGGAGGCAACACAATAAGCCCCTATCTTTCTCAGTGTCCGGCTGAAACTCTATAACCACAAGTATTGCGTGAGTGTTAACAATTATAGGAGACTACGAGATAGTTGAGTATGTGAGCTTGCTGAAAAGCTCTATTATTGACTCTTTCTGATGTTACGATAAATTGCAATTGCTTCACTGGCTGAGATTATAGTTTGTTAGTTCCCAATGAAGTTTTTGAACCATACTTGAAATTGTGAATTGCTTATTACTTGAACATAAGAAATCATATGATAAAATCCATATATGTTGTTGTTATTAGAATGATCATGATGCCCTCATGTCCGTATTTTATTTTTATCGACACCTCTATCTCTAAACATGTGGACATATTTTTCGATTTCGGCTTCCGCTTGAGGACAAGCGAGGTCTAAGCTTGGGGGAGTTGATACGTCCATTTTGCATCATGCTTTTATATCAATATTTATTGCATTATGGGCTGTTATTACACATTATATGTCAATACTTATGGCTATTCTCTCTTATTTTACAAGATTTACCATGAAGAGGGGGAATGCCGGTAGCTGGAATTCTGGTTGGAAAAGGAGCAAACGTTGGAAACCTATTCTGCACAACTCCAAAAGACCTCAGACTCCACGAAACAACTTTTCAAATTTAATAAGAATTATTGGGCAAAAGAAATAGGCCAGGTGGCCCACACCCTGTCCAGGAGACAGGGGGCGCCCCCCCCTGTAGGGCACGCCCCTATCTCCTAGGCCCCCTGGTGGGCTTCCGGCTGCCATCTTCTGCTATATGAAGGGTTTTCACCTGGAAAAAATCATGGGCAAGCTTACGGGATGAAACTCCGCCGCCACGAGGCGGAATCTTGATGGAATCAATCTAGGGCTCTGGCGAAGCTGTTCTGCCGGGGACACTTCCCTCCGGGAGGGGGAAATCATCACCAACGTCATCACCAACGATCCTCTCATCGGGAGGGGGTCAATCTCCATCAACATATTCACCAGCACCATCTCATCTCAAAACCCTAGTTCATCTCTTGTATCCAATCTTGTATCAAAACCACATATTGGTACCTGTGGGTTGCTAGTAGTGTTGGTTACTCCTTGTAGTTGTTGCTATTTGGTTTACTTGGTGGAAGATCATATGTTCAGATACTTTATGCATATTATTACCTCTCTGATTATGAACATGAATATGCTTTGTGAGTAGTTATGTTTGTTCCTGAGGACATGGGTGAAGTCTTGCTATTAGTAGTCATGTGAATTTGGTATTCGTTCGATATTTTGATGAGATGTATGTTGTCTCTCCTCGAGTGGTGTTATGTGAACGTCGAGTACATGACACTTCACCATTATTTGGGCCTAGAGGAAGGCATACGGGAGTAATAAGTAGATGATGGGTTGCTAGAGTGACATAAGCTTAAACCCTAGTTTATGCGTTGCTTCGTTAGGGGTTGATATGGACCCATGTGTTAAATGTTGTGGTTAGGTTTACCTTAATACTCCTTTTTGTAGTTGCGGATGCTTGCAATAGGGGTTAATCATAAGTGGGATGCTTGTCCATGTTAGGGCAGTATCCAAGTGCCGGTCCACCGACATATCAAAGTATCAAAGTACCGAACGCGAATCTTATGAACGTGGTGAAAACTAGCTTGACGATAATTCCCAATGTGTCCCCGGGAGCTCCTTCTTCATTATTAGAGTTTTTCCAGGCTTATCCTTTGCTACATAAAGGATTGGGCCACCTTGCTGCACTTTATTTACTTTATTTACTTTTGCTCGTTACTATTTATCTTATCACAAAACTATCTATCACCTACTATTTCAGTACTTGCAGAGAAAACCTTACTAAAAACCACTTATCATTTCCTTCTACTCCTTGTTGGGTTCGACACTCTTACTTATCGAAAGGACTACGATAGATCCCCTATACTTGTGGGTCATCAGTATGTTACTTGCCCGAGATTCGATCATCGGTATCATCATACCTAGTTCAATCTCGTTACCGACAAGTCTATTTACTCGTTCCGTAATGCTTCATCCCATAACTAACTCATTAGTCACATTGCTTGCAAGGCTTATAGTGATGAGCATTACCGATAGGGCCCAGAGATACCTCTCCGAAACATGAAGTGACAAATCCTAATCTTGATCTATGCCAACCCAACAAACACCTTCGGAGACACCTATAGAGCATCTTTATAATCATCCAGTTATGTTGTGATGTTTGATAGCACACAAGGTGTTCCTACGGTATTCGGGAGTTGCATAATCTCATAGTCTGAGGAACATGTATAAGTCATGAAGAAAGCAATAGCAATGAAACTGTAACTATCATAATGCTAAGCTAACGGATGGGTCTTGTCCATCACATCATTCTCCTAATGATGTGATCCCATTCATCAAATGACAACACATGTCTATGGTTAGGAAACTTAACCATCTTTGATTAACGAGCTAGTCAAGTAGAGGCATACTAGGGACACTATGTATTGTCTATGTATTCACACATGTACTAAGTTTCCAGTTAATACAATTCTAGCATGAATAATAAACATTTATCATGATATAAGGAAATATAAATAACAACTTTATTATTGCCTCTAGGGCATATTTCCTTCAGATATGACCAGATCAGGTTGGTACCACGAGAAGAACATAAGACTGCTTTTCAAACTCATATTGGCCATTTTTAGTTGGTCTCACGGGTGGTCCTAACACTTCCAACTTTGGTATGAATGACACCTTAGCTCGCCGCATCAAAAAATTTGTGTTGGTTTTCTTTGATGATATACTGGTCTTCAACACTTCTTATGAAATACACCTACAACATTTAGCTGAAGTTTTGAAACTACTGCTCCGGCACCAGTGGCAGGTCGAACTATCTAAATGTGCTTTTTCTCAGACCAAGATTTCCTATTTGGGACATATCATCAGTGGCCAGGGAGTAGCTACTGATCCTTCTAAAATAACATCTATCAAAGAATGGCCAGTACCTCAGTCTGCTAAAGAAGTAAGAGGGTTTCTGGGTCTTGCAGGTTACTACAGGAAGTTTATATCCCATTATGGTATATTGAGCAAACCCTTGACAAATTTGTTGAAAAAAGGGGTGACATTCCATTGGACAGACAATGAGCAACAAGCTTTCCTAATTCCGAAACAACCTTTAATGTCATCTCCTATACTAGCATTACCAGATTTCTCACAGAAATTTGTGGTGGAAACAGATGCCTGTGATGTAGGAATTGGAGCAGTGCTGATGCAAAGAGGGCATCCTATTACTTATGTCAGTAAAGCACTTGGACCTAGAAACCAAACCCTATATGTCTATGAAAAAGAATACCTAGCAATTCTGTTAGCAGTGGAGCATTAGAGGCAATATTTGCAAGTGTATGGATTTCTTGTAAGAACTGATCAAAGAAGCCTGGCTTGTTTAACTGAACAAAAAATACACACCAGATGGCAACAGAAAGCATTGACTAAGCTGCTAGGCTTACAATATTCTATTGAATATAAGAAAGGTATAGAAAATAGAGTTGTTGATTCCTTATCTAGGAGACCCCCATAGTCACTGATATGTTACCAGAGTTGCAGCACATTTCTGTTGCACAACCAGCTTGGTTGGATGAAATTATCTAGAGTTATTGCAATGACCCTTTTGCAAATGAATTGATACAGTAGCTAACAGTGTCCCCTATGTCCAATGATAACTTCTTTCTTAAAGCTGGAATACTCAGGCAAGAGAGATGTGTTTGGGTGGGAGATAAATCTTCTCTCAACAACAAAATTTGTCCTGCTTCCATGACAACCCCTTGGGTGGCCACTCGGGATTTCTAGTGACCTACAAACGTATCAGGCAGTTGTTCAGATGGAAAAATGAGAGGATTTATAAAATCTTATGTGCGGCAGTGCATCACTTGTCAACAAGCTAAACCTGAGAGAGTCCCTTACCATGGTCTCCTTCAGCCACTGCATGTACTCTCTCTTCCTTGAGAAATGATCACAATGGATTTTGTGGAAGGACTACCTCCATCAGGGTGTTACAGCTGCTTGCTTGTGGTCATTGATAAACTTTCCAAGTATGGGCATTTTATTCCCCTACACCATCCGTTTACTGCTGAAACTGTTGTTGATGCATTTCTGAATTTTGTCTACAAGTTGCATGGCATGCCCCTCTCTATTGTGTCTGACCGTGACCGGATTTTCACTAGCAAATTCTGAGTGAGCTCTTTCAGAAATCGGGCATACTGCTTAGGATGAGCTCAGCTCGACATCTAAGTCTGATGGTCAAACCGAGCGGGTGAATCGGCAAGCGGAGTGCTTCTTGTGTTGCTTTGTCAGTAGACACCCTTCTCATTGGGCCAAGCGGATCCCTCTGTGTGAATACTCGTATAATACCAATTGGCATTCAGCCACGGGGAAAACACCATTTGAGATCATCTATGGACACAGTCCTCGTCATTTTAGCCTTTCTGCTGATGATGTAGTTCAGAATAATGATCTGCAATAGTGGCTGTCTGATCGTACTATGGTACTGGATTCAGTGAAACAACACTTGCTGCGAGCCCAACAAAAGATGAAAAACATCATTCTGATCGGTAATTTGCAATTGGTGACAAGGTGTTCCTTAAGCTACAACTGAACCTCCAATCGTCGGTGGCTCCCCGGGCAAATCATAAACTGGCGTTCAAGTTCTATGGTCCATTTGAAGTGTTGGAACGAATAGGGCAAGTAGCCTATCGTATGGACTTGCCATCTACAAGCAAACTACACCCAGTGTTTCATGTTCCCCTGCTAAAGAAGGTGCTTACCCTAGACTGTCGGGTTCTACCTCTTCTTCCTTCTCCTGATGATCAATTCCAGTTTCCTGAGCAAGTCTTGCAGCAACGGGTGGCGCGACATGGCTCTGATTCACTTGTTCAAGTCCTGATCAAATGGAATTCAGCACTGGTGGAGTTGGCTACCAGGGAAGACAAGATTGCATTGCGGCAAAGGTTTCCGCAAGCACCGGCTTGGGGTCAAGCCGTGTCCAAGGGAGGAGGGATTGTCAGCAACAGGGACAAGCGCCAAGAGGAGGTTCGAACGATGGGCCAGACCAAGAGGGAACCTTGCCTTCCGGCTCGCCTAGCTAGTCCAGAATGGGCCCAGTAACTTTAATACTTATACCTGTAAGTGCTAAGATTTAGGCGGCGAACGGCAAACAGCTAGGAGGTGGCGTGTGTGGTGTGTGTGCTCCTGCGAGAGCTAAATCATCCCTCTGTAATTCCTCTCCTTGCAGCTCTAGATCCATGGCCATGGCCAAATGCAAACCCTAAGCCCTTACACAATCAGTTGTGATGGAGTATATGCAAAACAAGTTTTTACAAAAATGACTTTCTACAAACCCATAATTTCAGCTTGACGGAAACCAATTTCACAAACCGGCCAATTTGCTCCCCAGGGTTCAAAACAAGGTATTTAACACCATGAGCTTTCATAAACATGTGAATCACCCCCTAACCCTGATTAGAGTGGTTCAGTGGATGGTTTTGATGATGTGGCAAGACTGTGCACACCATGCCGTCATCATTCCTTTCTTCCCCTTCCATCCTTAAACCGTCACCGTGTATATGGCGCCGCTCACGTCCTCATGTCCAAACCACTGGCTAAACTTCGTGCTGCGCAACCTCCACCCCAGGACGTAAACCCCGTGCGAACAAACAACACGGCTTTGAGGTACTGGTCGGAAGAACGAGCAGCACCAGCCAGCAGCCGGCTGTGTTATGGCTTGCAGTTTGTATGGCTTGGATGCAATCTCGGCTTGCATCGCGACCCCGTGCGCCGTAGTCACCCTGGCAGCGCTCTCGCTGGCCGCATCCTTCCTTCATCAACAAGAACTCACTAAGCTGCCACACTATGCCCCAAGTCCAGACCGCATCTCCTCCACCCCCTCGTCGCCTCTCCCTGGCGACACGGGGGGAACCGTTCCAGCGCCGCCACCTTCCCTCCTCCCTCCACCCCCCCCCCCCACCTCGCTGCTGCCTGAGGAGACCGCCGGCGAAGCCCGGTCTGGCTCCAGGGAGGGTGGCGGCAGGGCATCTCTCTGCGAGGCGCGGGAGCGCATCTGGCGCGCGGGCGCGGCGGGCTTGGGCTGGTGCGGCTCCGGCGGTCCAAGGGGTGTCGCGGCGCGGCGGCGGGCTCGCTCCGGCGCGGGCGGTTCGAGGGGCGCGGGATCTGGCACTCCAGCAGGGGCGCCGTCAAGAGGAGGCGCGGATGAGCGCGGGCGGCCGTCTCACGCGGTGCGGGCGTTGTGTGCGGCGCACGTCGGGCGCGCGGGCGGGAGGTGGTTCGGCTCGGGAGGCACCGGGCAGGGCGGGCGTGGCGCGAGGAGGAAGCCGGGGCGGCGGCCCCGGGGCTGGGAGCCATGGCATTTTGGTCGTGGTGTCCTGTGCGCTCGCTTCTCATTGGCAGCTTGAGGTGCTGCTGCTGTGGGTGCTGCGTGGTGAAACTTGGTGGTCGGCGTTGGAGAGTGCAAGGCGCAACAGGAACGGCTCCAATGATCTCCACGTTTTTGGGTGGATCAGATCTGCAGGCCTCCATAGGGATGTGTGTGTTCCGGGCGAAAGCCTTGACCCGACTTTGCCGGTGCCGTCGACGGCGGCGCTTTCGGGCGTTGTTCCCTCCTTGAAGGCGTCGTTGTGGAACTCATCTTCTTCTTCGTGGGGCTCGGGCTCTCCGGGTGAAAACCTAAGCTCTAGATTTCTGGAGCGGGCAATGGCGGCGTCTTCGTCGTTTCCCTCTTGGGGGCGTTGCTTGGGAGAGTTAGCTTGTGCTTGGTGTGTTTGGTTTTCTCCTACGTCGGGTTTGGTGGATGCCGGGGCAGCGGCCCCGGACTGCTGATGTGCGCCGAGGCGGCGGCCTCGGAAAGCAATGCGCGGGGCGGCTCCATGGGGCGGGGCGACGGCTCGGCCTTGCTTGGGTGGCAATCTTGGGCCACTTGGGTGGCAGGCTTGTCGGTCCGGTCGACGCGTTCCAGAGGGGACGGTCTGACTTTTCGTCGGGGCGGCGGCCCCGGATGTGGTGCGACGTTCGTGGTCTGCGAGCGGTTGCCCTGGGCAGCGTGGGCTGCTCAGCTGGGTTGTGCGGCGTTGCTGCTCGAGCGGAGCGGTGGTATGTCGGGGCGGCGGCCCCGGAAGGTGGTGCCGGTTGATTGCGCTAGGCGCGATGGAGCGGTGGATGTCGGGGCGGCGGCCCCGAGAGAATCACGGTGGCGTCCAGACTTCTGTGGCAACGATGATGGTGGGAGCAATGTCGGCGACGCGGCAATGGTTGCGATAGTCGGCTCTTCTCCGTCGTGTCCACGGTATTGCCTCAGTTTGTTTGTTGCTATGGAGTCGAAGCTGCGGCGGTGAGGCCCTGTGGTGTACGATGACTGGCTGCTTGTGGCCTTTCGGCGATCTTCCGTGGCGCCAGCCGTGCCTGGTTTCGTTCTTCCGAGTTTTTCGTCAGAATCGAAGCTGCGTTGTCTGTCCGCAGGTCGACATGTCGTCGATGAAGGTGGGCTTTGCCCTGTGTGTTTCAGTTTATGGGAGTGGGCTTGGCCCTTGTTGTTCCGATTTTTGCCCGGTTTTCCGTAATTAACTGGGCAATTCTCTTCTGATTTATTAATAGATGAGGCAATCTTTACCTCCGTTTTGAAAAAAAAGAACTCACTAAGCTCGCACGCCGTGCCGCATGCCGTCGGAAGCTGACGACATCCATGTCAGAGCTAATCATGATTAGGTTAGTTCTATATATCGGTCACGGACATGGCTGCCGTACTTCTTGTGTGTACGTACGTGCATGCTTGTGCAGGAGTGAATTGATCCACTTGGTCAGTATTGTACTACCTACGTATTGTATCCAATTGTATCCGGCGGAGCTTACGTTCTAGCCGGAAAGAAATTACGTGCACCTCACCACCGACGCTCCAGCTCCTCGGCGCTTCCGGCGTCAATATCCTGCTCGCCACCGTCGTCAACCGCCCAGCCGCCGTCCGCCTCGGAGAGCTTGAGTACGAGGGCACTGCTGTACTGGTCGCGCACGGCGAGTGGTCGCCAGAACTTCCTTCGGTTGGCCAGTTGCGCGTGCCCGGCGCGTGGAGACGAACAGGCTCACCACCAAGATGCTCAGACTTGTAGAATAACTAGCAAATATGTCATGCGTTGCAATAGGAGAAAAATTATTAGATCATGTAGGTGTGGCAGGATACAAAAAAGTTTGAATTAAATGCAAGGATGAGATAAGGGACTTTTATAATGTCACTTCACAAACTATGTCTGTGATGTCATGATGAGATAAGTGACTTTTAAAATTCAGTTAAAAAACAAAAAATGTAATGGTCTCATCACGACTTGATTTACTTAAGCGCCACAACGAAATATATTTTGGCTGAGCAAACTGCATTGATGGACCCTGCTTGAGCTAGAATGATGAATGATGTGTCTCGCCTTGACCTAGCATAGCAGTGTTTAACATAGCCAATATTGTGGTACCAGAATAAACATAGCTGTGTATGAAACAAAATAGACATTTAGTCATTTTCATATAGCTTACAAAAACCAACACATAGGAAGTTGTGTCAATTTTTCTTGGGGCTCGGCGCTGTACAAAACACAGATATCTTTTTTTACCCGAGGTGAGGAACTAAATAAAATCATAAACCGAGCTCTATAGATCCCCTAATTAAACCTCTACGTAAGCGATGGTTCGTTTTGTTCATTATTTATGGATCTGTTTAAATTTTTATGAACATTTTCTAAAATTCCATGGACACTTTTTCAGATTCGCAAATATGTATAGAAGATTAAATCATGATCATTATTTATTTCATGGATATTTATTTGAAATCGTGAATATTTTTACAATATGTGAACAAAATTTTGAAATCATGAATATTTTATGATTTTCCAAATGTTTTTTGAATTCACAAACAGTTTATAATTTTTCTTTTTTAGAAAACTCGCAACATTTTGAAATTTGGTTCTTTTGGAAATCCCGAATTTCATTTAAAGAAGAAAAAATAAAAACGGAAAAAAGAAAGTAAATAAACATCATAAAAACGAAAAAGAAAACAGGGGGCTCCACGACGATGGGTCGACCCATTACCGCTTGCCGGAGGAGGTGGCGCGCTTAAAAGAGGAAACAGGGGAGAAAAAGGTTCGTTTTGTTCATTATTTATGGATCTGTTTTAATTTTTGCGAACATTTTCTAAAATTTTATGGATGTTTTTTCAAATTCGCAATTATTTATTGACTATTAAATCATGAACATTATTTATTTCATGGATATTAATATGTGAACAGTTTTTTAAAATCATCATTTTATGATTTTCTAAATGTTTTTTGAATTCACAAACAATTTATGATTTTTCATTTTTTTTAGAAAACTCACAACATTTTGAAATTTGGTTCTTTTGAAAATCCCGGATTTCATTTAAAGAAGAAAAAAATAAAAACAGAAAAAAGAAAGTAAATAAAACTCATAAAAACGAAATAGAAAACAGGGGGCTCCAGGACCATGAGCCGGCCCATTACCGCTTGCCGAGAAGGAGGTGGCGCGCTTAAAAGAGGAAAAATGGGAGAAAAAGGGCAGAACAGTGTGGATGACCGCGGCCTTAGCCATCTAGTGGGTTCATGTTACCTAAGTGTATCATTTTATAAGAACAGAGTCCGGCAGCGATTTTGAAATAGAAACGAATCATTTCTTCTTCGGTTACCCGTGGCATGTTAGGTAATCAATGTCGACTTCAGGGCAATTTCATGGCATATTAGGTAATCAGTGTCAACTTCAGGGCAATTTCGAAGACGGACAACCAGAAAGCAATAATCCCTTTATTATTAGAGAAGATGAAGAACGGACGAGGCCGGCTGCAAGTCAAGCAAGGAGCTGCATCTTGCCACACAGCCAAGACTGCAACAACCTGGACCAGGCCCAAGAGTGGGCGACTGCGTGGCGGGCCGTCTCGGCCCAAGCGGCTTGTAATAGCAAGTACTTATAGTGGTGTATGTGCGTGAGGGAGGGTATCGAATTGTAATCAGAAACATTATTCCTTAATCAAGCCTTCCTCCCCGCTCTTTCCCCTTCTCCAAGCTCTCTCTCCCTCACATAATTCTCCTGGTTCGAGATCCACATCCTGGCGAGACGCGGGGAGGTGCTACGGGAACATAGCATTTGGTACTCAGAGTCGTGTATCGATCCGCTTCCTCTGATCCGAAATTTTTTCTCCAGATCTCACGATCAATCCTTCGATCGGCTTGTAATTCCTGGCAAAAGGTGTGGATCCCCTCGGGTGATCTCGCGCAAAACACCTTGGTGTACCTACGCTAGGTTCAGTAGATCGAAGAGCACCACGACGGCTCGTTCGGCCAAGAATAACCTATCGGCGCGCATGGCGGCTGCGGAACTCACCTTGGCGGAGCTACAGCAGCTCGTCCAAGCGACGATCCTGCAGAGCAAGGCGGTCTCGGAGGCGGGCGCGAAGACAGCGGAGCGATTGGATGGACTCCAAGACTCCTTCGACAAGTACGCATCCTCCTCGGCCAAGGCCTTCCACGCGCTGGCTGAAGGAAATATGCCCTAGAGGCAATAATAAAGTTACTATTTATTTCCTTATTTCATGATAAATGTTTATTATTTATGCTAGAATTGTATTAACTAGAAACATAATACATGTATGAATACATAGACAAACATAGTGTCACTAGTATGCCTCTACTTGACTAGCTCGTTAAATCAAAGATGGTTAATTTTCCTAGCCATAGACATGAGTTGTCATTTGATTAACGGGATCACATCATTAGAGAATGATGTGATTGACTTGACCCATTCCGTTAGCTTAGCACTTGATCGTTTAGTATGTTGCTATTGCTTTCTTCATGACTTATACATGTTCCTATGACTATGAGATTATGCAACTCCCGTTTACCGGATGAACACTTTGTGTGCTACCAAACGTCACAACGTAACTGGGTGATTATAAAGGTGCTCCACAGGTGTCTCCAAAGGTACTTGTTGAGTTGGCGTATTTTGAGATTAGGATTTGTTACTCCGATTGTCGGAGAGGTATCTCTGGGCCCTCTCGGTAATGCACATCACTATAAGCCTTGCAAGCAATGTGACTAATGAGTTAGTTGCGGGATGATGTATTACAGAATGAGTAAAGAGACTTGCTGGTAACGAGATTGAGCTAGGTATTGAGATACCGACGATCGAACCTCGGGCAAGTAACATACCGATGACAAAGGGAACAACGTATGTTGTTATGCGTTTGACCGATAAAGATCTTCGTAGAATATGTGGGAGGCAATATGAGCATCCAGGTTCCACTATTGTTATTGACCGGAGATGTGTCTCGGTCATGTCTACATAGTTCTCGAACCCGTAGGGTCCGCATGCTTAACATTCGGTGACGATTTATATTATGAGTTATGTGTTTTGATGTACCGAAGGTAGTTCGGACTCCCGGATGAGATCGGGGACATGACGAAGAGTCTCGAAATGGTCGAGACGTAAAGACCGATATATTGGACGACTATATTCGGACATCGGAAAGGTTCCGAGTAATTCGGGTATTTTTCGGAGTACCAGTGGAGTTACGGGAATACGGGAGTACATATGAGCCTTGGTGGGCTTTAAGGGAAAAAGAGGAGAAGCCACGAGGGCTGGCCGCGCGCCCCCCATGGGCCTAGTCCGAATTGGACTAGGGGAGGGGCTGCGCCCCCTGTTTCCTTCTCCTCCCCCTCTCCGTCCTTCCCCCTCCTAGTGGGACTAGGAAAGGGGGAGTCCTACTCCCACTAGGAGGAGGACTCCTCCTCCTGGCATGCCCTACAGGGCCGGCCGGCCTCTCCCTCCCTCCTTTATATACGAGGGCAGGGGGCACCTCTAGACACAACAATTGATCATTGATCTCTTAACCGTATGCGGTGCCCCCCTCCACCATATTCCACCTCGGTAATATCGTAGCGGTGCTTAGGCGAAGCCCTGCGTCGATAGCATCATCAACACTGTCATCATGCCGTTGTGCTGACGGAACTTTGAAATTACTACGTTCCGCAACAGTGGCATCCGAGCCTGGTTTATGCGTAGATGTTATATGCGCGAGTAGAACACAAGTGAGTTGTGGGCGATACAAGTCATACTTCTTACCAGCATGTCATACTTTAGTTCGGCGGTATTGTTTGATGAAGCGGCCCGGACCGACATTACGCGTACGCTTATGCGAGACTGGTTCTACCGATGTGCTTAGCACACAGGTGGCTGGCGGGTGTCTGTTTCTCCAACTTTAGTTGAACCGAGTGTGGCTACGCCCGGTCCTTGTGAAGGTTAAAAAAGCACTAACTTGACGAAATATCGTTGTGGTTTTGATGCATAGGTAAGAACGGTTCTTGCTCAGCCCGTAGCAGCCACGTAAAACTTGCAACAACAAAGTAGAGGACGTCTAACTTGTTTTTGCAGGGCATGTTGTGATGTGATATGGTCAAGACGTGATGCTATATTTTATTGTATGAGATGATCATGTTTTGTAACCGAGTTATCGGCAACTGGCAGGAGCCATATGGTTGTCGCTTTATTGTATGCAATGCAATCGCCATGTCATTGCTTTACTTTATCACTAAGTGGTAGCGATAGTCGTAGAAGCAATAGTTGGCGAGACGACAACGATGCTACGATGGAGATCAAGGTGTCGCGCTGGTGACGATGGTGATCATGACGGTGCTTCAGAGATGGAGATCACAAGCACAAGATGATGATGGCCATATCATATCACTTATATTGATTGCATGTGATGTTAATCCTTTATGCATCTTATTTTGCTTTGATTGATGGTAGCATTTTAAGATGATCTCTCACTAAATTTCAAGATAAAAGTGTTCTCCCTGAGTATGCACCATTGCCAAAGTTCATCGTGCCGAGACACCACGTGATGATCGGGTGTGATAAGCTCTACATCCATCTACAACGGGTGCAAGACAATTTTGCACACGCATAATACTCGGGTTAAACTTGACGAGCCTAGCATATGCAGATATGGCCTCGGAACACTGGAGACCGAAAGGTTGAGCATGAATCATATAGTAGATATGATCAACATAGTGATGTTCACCATTGAAAACTACTCCATCTCACGTGATGATCGGACATGGTTTAGTTGATTTGGATCACGTGATCACTTAGATGATTAGAGGGATGTCTATCTAAGTGGGAGTTCTTAAGTAATATGATTAATTGAACTTTAATTTATCATGAACTTAGTCCTGATAGTATTTTGCAAATAATATTGTAGATCAATAGCTCGTGTTGTTGCTTCCCTATGTTTTATATGTGTTCCTAGAGAAAACTAAGTTGAAAGGTGATAGTAGCAATGATGCGGACTGGGTCCATGATCTGAGGTTTATCCTCATTGCTGCATAGAAGAATTATGTCCTTCATGCACCGCTAGGTGACAGGCCTATTGTAGGAGCAGATGCAGACATTATGAACGTTTGGCTAAGCTCAATATGATGACTACTTGATAGTTTCGTGCACCATGCTTAACGGCTTAGAATCGGGACTTCAAAGACGTTTTGAACGTCATGGACCATATAAAATGTTCCAGGAGTTGAAGTTAATATTTCAAGCAAATACCCGAGTTGAGAGATATGAAGTCTCCAACAAGTTCTATAGCTAAAAGATGGAGGAGAATTGCTCAACTAGTGAGCATGTGCTCAGATTGTCTGGGTACTACAATCGCTTGAATCAAGTGGGAGTTAATCTTCCAGATAAGATAGTGATTGACAGAGTTCTCTAGTCACCATCACCAAGTTACTGGAACTTCGTGATGAACTATAGTATGCAAGGGATGACGAAACATTTCCTGAGATTTTCATGATGATGAAATTGATGAAGGTAGAAATCAAGAAAAAGCATCAAGTGTTGATGATTAACAAGACCACTAGTTTCAATAAAAGGGCAAAGGGAAAGAAAGGGAACTTCAAGCAGAATGGCAAGCAAGTTGTCACTCCCGCAAAGAAGCCCAAAGTTGGACCAAAGCCTGAAACTGAGTGATTCTACTACAAAGGAAATGGTCACTAGAAGCGGAAATACCCTGAATATTTGGTAGATAAGAAGGATGGCAAAGTGAACAAGGGTATATTTGATATACAGGTTATTGATGTGTACCTTACTAGTGTTTATAGTAACTCCTTGGTATTTGATACTTGTTCGGTTGCTAAGATTAGTAACTCGAAACAGGAGTTACAGAATAAACAGACTGGTTGACAGTGAAGTGACGATGTGTGTTGGAAGTAGTTCCAAGATTGATATGATCATCATCGCACACTCCCTATACTTTCGAGATTAGTGTTGAACCTAAATAAATGTTATTTAGCATTTGCTTTGAGCATGAATATGATTTGATCATGTTTATTGCAATACAGTTATTCATTTAAAGTCAGAGAATAATTGTTGTTCTGTTTACATGAATAAAACCTTCGATGGTCATACACCCAATGAAAATAGTTTGTTTGATCTCGATCGTAGTGATACACATATTCATAATATTGATGCCAACAGATGCAAAATTGATAATGATAGTGCAACTTATTTGTGGCACTGCCGTTTGGGTCATATCGGTATAAAGCGCATGAAGAAACTCTATAAAGATGGACTTTTGGAATCACTTGATTATGAATCATTTGATGCTTGTGAACCGTGCCTTATGGGCAAGATGACTAAAACTCCGTTCTCCGGAACAACGGAATGAGCTATTGACTTGTTGGAAATAATACATACCGATGTATGCGATCCAATGAGTGTTGATGCTCGTGGCGAGTATCATGATTTTTTGACCTTCATAGATGATTTGAGCAGATATGGGTATATCTACTTAATGAAACACAAGTCTGAAACATTTGAAAAGTTCAAAGAATTTCAGAGTGAAGTGGAGAATCATGGTAACCAGAAAATAAAGTTGCTACATCTGATCATGGAGGAGAATATTTGAGTTACGAGTTTGGCCTTCATTTAAAAACAATGTGGAATAGTTTCACAGCTCACGCCACATGGAACACCGCAGCGTAATGGTTTGTCCGAGCGTTGTAACTGCACTTTATTGGATATGGTGCGATCTATGATGTATCTTACCGATTTATCACTATCGTTTTGGGGTTATGCATTAGAAATAGCTGCATTCACTTTAAAAAGGGCACCATCAAAGTCCGTTGAGACGACTCCTTATGAACTGTGGTTTGGCAAGAAACCAAAGTTGTCGTTTCTTAAAGTTTAGGGCTGCGATGCTTATGTGAAAAAGTTTCAACCTGATAAGCTCAAACCCAAATTGGAGAAGTGCGTCTTCATAGAATACCCAAAGGAAACTATTGGGTACACCTTCTATCACAGATCCGAAGGCAAGATATTCGTTGCTAAGAATGGATCCTTTCTGGAGAAGGAGTTTCTGTCGAAAGAAGTGAGTGGGAGGAAAGTAGAACTAGATGAGGTAAATGTACCCGCTCCCTTATTGGAAAGTCGTTCATCACAGAAATTAGTTCCTGTGATTCCTACACCAATTAGTGAGGAAGCTAATGATGATGATCCTGAAACTTCAGATTAAGTTACTACAGAACCTCGTAGGTCTTCCAAAGTACAGTCCGCACTAGAGTGGTACGGTAATCCTGTTCGGGAAGTCACGTTACTAGACCATGATGAACCTACGAACTATGAGGAAGCGATGATGAGCCCAGATTCCACGAAGTGGCTTGAGGCCATAAAATCTGAGATGGGTGTGACACCCCCGATTCAATCGTACACTAATCATACACGTAAATGTGTACGCTCAAGATTAGGGACTCACGGGAAGATATCACAACACAACTCTAGACACAAATCAAAATAATACAAGCTTTATATTACAAGCCAGGGGCCTCGGGGGCTCGAATACAAGCTCGATACACAAGAGTCAGCGGAAGCAACAATATCTGAGTATAGACATAAGTTAGGCAAATTTTGCCTTAAGAATGCTAGCACAAACATCAACGATCGAAGAGGCAAGGCCTCCTACCTGGGACCTCCTAACTACTCCTAGTCGTCGGTGGTCTCCATGTAGTAGCATCCATCGGTGGTGGAATTTGGCTCCATGGATCCACCATCTAGTTGCATCAACCGGAAAGAAGAAAGAAGGGGGAAAAGGGGTAGCAATGCAACCGTGAGTACTCATCCAAAGTACTCGCAAGCATCAGATCTATACTAAGTATGCATTGGTATCAAATGGAAGGGTTGTATATTTGGACTGAACTTCAGAATGCCAGAATAGAGGGGAAGGCCTAGCCTATCAAAGACTAGCATCTTCAAGCAGCTCCGAGCATCTTGCAGCATGTAGAAGAGTAAAGAATACCAATTTAATATTTAACAAACATGTTGTAGAACCAACACCCAGAGATCCTTCCTCGACTCCCTGCAAGAAAGGCATCTCGGAGCCACATATCCATCACATATCTCGAGTCTCCATTTCTAGTTATATAAGATCCGGATACAAGTCTGACCGTCCATTACCGTGGACACGGTATTCGGATATATATCTTCCCTGCAGGGGTGCACCATGTTACCCAACACGCTCGATCACTCTGGCCGGACACACCTTTCTAGGGTCAATGCCCGGCCTCGAAAGATCAACATGTCGCAGCCCTAACTAGGCTCAACAGAGAGGTCCCCGTCGGTCTACATCCTAAGCGCTCCAGGGTCTTGGGCCCATCGCCCGCAACACTCCGGGTCATTGCGCGCAGGGTGAATACCAGCACCGCCTCGGATGTCTAGCACGATCCAACCGTGCCGCACTGCTGAACTGGACGTCTGACAAAGCTTCGGCTGATACTGCGACGTCGAGGCCCATATCTATTCTCGCGTGGTGGTTAATGCGTAAAGGCCAAAGGCCAACTAAAAACAAATACCCAAACATGTTAGTGCATTGGGGGCTCGCAGAGACGAGCAGAGACTCACGATAATGTGACCCCGTCGCCCCATCTTGTGGACTTACGGCAAGGGCCCAGACTGCCCGACCGTGCCACGTGGAAAACTCGCGGGTGCTCAACGGTCCCGCCCGAATTTCGCATTAACTCGCGGGTACCCCTCAGGGCCGACCCGAATTCAACAATGGTCTAAAGTAAAGTCAAGGTAACCGTGTGTCCAAACATCAAGGGGAACCCGAGGAATCACCCCCGGTGGATTCCACTCAATGTAATCATCAAGGTGACCGTATTGGGAATGGTGAAAGAGGAAATCACCCTCGATGACCACGACTGAATAGCTACACTACAAAATTACCATCAGGAGTGCGTTATGAGGGATCACCCTCGGCAGTCGGTAGTAGCTCTGCAGAGTCGATCAACAAAAAGGGGCGTGATATGATGTGAGGTGTCGGGCTCTGATCGCCGATCACGTCGATCGAGGCGTCGATGATGAAGCAGGGGCAACAAGGACAAGTGGGGGTCACTGATGGATCACTAGCCAACCTATACTAAGCAGTTTAGGATAAGCAGGTAGGTAACAATAAGCAGGTACAAAAGCAGGCTATGCATCAGAATAGGAGCAATCAATTACAGTAGCAAAATCTAATGCAAGCATGAGAGAATAGAATGGGCGATATCGGGATGATCAAAGTGGGGGCTTGCCTGGTTGCTCAGACAAGGAGGGTTGTCGTCGACATAGTCGATCACAGGGGCATCAGCAGCTATCCCGAGGTCTACCGGAGAAGAAGAGGGGGAAGAAATAGTAAATACACGCAAACATAAGCATAACAAGATAATAAGTGGGGCTAGAGGTGTTCTAATGCAGCATTAGGCGATACTGGCGAAGGGGGGAAACATCCGGGAAACTTTCTCGGTTCCGGACGTCTGTCAGGCAGATGAACCGGAGGGGAAAAGTTCAACGTTTGCTATGCTAGGGATGTGTGGCAGACAAACGGACCACATATTCGGGCCCATCTCGTCGTTCTGAGCAACTTTCATGTATAAAACTTTTTCATCCGAGTTACGGATTATTTTATATGCTTTTCCGAAGTTTAAAACAATTTCTGGAATTATCTAAATTAACAAAAAAGAAATTATGACGTCAACATTACTAGAGGATGACATCAGCAGTCAACTGGTCGGCTAACCAGGTCAAACTGAACAGTGGGTCCCACCTATCATAGACAGTGGACTAACAGAAGTTTAAATTTAACTAAACTGAGGCTAATTAGAAGCTGGGCCCCACACGTTAGTGACTGATTAGGTTTAACTAATTAAGTTTATTTTTAAAAACATTTGACTAACCTAATTAGGGGTGTGGGCCACATTAGTCAGTGGCTAGGGAATAGTACCCCACGTTGACCGTGGTCAACGCGGTCAAATAGAGGCACTGGGGCCCACTGTCAGCGGCACTGGGTGGGATCCATCGGCGCCAGGTCAGCGCGGCGGCCGGAGCAACACCGACGGCCATTTCCAGCGGCGACGCGGCTCGGGATCCACCGGAAAATGGCCACAGGCCATCATTTTGGACGCGGATGGCCGCGTTCGAACGCGCACGAGACGGCGCACCCAGCGGTGGCACTAGCATGACCGGAGATGGACTAGAATGACGGCGGCGAGCAGCGGGGCGGACGCCAGAGTTCGGCCGTAGCGGTAGGGGGAGCTAGAGAGAGCGCGAGAGGGAATAGAGAGATGGGAGAGGAATAGGGGCTCACCTTGCGGCACTCACGATGGCCCTCGGAGGTTTAGTAGCAGCATAGACGGCGCCGGAGACTAAGAAGGGCGGCGACGACCGAAGACGTGGGCGAAAGGGATCCGACGCTTCGGTGCTCCCCAACTCCAGCTGAGGCCACTGTTCGATGGAGAGGACGATGCTAGAGCTTCCCGACAGGTTGGCGGACCGAGGCGATGGTGGTGGCCGCGGTGGCGATGTAGCATGTCGACGGCGGAGCAGAGAAGGAAGAAGGAGTCAAGGCGGGCGCTCCGGCGGCCCCCAACGCGGTCCAATGGCATCGAACGAAGTGGACGACAGCGCTGGAGCTCCAAGACAGGCCGGCGAGGCTGGAGGGGCCCATTTGTCACGGGATCAACCGACGCACATCGACGGTGGCGCTCGGGAGGAGTGAGCGTGTGAGGCAGAGGGGAAAGTGGATTTGGGGGTGGAGAGGTGCAAGTGGGAGAGGGGAGTGGGAGTGTGCCCGAGGCGTCGGGGCTGCCCTTACCCCCTCGCCTGCGACGTGGCAGCACGGGGCACCACGCCAGGTCCGGTGGGAACAAGCTAGGGGGGGTGCTCGGTCGCATGAACAGAGAGAAGGAGAGGGATGACCAGGAAGGGGGAGTGGGCCGGTCTAGCTGGGTCGGCTGGCTGGGTGGGCCAAAGCCCAAGTAGGGAAGAGGCTTTCTCTTTTTCCCTTTTTGCCTTTTCTTTTACTATTTTTTTCAATAGCCTTTGCAAGCCACAATTGACTTTGCAAAAATATGCCACTGGCCAAAACAATTTCAAGGAATTATTGGGCACTGCCACAAAAAGATTGTGAGGCTTTTGAAATAGTTTGCAACCTTCATAATTTAAAAAAGGCATTTAAACTATAGTTTTAGCCATTGTTTTAAAGTGGTTTAGGGCACTTATACATTTGCAAAAAAAAATTGGTTCACAACAATATTAGTTATGGATTATTTGGCACATGAAGAACATTTTAGTTTTCATGTTTGAGAAATTTTGAATTTCACTCATAATTTGAATATGAATTTGACAAGTGATTTGGATCAGGTGAGGATTAGCAGCAGTAACGTGATGACATGGAACCATTAACATGGGATTACTATATCTTAATTATCCGGGCGTCACAATTCTCCTCCACTACAAGAAATCTCGTCCCGAATTTAAGGGGTGGAGTAAGGGGGAAAGACTCGGGAAGGACGAAGCTCAACACAAGATAGGTACCTGGGGCTATCTCAGGGAACGTGGCATAGAGGCATCTCTCGTGTCGAAATTCATGAAAGTCATTGAGAGCAAGGTAAGGAGGTGCAATTAGAAGCTTCAACCGGGTAGGCAATCGTTTGTTACCTGAAACAGAGAGTGAAAGGGGTTCGGAGCAATGGGAATAAGTATTGAGTCTGATACCAGAACAGATCACAAGAAGGTGGCTCGTGAATTACATATGAAGCCAAGCGCGATGAACAATTTTGGAAGACAGGGATGTACAGGAGAGTCAGGTTTCGATCCTATGGAACTGTGAGTTATGGGCCCGCCATGTGGGTTAACAGCAGGAAGGCGCTAATCATTTTGCACGGTCATGATAGCAAGGCAAGTCAGAGGATAGCCAGTCAATTATGTTGGCAACAACATTGGTACCAAGGGTGAGGGACGAAGAGAACCATTTTCCTGCTCGTTAAGACGAGGCGGACCAATAGGCAAAGTTCTCGTCCATCGGCGGCTACCGGAATGTCATCAACAATAGTAACAAGGTCTTATAGACAGAGCTTGTACACCGACGTGTTTGCATTAAGCAGCGAGTTATCGCTGCTCAGATGTGTTAGTTTATAAGAAAGGTTAAACAAAACAATGGAAGGGAAAAGTGTAGACTCGAACTAGTTATCGGTGTTCTCGAGTGTCTAAAAACTCAGAACCCGTGAAAAATTGGAATCGCCGAGAAATAATAGTTTTTTGAAGAACTCATAAGAAGTTATGTAGTTCCGTGATATCCTCGAGATAACAGAGTGTAATAGCTGAAGGTAGAACATGATAGAGGTTGGACAGGTGAAAAGATCTGCAGAGGACAAGTACTTCAACTTGTCCGAGAAATGGGATCAAAGAAGAACTATAGAGTCGTAACCACGGTTGCAAAGGACCAAATATAGATACAAGATGAACTTATCACAAGGGGATTATCATTATAACAAAGCTTCCATGATAAGTTCCACATCGGGTCCATGGGCATGAACTCAAAGGTTCAAGGTCGTCTCCCACTTCTCTAATTCACAACTTTCCATTTACTTTTCGTTTTCGATGAAGTTGTAGAATTGAAAATTTATCCGAAGAAATGCCAGTAGATATAACTCGCATAAACTTCGGGTTCACAGAGTTTAGGGAAGCCATAGATTCAACCCATAGGGACATCTTAGGAACATATACCACAACTTTAGGAATAAGTAACTGAAGCTCGGAAACAGAGCATGGTTGACAAAAGCAGGGGATACAATTTACCAAAGGCATTATGTATCCAAGGAAAATCTCACAAGGTTACTGAATAAGAAGGACGCTGTCGGATAAAACCCAACAAAGGATCTAGCGGTCCACAAGGGATCTGATGTGAGCATCGGTACTCAACCAAAAGAAGAAAGAATGCAAGGAGATCAGACTATAAAATCAACTGACTAATTCAAGCTCAAAAGCAAAGGAAATATGATTTCCAAATCGGAGGATCAGAAGTGGAGGTTCTGATCAACGACAAGTAAGTTGAATAGACATAGATCAACAATCAATCAAGGTTTGATTTGTCGAACACCAGCTCATGTCTGGAGTGACGTCTGAACCAAGGGGAGAATTTGAAATAGGACTGATGATCGCGAGCATTCGCAAACGAATCGAATCAAATGCTCGAAATTACGATGACAAAGGATGCTAATGAGTATTGCTAGACATATGGAAGTAACCATAATGCAAGCAGATAATTATTAGCAGAGCAATATTTGGAGAGGATTATCGTAAGATCGGATGGTATTCCAAAGTATCTTGTGAACCACATGAACAACTATGGATGAACGGATACTCAGCAAGCGCGAGTAATTATCTGTAGGGGATATTCATGTGGCAAAGAACTGCAAGGTAGTAAGCATAAAGGGTTCTCGGAACATCAGAGAGTATTTCAGGACATCTTGTAATAACAGGAGCAACTGGGGATGAAGGTATGAACGACAATGCAGGTAGTTACTCATAAGGACTTGTCGATGGTAGGGATCGCAACGGCTAAGGGCACAAGGGTCTCGATAAAACTTCGGAGAGTATCTTCAGAATCTTCTAATGAAGCAGGCCATCATCTGGAATGAAGGGGCTCTCCGGGAGAAAGTATTTACGAGAACCTAGAGTTATTGTTAGCAAAAAACATTTAACCCAAGTAGAAGAGAGATCATATTCCCAAAGTATAGACGAGGAATAAAAGATACCACCCAATGGCGACGTGGGCCTGTAAGCCACACAACCATGTTAGTAAAACAATTTTTCAGTGACTAGACTCAACTTCGGCCAAGGAGTTAGAAAGGGGGATCCTACAGGCAGTCGGCTTTGATACCAACTTGTGACGCCCCCGATTCAATCGTACACTAATCATACACGCAAATGTGTACGATCAAGATCAGGGACTCACGGGAAGATATCACAACACAACTCTAGACACAAATCAAAATAATACAAGCTTTATATTACAAGCCAGGGGCCTCAAGAGCTCGAATACAAGCTCGATACACAAGAGTCAGCGGAAGCAACATTATCTGAGTACAGACATAAGATAGACAAATTTTGCCTTAAGAAGGCTAGCACAAACATCAACAATCGAAGAGGCAAGGCCTCCTGCTTGGGACCTCCTAACTACTCCTGGTCATCGACGGTCTCCATGTAGTAGCATCCATCAGTGGTGGCATTTGGCTCCATGGATCCACCATCTGGTTGCATCAACCGGAAAGAAGAAAGAAGGGGGAAAAGGGGTAGCAAAGAAACCGTGAGTACTCATCCAAAGTACTCGCAAGCATCACATCTATACTAAGTATGCATTGGTATCAAATGGAAGGGTTGTATCTGTGGACTGAACTTCAGAATGCCAGAATAGAGGGGAAGGCCTAGCCTATCAAAGACTAGCATCTTCAAGCAGCTCCGAGCATCTTGCAGCATGTAGAAGAGTAAAGAATACCAATTTAATATTTAACAAACATGTTGTAGAACCAACGCCTAGAGATCCTTCCTCGACTCCCTGCGAGAAAGCAATTCCGGAGCCACATATCCATCACATACCTCGAATATCCATTTCTAGTTATATAAGATCCAGATACAAGTATGAACATCCATTACCGTGGACACGATATTCGAATATATATCTTCCCTGCAGGGGTGCACCATGTTACCCAACACGCTCGATCACTCTGGCCGGACACACCTTTCTGGGGTCAATGCCCGGCCTCGGAAGATCAACACATTGCAGCCCTAACTAGGCTCAGCAGAGAGGTCCCCATCGGTCTACATCCTAAGCGCTCCGGGGTCTTGGGCCCATCGCCCGCAGCAATCCGGGTCGTTGCGCGCAGGGTGAATACCAGCACCGCCTCGGATGGCCAGCATGATTTGACCGTGCCGCACTGGTGAACTGGACGTCTGACAAAGCTTCGGCTGATACTGCGACGTCGAGGCCCATATCTATTCTCGCGTGGTGGTTAGTGCGTAAAGGCCAAAGGCCAACTCAGAACAAATACCCAAACCTGTTAGTGCATTGGGGGCTCGCGGAGACGAGTAGAGACTCACGATAATGTGACCCCGTCGCCCCATCTCATGGACTTATGGCAAGGGCCCAGACTGCCCGGCCGTGCCACGTGGAAAACTCGCGGGTGCTCAACGGGCCTGCCCGACTTTCACATCAACTCACGGGTACCCCTCAGGGCCGACCCGACTTCAACAATGGTCTCAAGTAAAGTCAAGGTAACCGTGTGTCCAAACATCAAGGGGAAAACTTGAGGAATCACCCCCGGTGGATTCCACTCAATGTAATCATCAAGGTGAACGTAAGAGGGACCACCCTCGAGGTTCACACTTTAGGTGTTGAACGACAGAGCCGTATTGGGAATGGTGAAAAAGGAATTCACCCTCGATGACCACGACCGAATAGCTACACTACAAAATTATCATCAGGAGTGCGTTATGAGGGATCACCCTCGGCACTCGATAGTAGCTCTGTAGAGTCGATCAACAAAAAGGGGCGTGATGTGATGTGAGGTGTCGGGCTCTGGTCGTCGATCACGTTGATCGAGGCGTTGATAATGAAGCAGGGGCAACAAGGAGAAGTGGGGGTCACTGATGGATCACTAGCCAACCTATACTAAGTAGTTTAGGATAAGCAGGTAGGTAATAATAAGCAGGTACAAAAGCAGGCTATGCATCAAAATAGGAGCAATCAGTTACAGTAGCAAAATCTAATGCAAGCATGAGAGAATAGAATGGGCGATATCGGGATGATCACAGGGGGGCTTGCCTGGTTGCTCAGACAAGGAGGGTCGTCGTCGACATAGTCGATCACAGGGGCATCAGCAGCGGTCTTGAGGTCTACCGGAGAAGAAGAGGGGGAATAAACAGTAAATACACGCAAACATAAGCATACCAAGACAATAAGTGGGGCTAGAGGTGTTCCAACGCAGCGTTAGGCGATACTGGCGAAGGAGGGAAACATCCGGGAAAGCTTTCCCGGTTCTGGACGTCTGTCAGGCAGATGGACCGGAGGGGAAAAGTTCAACGTTTGCTATGCTAGGGATGTGTGGCGAACGAACGGTCTACGTATTTGGATTCGTCTCGTCGTTATGAGCAACTTTCATGTATAAAACTTTTTCATCCGAGTTATGGATTATTTTATATGCTTTTCCGAAGTTTAAAATAATTTCTCGAATTATCTAAATTAACAGAAAAGGAATTATGATGTAAGCATGACTAGAGGATGACATTAGCAGTCAATTGGTCGACTGACCAGGTCAGACTGACCAGTGGGTCCCACCTGTCATAGATAGTGGACTAACAAAAGTTTAAATTTAACTAAACCGAGGCTAATTAGAAGCTGGGCCCCACACGTCAGTGACTGATTAGGTTTAACTAATTAAGTTTATTTTTAAAAATGTTTGACTAACCTAATTGGGGGTGTGGGCCCCATTAGTCAATGGCTGGGGAATAGTACCCCGCATTGACTGTGGTCAACGCGGTCAAACAGAGGCGCAGGGGCCCACTGTCAGTGGCACTGGGCGGGATCAACCGACGTCAGGTCAGCGTGGCGGCCGGAGCAACACTGGCGGCCATTTCCAGTGAGCGCGTGAGGGAGAGGGAAAAGTGGATCTGGGGGAGGAGAGGTGCAAGTGGGAGAGGGGAGTGGGAAGGGATCCCGAGGCGTCGGGGCTTCCCTTATCCCCTCGCCGGCGACGTGGCAGCGCGGGGCACTGCGCCAGGTCCGGTGGGAACAAGCTGGGGGGGGGGCTCGGTCGCGTGAACAGAGAGAAGGAGAGGGATGACCAGGGAGGGGGAGTGGGCCGGTCTAGCTGGGTCGGCTGGCTGGGTGGGCCAAAGCCCAAGTGGGGCAGGGCATTTGTGTTGATGCAAGAAGGCCATCCCATCTCCTATCTCAGCAAAGCTTTGGGCCCTAAATCTCAGGCATTGTCCACTTACGAAAAGGAGTGTTTAGTAATACTACTAGCTATGGAAAAATGGAAATCATACTTGCAGCATGCTCCCTTCACTATTGCCACACATCACAGAAGCTTGGTCCACTTGCAAGATCAAAAAATGTCCAGCCCTATGCAACAGAAAGCATTTCTCAAATTGCTTGGACTGCAGTACACTATTGTGTACAAGAAAGGATTGGAAAATACTGCAGCTGATGCTCTGTCCAGACCACCTGCTCCCATGGAACTGTCTGCCATTTCCTTCTGCATCCCCCAAGTGGCTGTCGGTTGTTGCCGAAGGATATCAAGCTCACTCGGCAGACAAGGAACTTCTCCAAGAACTAGCTCTCTCTGGCAAAAATGACAAAGGTTATGTCCTACATAATGGGATTATTCGATATAAGGACAGAATTTGTCTAGGCCACAATACTGAAGCACACCAGGCAATTATGTTAGCACTGCATAGTAGTGGAGTTGGGGCCATTCAGGGTTCCAAGGCACATATCAGAGAATTAAGGCCTTATTTGCTTGGCCTGCCATGAAACAGGCCATACAGTCCTATGTGCAAAGTTGTACAGTCTGTCAGCAGGCTAAGGCTGAACATATCAAGAAACCTGGATTACTTAGTCCTCTTCCCATACCCAAAGAGGCCGGGAGTCTAGTCAGTATGGATTTCATCGGGGGGCTACCCAAGAGCAAATCGTTTGACACTATCCTAGTTGTGATTGACAAGTTCAGCAAGTATGGGCACTTTGTACCACTGTCACATCCCTTTACTGCACTGCAGGTTGCACAACTCTATGTGGATCAGGTCTATCGGCTGCATGGGCTTCCCAAAGTGTTGGTCACTGACAGGGATCCCATCTTCACAAGCACCCTGTGGCAAGAACTGTGCAGATTGACGAACACTACCATGAATATGAGTTCAGCTAGTCATCCCGAGACAGATGGACAAACAGAGAAGCTGAATCAGTGTATGGAAACGTTCCTGAGATGTATGGTCCACTCCACTCCTAAGAAGTGGGCACACTGGTTGCCCCAGGCAGAATACTGGTACAATACGAATTACAATTCAACACTGGGCACAACACCATTTCAAGTCTTGTATGGCTACCAACCTCGTCACCTGGGAGTTGACAACTTGCAAAGTTCACTATCTTCTGACCTGTCAGGCTGGTTAGCTGAGAGAAATCTGATGCAAGGCTTAATCAGGGAACACCTGTTGCGCGCCCAACAGCGGATGAAGGCTCAAGAAGATACTAAACGCTCTGACCGTCAGTTCAAGGTGGGTGACCGGGCATTCCTGAAACTCCAACCCTACGTGCAGCAGTCAGTTGTCCGACGACCGAACCACAAGCTGGGTTTCAAGTACTTCAGGCCGTATCAAATAGTTGCTCGCATTGGTGAGGTGGCTTACCGGTTGGCCCTGCCGGAGTCCAGCAAAATCCACCCAGTGGTGCACGTTTCGCTGCTCAAGCCAGCGGCTCCTCCTTCCAATTCTGAGGATTCTTTAGAGTACCTGCATTGTGTGCTCGAGCACGCATCCAGACCAGCTCAAGTGCTTCAGTCGCGTTTGGTGCAAGTGGGGGGTCATACCAGCACACAACTGAACATTGCTTGGCAAGGGTTGCTGCTGTCCATGGCAACCTGGGAATGGGCAAGTACGATCGCACCAGCGACAATGACCTGATACTGAACAGTCGAGGGCGAGTTGTTTCTTAAGGAAAGGGGAATGCAACAACCTGGACCCGGCCCAAGAGTGGGCGACTGCATGGCGGGCCGTCTAGGCTTGTAATAGCAAGTACTTATAGTGGTGTGTGCGTGTGAGGGAGGGTATCGAATTGTAATCAGAAACATTATTTCTTAATCAAGCCTTCCTCCCTGCTCTTTCCCCTTCTCCAAGTTCTCTCTCCCTTCTCCATTCTCCTGGTTCGAGCTCTCTCTCCCTGAGATAATTCTCCATTCTCCTGGTTCGAGATCCACATCCCGGCGAGACGCAGGGAGGTAGATAATTCTCCATTCTCCTGGTTCGAGGTCCACATGGTGCTACGGGAACTTAGCAAAAACCGCTTGAAAACTCAGGGGTTATGTGGACTTCTTTCCAAGTTTTTCATATCCACAGATTTGTTTTTTGTTTTTTTTGAAATTATATCCACGTGGTTTTATCCTGTTAGACTGCTTTCCTGGTTTAGAGAATTCGTTCTGTACATTCCACCTATCCAAACAACCCCTACATACGCTTATGATCATGATGTCTTTCCTAATTGGGTCGATGAATTCTCTGGGTTTTTTTTTTTTTGCAGGGGGAATTCTCTGATTTTCTTTGTAAGCTCCTTTCGTGAAGGATGTACTGATATTATCAGATCAATAAAGTAGCCATGACGTCATCCCCTCCCAAAGGAAAACTATCGATCGTGTACGCCTCGGTGCACACAACACACGCGTAGACTAGTCCTGAGGTAGACAGACTCAGGCAGACAGTACACACAGGTCACGCGTAGACTAGTCCTGAGGTAGACAGACTCACGCAGACAGTACACACAGGTCATGCAAAAACTCGTACTACGAAGACACCGGAGATTCTGAAACAAAGCAGTAGAGCATTTACGATTCACCAAACTAAGGGACGCACACACTACTTGGATAAAGGCAGTAGTAAAAGGAACTTGTCCCCAAAGAAAAGTAAAAGGAACTTGAAAACGAAGGCTCTACTGGAGCTCCACTAGGAGTTAAAAGTTTATTGTCGCCGCCATGCTCGGAGTGACGGCATGAGAACGCGATACGTGTGCACGTCGCACCGAAGACGCGCCCGCGGTCGGTCACGTGGGAAGCCCGGCCGCTCACATCTTGCCCTTGCGGTGCGCGCAGGACGAGCCGGCGCACCCTTCCACGCACTTCTCGACGCATTTGTCCACCCGCTCCGCCGCGCGCTCCTTGGCCAGCCGGTCCTTCTCCTCGAAGTAGACGGACGCAGCCTTCTCCGCCGCGCGCTCCTTCACCGCGCGCTCGTCCTCGTCGCCCAGCCGGAGGCCGTGCCCTCCAGCGTCGTGCTTCTGCGTGCCTGAGCCAACCGTCAGCTTCTCCTTGATCGCGCCCGTCATGTTGCCCAGCGCCCCGAACAGACCGGTCCCTTGCTGACCCCTGCGTGCGCATCAACACGTCAAATGTGTACGTAAGTCCTAGTTTGACTTTTGTGCAAGTTAATGAGTTGAGACTTGAGAGTGGCATACCTATCGGCATCGTGGGTGCCGGCCGTCTCCCTTGCCTTGTCGGCGGCGGTCTGCGTGGTCGCCATGGTCCTGTCCCTAGCTTCCTGCGCGGTCCCCTTGGTGGCGTCCGTGTACTCGCCCGCCTTCTGCTGTGTCACGTCCTTGGTCTGCCTCGCCTTCTCGGCGGCGGCGTCCTTCGTCTGCTGGGCCTTCTGCATGGTGGTGTCCTTGGCCTCCTGCGTCTTCCCAGCCAAGGCGTCCTTGTACTCTCCCAGCTTGTTCTTGGTAGCCTCAGCGGTCTCACTCGTCTTCTGCGCCACGGTGTCCTTGGCCTCCGTCGCCTTCTCGACGGTGTAGTCCTTGGCCTCGCCAAGCTTGTTCCTGGTGGCCTCCGCCGTCTCGCTCGTCTTGTGCGCGACACTGTCGTTGGTCTCCTTGGCCTTCTCGGCGGTGTAGTCCTTGTACTCGCCGAGCTTGTTCCCGGTGGCGTCCGCCGCCTGGTAGGTCTTGTCTGCGGCGGTGTCCTTGGCGCCGCCGAACGTGCGGCCAACCGCGCTTGCCAGGGACTTGGCGCCCTCCTGCATGCTCCCCAGGATGCCGCCGCCGCCGCCGCTCGGGTGCTCGGCGTAGGCACCGCCGCCCAGTGCGCCGTGCTCGCGATCCGCGCGGGCGCGCGCGATCTCATCCGCCGCGCGTCGCGCGTCCATCTCCGCCTGCATCACCCGCTCGTCCCGCGCGCGCGCGATCTCGTCCGCCGCGCGGCGAGCGTCGGCCTCGGCCCTCGCCTCACGCTGGTCCTGCCTCGACGACATGGTCGCGCGCTGTGGTTGAACTTCTCTGGAACTTGCTCGCTCGTGCTGGTGCTGTAGTGTTGGTTGTAGTGTTGCAGTACACAAGTGAGTGAGCTAGCGTTTGTGCAAGTGTGTATATATTCCCCGGCGAGTAATGCGAGGGTGACACGTAGGTCTGGGAGGTGGACGCGTGTGCCTCGTGTTGGAAGACAGGGCTTGCTGACACATGCGTTTGAAGCGGACACGTGCCTCCGGGTGGAGGCGACGTCGTCGCTGAGCTGCTTCCATGGGCTTCTACTGTTGCCTTGTGGATGGTACGGGGAAGTGCGTGCGATAGTAGTGAGTGTGTGTGGATAGGATTGCAGGGAGCAACTGTGTCTCGCTTAATGTGAGGTGAAACTTAGATGTATGCGACGCTGCTTCCTTCCCTTTGATCGCTGTTTGTTTTGATTTCTTTCTTTTTAATTTTATTTGTATTCTGAAATATTCTAAGATATGAATATTTATATTTAAAATGTTTATGCAGTGTCAAAAGAATGTTCGCGCAACTTTTAGAAGTTGTTGATGGCATTCAAATAAATATACATTAAAAATATTCACATGTTCCAAAAAAAGTTCATGATATTTAGAAAATATATTTATACAATGTAAAACAAATGTTGAGATAATAGAAAAACAATGTTTTGTACAAACAAATAAAATATACGTGACACTTCAAACAAATATTCACGCATTTCAAAAATACTCTCATGACATTTTAAAAAATAACACCATGTGAAAAAAATGTTCACTATGTTTTAAAAAGTTTTGTGCAAATAAAAAAATGTTCAACGTTTATGTGAAAAACTTTTAATACGTACTCAGAAAAATGTTCAAAAACATATATTTGAAAAATGTGTACTTCTTATATTTTTGAAAAATGTTTAACGTATATTTTTATTTGAACAATAGGAGTTACCCCCCGCCCTCTTTTATTAGAAAAAGGAACAACTAGGAAAATGCATCCTTACACAGGACTCAATCAGACCTTCAAATACGGCACAATATTTTTACCAAAATAGGTAGAGCAAGCAACAAAGCAGTGAGAAGGAAAGATCCACTAGCATAGGACTAGATCTCTTGGAATACATTTTTCAACATAGCCGGCGCCGTCTGCTCACCAGTCGCCGCTCCAGGATGGATCATGGCCAAGCTATCATCGGTAGAAGGGCACCTTAAGCATCGACGTAGAGAACTTTCAACTGATGCAACCGAGAGCTCACACGACCCAAGATGCATTTTAGACTCCGCCAAACCCTTCCCTACAACAACAACAACAACAAAAACAACAACAACAACAACAACAACAACAACAACAACAAAGCTTCGTTTGGATAGCCTTGCGAAAACCCTAGAAATAATATATTTCTTAGTTTCTTGAAGACCAATGAAATCACATCTAGTTTTGAAAATAGTACCACCTAAGCACTACACTTTGCTAGGTTGGCCCAAACCTCTAATATTCCATATAAGACATATCATGATATCCTAAATGGGTGAGACAAACCACAAAAGTTCAGTTTTAGTTAAAATAGCAGGCGATTTCTCTAAAAGACCAGCAGTGCCAATTCGATTGAAGGGAAAAGATCGAGCAGGGATGTTCAAATTCTGGCATAGGGTAGAAACTAAATTATCAGGTAAGGCAACTCTAGGATTAACATTAGCAAAAGCTAAACATAGATCTTTTTCTTCTTCAATAATACCAGAGATAATATGTTGTTTACTATGATCATTATCACCAACAGATAAATCAACTTGTTCAATTTTTTTCATAAGAATATCATTACTAACAGTAGTAACGGAGTCACCTCTAAAGGTAGTTGGGGCCTCAAGATTTTCTTCCTCTGGTAGGCAGTAGCTTTGGCCATAATGTTGATATTGCCATGAGTCCTAGTGTTAGGCTTCTAAACCAAGACATGGCCCCACTTGTTATGGAAAGGACCAACATCTGTTTGAAGCTTCTTGTCAGACACATCCTCAAGAGGCATCAATAGTGATCTTTTGCAATTTCCCATGTTAAACATTTCCACAATTTTAGGAAGCTGCTTATCCACTTCTTGCATCATACAACCATCATTGTCCTCATTAGATTTAACCACATCTAGTGATTTAAGCATATCAAAATAGTAGGCCAATGTTGTATAGTATGTTCTATGCATCATATCACCATCATTTACCTCAAGTGGATGACTTAAGATTTATCAATCCGCGAGAGGTGTAGTAGGAAGGTGGCTCTCTCTCAAACAACCCTGCAGTCAAAATATAAAGAGTGTCTTGTATCCCCAACACACCCAATACAATTTTCAATTATATAGGTGCACTAATTGGAAGAAGAGATGATGATAGATGTTTAATATGGATGGTAGAAATAGCCTTTTATATTTTGAACAAACAAAAATAGAAAGGTAGTAAGTAACAAAAGTGAGTAAAAATGGTGTCTACATGCTAGAAAACAAGGCCTATGGTTCATACTTTCGCTAGTGCCAATTCTCAACATCATTAACATAGTTGAACCACATGATGATCCCTTAAAGTGTAGCAAAGAATCACTCCAAAGTTTCTATTCTATCGGAGAAAGTAGGATGAAATCGCATAGGTAGAGAACCACCTCAAAGTTGTTTTTCCAATCAATCTATTGAACCTCCCCCCAAAGTGTCACAGATAGTCCTAGAGATCATATTATGACAACATCATATGATACTATCATTCAGCCTTTATGCTTAGAGTACCCCCAATGTCACCACGAATATCTGCAAGTTAATAACGAGATATGCATCAAGTGATCTCGAATCCAAAGTATTCAATCCAACATAAAGAAACTTCAAAGAGAAAGAATTGGTTCACCATAAAAAGGATAGAGGGAGATGAACATCATAAGATCCAACTTTATTAATCAAGCTCATGATACAATCAAGATCAAATCCATCAAGAACATGAGAGAGAGAGAGGGATTGAACACATAGCTACTAGTACATAACCTCATCCCCGAGGATGAACTAATCATACATCACCATGGACGTAGCAAGGTTGATGAAGAGGCCTATGTGAATGGGTTCCCCCTCCGGCAAAGTGTCGGAGAAGGCCTCCAAATGGGATCGTCGTGAAACAGGAACTCACGGCAAAGGGAAAATTGTTCTAAGGGTGCGATAAAGGGTTTCAGTATTTATAGGAATTTGTGGCATTGCAATTGCACCAAAAGGTGGCCTAGGGCGCTCATGTACAGGTAGCATGGCTACCCCCTGACCGCGCCATGTGTTCATGTGGGGGCCTCAAGGCTCGTCTCGATGACTCTAGAAGCTTCCAGGGTCCTTCTTGGTCCAGAAAAATGTCAAAATTGGCATCGTATTTGGACCTTCCTAGATATTGATTTTCTGCAAAAACAAAAACAAGCAAAAAAACAAGAACTGGCACTAGGCACCAGATTAATAAGTTAGTACATAAAAATTATATAAAAGTGCACCAAAACCATATGTAATTGATGTAAATAAAGCATGAATACTTTATAGATTATAGATATGTTGGAGACGTAGCAGCCAGACCTTTGGAGTTGCACCCTTCTTTCATTTCAGTTTCTGAATTCAACAATTTTTTGGGAGTGTTTGCAATCTCCTCATAATGGTTCACTAGCAGGTTGGGGGTCACACCAGGCTTGTTTCTTAAATTCCCAAATGAAAATTTCATGACCAGAGTTAGATAAGGCAGCATGATGAAACTTATGTCCAGCAGATATTTTCCTTGAAGAAGAACCCTAAGGAAGGCCATGCTCTTGGGATAGATTGGCTTTTGTTCAGCTCATCAATGGCATGGTCCTCATCTTTAAGATTTTCCTCATGAATGTTCCATAGGATCATCCACCTCATCAGTTTTCTTATCATCACCCTACATGTCATCATTTTTTATCTTCATATGGGTCAAAAGTAACCACTTGCTCAAAGCCTTCTACAGCAAGCTAAGAAGAAAATGCTTCTTCTTCATCTCAATAAGTCTCACAAATGGGATTTTGGTAGGATCTCTGCAAGCCACCATGATTTTTACTTGAGCAAATAAACTTAAACATTCCATTCCAGTCAACATCTGCCAAGATCCTAAAGCAAGAGGGAATTTGGGCAAACACCTTCCAAGTGCATCATTTTGGTGGAATACCATCTATAACCATCCAAGTTGTAACTCTTTAACACAAAGGATGAACCACACCCTTCCATTCAGTCACCTTAATGGTAACCTCGTCAACATGTAAGTTAAAAGAGAATTCAACTATGTCTGTCATCTTCTAGGGAGGAAATCGAATCAGGTAAGTTTCATGGACATCTCTCTGACTTGCCAAGTCCATTGATGTTGCTTATAGAAGATTGTAGACAAATGAACCAACCCATCCAGCTGAGAAATTTCACCCGTAATGATGTTAACTACAACACAACTCTGAAAGTTCAGTCAGGTAGCTTCATTAGCCACTAGTACAACAACTGGTAAAAAACTAAGCCCATGGCAGCACTACCAAAGAATGTAGTTGTAGGATGCGTTTGAAGCCAAGCTGCACAATAATTGACATTATATTTGTTGGAAAATGTAGTACAAAACAAAAAAATTCCCTCCGATCACCCAGAAACAATATGAAGATGCATAACAGTTTGAATTTGATCGTTACCGACTCCAAGTTGCATCAGGAAAAGAGGGTCAGTGTAGATCGTACTTGGAGTCCCTCGAACGGTAGATGAACAATCCCATGAACCACCCACAAACGGCCCTTGAGTGGAAGACAAAAAGCATGGCCTCACTACAAGTTGCAAGCGTACGGTCTTCACAACGCGACAACGCTTCACCGTCGAAAGCTAATCATCACCGAAGAATTAGAGGGAGGAGATTAGAACCACGCTAGGCTTCTAATTATGAGGATTAGAGGATCTAGGTCAAGCTATAATTGATCAACCAGGACCAACTATAACTAGAACTAGCCAACTAGAGGAAGCTCCAAAACTTGTGTGTTGACAAGGTGCAAATGCCTCTAGTATTTATAGGTTGGAGGTGAGAGGTGGGGGCACCACAAGAGGGGAAGGACTCCACTCCTTGCGCCGGCAAAGGGGGACAATTCGGCCTTCCGAGGGAAAGGGGGCACCTCCCCTGTTCTTGTGGCCCAAGTTGCCTTCCACCTCTTAGCGTTTTAAGACCCGTTGATATTAAATTAACCCAAATGTTAAGTGCCACACGTGTGACCTGAAGCAATATGGTCCAAACACCCTCATTACCATCCCTTGCTACATCAAATAGATGATATAAGTAGAATCTTTTTATTTTTCAGACTTGAAAATGTTTTGTCCTAAATAAAAAATCCGATTAATAATCCATTTTCACCATTAAATCCGTCTCGACTAGTTCTTCAAAACTAGACCCATATTGATATATTTCGACTAATTTTTTGGCCAATAGTTCCCATGATGTTTACACTATAATTGTCATAGTGTAAGTGCATCTAGTGCCCCTTAGTGATTTTCATGTATTGAAGACTTATAGGTTAAGGGACTAATGTGTTTGTGAGTGTACACATGTCTATAAGTCTATGAGTAGTTTGATATTTACAGAGGAAGTCGACCCCTAAAAATGAATGTCTTCGACTGAAGACTTTGGATTTCTGAAGACTTTGAAAGTGAAGAAATTGGTGTGACCGTGAAGACTTGATATTCATACGAGGAATATGAAGCGTGAAGACTTTTGTTTTTGTTGTTTCATTTTCTCTTTCTTGAGTCATAGGAAACACCGTACTGTTAAAGGGGGTCGAGGAAAAACTAAGGAAAAGTTTCCAAGTGATGCTCATCTCAAAATCCTACACCTACCAATCCCTTCGAGTGAAGCCATTGAAAATCTCATGCAGTTCAGTCAATTTTTTCAGTGACAGAGACGAAGATCTTTTGGTCTCTGAGGAATTTGTTCTGACTGAGGAGTTAGGAATTCGCCAGTGTGGATTGCCTACAAGTGCGGAACATGATAGCCCTGAGTAATTTGAGCCTCAAATTTTCGACCGTTGCTGTGCTACGCGCCAGCCGCCCCAAAATATCTACCCACCTAACGATCATATCATAAGGGCATTTATGTCTTATCATGTCGGGATGTTCCCTAGGCTATAAATAGCCGCCCCCTACAACCACTAGCTGGTTGGCTGCTTCGAGAGAAACTGACACTTGTCATTGAGAGCATCCCATCCTCCGAGGACTTTGAGAGAAAATCATCAAGTGAGGAAAACCCAAACCCAAACACCTACAAACCCAAAGTGATTGAGCATCAATGAAGAAATTGTTCCTGTGTGGATCCGAAACTTGTTACTTTTGAAGATTGTGCATCTTCCAGACGGTTAGGCATCATGGTGGATCGCCGAGTGACCGAGGTTGTGAAGGTTTGGAAGTCACCTGAAGACTTATCATGAGTGATTGGGCGAGGTCTGTGTGACCTTAGCTCAAGGAGAAAACGGTGAGGACTGTGTGTCCGAGACTGTGTGTCCTCAGGTTTAAATACCTAGCCGCTCCAACCAGATGTACAACTGTCACAGCAGTTGGAACTGGTCTACCAAATCATTGTCTTCACCGAGCTACCTGGTTCTATTTCCTCAACCCTTCCATTTCCTCATTACTGTGTTGTGTGCTTGTTCATATCTGTTTGAAGACTTTGACTGAATACTTTGTCAATTTCCTCAGTTCAAATTTCTTCGGTCTGGTTGTCTTCATCCTGTTTTATCCTATGCTTACGCTTCCTGTACTCTGTGCCTATTTTCATTTCATCATGATGTCCATGTTTATGTTATGCCATGTATGCATCTGAGTACTTATTCCATTGTAAGTAGTTCTTTGCTCAAGAATTTCCTCACCCTAAAATTCCTCGGTGAAGAATTCATAAAAATCGCATATTCACCCCCCCTCTAGTCGAGTTAACGCACTTTCAATTGGTATCAGAGCAAGGTACTCTCTTGTTCTGTGTGATTTTGGTTTAACCGCCTGGAGTTTTAGTTATGTCAACCGCAGGTATGATCAAGGTCTCTGCTGGGTATCCTACCTTCGATGGGACGGACTACCCCTACTGGAAGAAAAAGATGCGCATGCATCTTGAGGCAATTGATAATGATCTCTGGTATGTTGTGGAGAGTGGTGTCCCCTCTGTCACCCCTACCATCAACGTTGCTGACGTGAAGAGATTCAAGCAACTCGAGTCTCAAGCGAAGAATATCCCATCTGAACAAAGGGTAGTATGGTAGAGTGAGTTCTTTGGAGATAGCTAAGCTTATCTGGGATAGGTTGTCCAAGGTTAATGAAGGAGTCTCAACACAGCGTGACTCTCGAGTTGACATTCTTCGCAATCTCTTCAACCGCTTCAAAAGACTCGACAATGAAAATGTTCAGCAAACCTTCGATCGCCTCACTGACATCTCAAATTAGCTTCAAGCACTTGGTGCCACTGACATCACCGATCATGAGGTGGTGAAGAAATTGCTGAGATCGCTTGATTCCTCATTTGATACTCTGGCTTTGATGATACAAGAACGTGGAGACTATAAGTCACTTGATCCCGCTGATATCCTTGAGAGGCTAAACACTCATGAGTTCCAGCTTGCTGAAAAGAGAGATCTCTATGGACCGAGCTATGGCAGATCACGCGCTCTGAAGGCCAGGGCAGTGTCTGAATCTAAAGGTGAAGATTCTGGTAGCATCCTTGGTGATCCTGAAGAACTGAGCCGGGAGCTAGCAATGCTCGTGAAGAAATTCCAGAAGTTCTCAAGACGTGGTCGCTTTGGAAAATCTTGAAGAAGTGATGATTCCTCATCCTGTGACTACAAGAAGAGACCGTGCCACAAATGCAAGAAACCCAGTCACTACATTCAAGACTGTCCTCAGTGGGAAAAGGAATCAAAGAAGAAGAAATACAAGGATTACAGTTCTGATGATTCAAAGAAGAAGAAGAAATCTTCAAAATCTTCATCATCAAAATCCTCGAAGCTTCAGCTCACAAGAAGGCAGCTCCAAGAAGGCTCGGGCATTCATTGGAAAGGAAATGGACTCTGAGGCTGAGTCTGAGGAACATGAGGAAGAGGAGGCATCTGAGGAGTCAGAATCTGGTGTGGCAGGCCTAGCCCTCGCTACTGCATTCATCAGCAAGCCCATCTTCAACTCTGAGGAGAATGACTTCCCCAACAAAGCTGACGATGGCAATGATGACTACGCTCCCACCTATTGCTTCATGGCAAAGGGTGCCAAGGTACTCAAATATCCCTCCTCTGAATCAAGTGAGGATGAATCTGATGAAAACCTCAAGTCTAGCTACTCTAAATTTGCTAAGATTGTTGTGAAACAACAAAAGGCTTTTGAAAATTTTCAAAATATGCTAGACAAAAGCGATGATATGTTGGGTGAAGAAATGGATCGCCCTAAAACCTTGACTGAAAATCTTCAGAGACTTCACTCTAAGTTTGACAACCTTCAAAGTCATCATAACACTCTCTTATCTGATCATGAGAAGCTTTCTTATGAATTTCTTCAAAGAAAGCAAGATCTTGAGAAGCTAAGGGTGAGTTATGAAGATCTTCAGAAGGAGCGTGATTCATTACTAGCTCAACAAATCAGCGCTGCTCAGGAAGAATTTATTCCTCCATGTTTGAAGTGCATTGAACGTGAATCCGCTAATTCTTCACCTGAAAGTTCAAATGCTTCTACTGCTAAAAATTCTTCTCCTGTCTCTGCTATCACTAATTACTCATCTGAGGATATTGCTAGTATCACTGACAATGCAGGTGTCGGTGTCAAAACCGGCGGATCTCGGGTAGGGGGTCCCAAGCAGTGCGTCTTAGGATCAATGGTAACAGGAGACAAGGGACACGATGTTTTACCCAGGTTCAGGCCCTCTCGATGGAGGTAAAACCCTACGTCCTGCTTGATTAATATTGATGATGTGTGTCACAAGAGTGGATCTACCATGAGATCAAGGAGGCTAAACCCTAGAAGCTAGCCTATGGTATGATTGTTGTTGTTGTATATCTATCGACTAGCCTGGCCCCGGTTTATATAATGCACCAGAGGCCTAGGATAACAAGAGTCCTAGCCGAATACGCCGGTGGGGGAGGAGTCCTTGTCTTGATCGCCAAGTCTTGTGGAATCTTCCTTGTATGCGGCAACTGTCCGGACTGGCCCATGAGTATACGACCATGGGGGTCCTCGGCCCAATCCAACTGATCGGGAGACGACGTGGTGAGTACCCCCTAGTCCAGGACACCGTTAGTAGCCCCCTGAACCGGTCTTCAAGTTGGGGACGCTCCTCGATTCTTCCGAACTGTTCTTCATCTTCGGTCGTCGATCTTGAAAACTGGTTCAACAAATCTTCTCATCTTCGATCTTGAGGATCACCGAAATGCATTCGACGAGTTTATACGTCGGGTATCCGAGGAGCCCCTTTTAGTTTCCGGCCTTTATCAATGCCTTGTTATTTTTATGCCACACCTCGGGTTTGAAGTTGTTCCCGGGCGGCAACGTCCTCTTGCGTCCGAGCTCCAACGCCGGACTGCATTCGAGGTATCTTTTGCAGCCGAGCACCATTGCCGGACTGCTTCCCAGCTCTAACGCCGGACTATGTATCCGAGCTCCAACGCCGGACTGTATCCGAGGTGTCGTGGATCACCTTGGTTCAAAGAAGTTTGAAGGAGTTTAGCCGAGCTTAATGCCGGAAATGCCCTCTATGAGGCCAACCACTAGCGCCCGAGCTTTATGCCGGACTGCTTCCGAGGTGGTTAAGCACCTCGGTCATGGGTTGATTTTTGGTCAATATTTTTTATTGATGCAATTTATTCTCTGACGAGATATATAGCCAGTAGCCCTCAAGGTGGGTATCGGTCTAAAACCCGAGATGCACATGAAGGATGACATAAGACTGCTGATTCCCGTAGCCGCTGAGACTCAGGTTGATTTGCAAAATCGGTCTGAGGATCAAGTCCTAGCTCGGCAGAATACTTCGGGACACAAAAAGCGGCGTGCTCAGTCCTCGAGACTCGGGTTGGGTGCGGCCGACCAACCTGAGGATCAAAATCTCCTCGGAAACTGTATTGCACTTAAAATTTTCTGCATAGAACAGGCAATGCAGTAGCCCCCGAGACACTGGTCGGGTGGCAACACCAGATCAGGGGATTGATGTACCCCTTTAATATTTGTAAATAATAAGCCCGAGCCTTAATGCGGGCACGGGAGGCCGAATTAAGGATCGATATCAATAGTAAAATCACAAATTATATGTAATGACTCTATGTATCCAAGTACTTTACATCATTAATGCTCGGATCCACATTGTACAAAACTTTGTTGACCGACCATCGGCTTCCACCTCCTCGGCCAATAGCCGAGGAGTGTTTGTCCTACTTTATAAAGCCTTTATGAGGGCAAAGATTTACAACAAACAAGGCAATCTGGCCATACAGTTTTATAAACAAAGGTACGCAGAGAGATATGTTATATTGCTGTTTAACAGAAGAAATGTCTTCCAAAGAAAATAGTCCCGCTATCGGTTCCTTTCTTTGGGTTGTCATGCTAAGCATGATCATGAAACCTCAGCTCCAATGTAAGAGCAAAAGATCGAGGATTTAGTTTGGGAGGCCAGTTAATAGCCCCCGGTAGTGTTCGGCGACAGTCGAGGTCAAGCAGGAAACACTTCGGCCAATGTTATGAATGGCCCGTCATTTAATATAGTCATCGGATCGCTGACCAGTTTACACCTATTGTGACAGTCAGTTTTCGGCTTTCTCCACTGAGGTGCTTGACCATGCGAGCTGGAAGCACAATCGCAGTGGTTCTCCCTTTGCACACCTAGCCGAACAAAGCGAAACGTAGGAGGCAAGCGCGGGAGCCGGGCAACCCAACTATTGACCGAAGACACAATTCGAAGCTGATGCATATATAGAAATATCCGAGAATGTTTTTGCCGAATCTCTAAAGGTGTCCAGCGTTGCACTACGAGACTTGTGCTGAAAACACACAAATAGTTAAAAGTGCCAAAAGCTTGGAAAACCAAAAAACATCAGTAAAAACATGACGTCCGAACAAGATCAAGTGTTCGGTGCCAATCCGAAAATTGGACTTTAGAAAAAAAGTGCTTCTGCCGTGCTTTAACTTTGCAACGACTAAGAAGAAAAACACTTAGTATGAAACGGCTCAAATAAACATAAGAGCCCCCAAGCGACTTGGGTAAAAGTTGACTATAAAATGTAAGGTGACATGTAGAATGCCTTCTAGCCGGATTATAGATCGTTTGTCGTAGCGGACCTTTTCGCTTCAACCTCTGGACCCAATAGTCCGGAGTGTGTCCGAATACCCTCGCGGTTATAAAAACCGGGGCATGCGTGGAGACCAGGCGTAGGGATCATTAGTGCTTTATTAGACAAGTGCCCAACTAGTTATGTTATATTATATGGTTAGTAAGAAACATCTTCCAGGGAGAATAGTTCCGTTAGGGGTTCCTTTCCCTGGGAGGCATTGCCCTAAAGTGCATGTTCGGACTGCGAAAAGAGCAGAAAAACATCTGGGGGCAGGTAAATAAATAGGTAAGAAATCATTTTTTAGTTCACCAACCGAGTATTCCCTTAAGAACGCTAGCTTTCGGCTTCACCCAGTCTGAGGTACACATCCGGCTGACCCGGCAGTAACAATCGCAGAGGTGCTCCCTTTACCACCTAGCCGAACAATCGGGAACGTAGGGGTAAGCACAGGAGCCAGGCAACCCAGCTTGGCCAAAACTTAAGTCATATCGATGCATATAATGGTGAATAAAAGGTACATGCGGAAGTGTGACACATGTGTTGAGCATAAAGCCCGTATTAATAAGCTTCTGTTAAAGAAGCCCCCAGGTATAATAAGCTCGGGTAGCGCGTCAAGTGTGTGCGAACAAAGTTTCGACAAGGAAAATTTTTACAAGCAACTTTTTTACAAAAAAGTATAATTCTTGGTCGAACCGAACACAAGTTAGAAATTTAAAACTTTGAGCATGAAGGCAACTTAGCTGGTTAATGTGTTCGGTATTGATGACGCGGTCCGAGCTTGATGCGGGACAAGGTTCCATCCCCCAAGCTGGTCCCGAGGTGGCGGAGCAAAGAGCTCGGCACTCCGAAGTGGTGACATAGCACGGTCAATGCAGGACGACAGGGCGATGCGGAAGTCCCCGGCATGGGGTAATGAAATGTTGACGAAGCCCCCCGTCCAGCCGAGGTGACGCCAAAGGATATAGTCCGGCTGGATCGTTTTCCTGTGCACAAAAAATAGTGAAGACCGGGGATAATAGTAATAATAGGAATTAAAAAAAATGTTGCATAATAAATAATTTATGCAAAGTTAGTAGCAAAAGAAATATGGCCCGGCGCCGAAGTCGATGTCGATGCAGGTCGTCGGCGTAATGCAATAAAGGCGTGGCAAAGCCTGGATTCACAGGTCGGTCCGAGTTCCGGATGCGGCGTTCGCCGAACTGTGTACGGAAACTGACCGAACCATCATGCTGAAGGAAATATGCCCTAGAGGCAATAATAAAGTTATTATTTATTTCCTTATTTCATGATAAATGTTTATTATTCATGCTAGAATTGTATTAACCGGAAACATAATACATGTGTGAATACATAGACAAACATAGTGTCACTAGTATGCCTCTACTTGACTAGCTCATTTATCAAAGATGGTTATGTTTCCTAGCCATGGACAAAAGAGTTGTCATTTGATTAATGGGATCACATCATTAGGAGAATGATGTGATTGACATGACCCATTCCGTTAGCCTAGCACTTGATCGTTTAGTATGTTGCTATTGCTTTCTTCATGACTTATACATGTTCCTGTAACTATGAGAATTATGCAACTCCCGTTTACCGGAGGAACACTTTGGGTACTACCAAACGTCACAACGTAACTGGGTGATTATAAAAGAGTACTACAGGTGTCTCCGAAGGTACATGTTGAGTTGGCGTATTTCAAGATTAGGTTTTGTCACTCCGATTGTCGGAGAGGTATCTCTGGGCCCTCTCGGTAATGCACATCACTATAAGCCTTGCAAGCAATGTGACCAATGAGTTGGTTACGGGATGATGCATTACGTAACGAGTAAAGAGACTTGCCGGTAACGAGATTGAACTAGGTATTGGATACCGATGATCAAATCTCGGGCAAGTAACATACCGATGACAAAGGGAACAAAGTATGTTGTTATGCGGTTTGACCGGTAAAGATCTTCGTAGAATATGTAGGAACCAATATGGGCATCCAGGTCCCGCTATTGGTTATTGACCGAGAATGGTTCTAGGTCATGTCTACATAGTTCTCGAACCCGTAGGGTCCGCACGCTTAACGTTATGATGACAATTTTATTATGAGTTTATAAGTTTTGATGTACCGAAGTTTGTTCGGAGTCCCGGATGTGATCACGGACATGACGAGGAGTCTCGAAATGGTCGAGACATAAAGATTGATATATTGGACGACTATATTCGGACACCGGAAGTGTTCCGGGTGATTTCGGAGAAAACCGGAGTGCCGGGGGGGTTACCGGAACCCCCCGGGAGAGTATTGGGCCTTATGGGCCTTAGGGGAAAGGAGAGAGGGGCGGCCAGCATGGGCCGCGCGCCCCCTCCCCCCTCTGGTCCGAATTGGACTAGGAGGGGGGCGGCGCCCCCCCTCTTTCCTTCCCCCTCTCCCCCTTCCTTCCCCCTCCTAGTAGGAGTAGGAAAGGAGGAGTCCTACTCCTACTAGGAGGAGGATTCCTCCTCCCTTGGCACGCCCAAGGGGCCGGCCGGCCTCCCCCCTCCCTCCTTTATATACGGGGGCAGGGGGACACCCCATGACACACAAGTTGATCTACAGATCGTTCCTTAGCCGTGTGCGGTGCCCCCTCCACCATATTCCACCTCGGTCATATCGTCGCGGAGTTTAGGCGAAGCCCTGCGCCGGTAGAACATCATCATCGTCACCACACCGTCGTGCTGATGGAACTCATCCCTGAAGCTTTGCTGGATCGGAGCCCGGCGATCGTCATCAAGCTGAACGTGTGCTGAACTCGGAGGTGCCGTACATTCGGTGCTTGGATCGGTCGGATCGTGAAGACGTACGACTACATCAACCGCGTTGTCATAACGCTTCCGCTTACGGTCTACGAGGGTACGTGGACGAACACTCTCCCCTCTCGTTGCTATGCCATCACCATGATCTTGCGTGTGCGTAGGAATTTTTTTTGAAATTACTACGTTCCCCAACAGTGGCATCCGAGCCAGGTTTTATGCGTTGATGTTATATGCACGAGTAGAACACAAGTGAGATGTGGGCGATACAAGTCATACTGCTTACCAGCATGTCATACTTTGGTTCGGCGGTATTGTGACATGAAGCGGCCCGGACCGACATTACGCGTACGCTTACGCGAGACTGGTTTCACCGTTGCGAGCACTCGTGCTTAAAGGTGGCTGGCGGGTGTCTGTCTCTCTCACTTTAGCTGAATCGAGTGTGGCTACGCCCGGTCCTTGCGAAGGTTAAAACAACACTAACTTGACGAACTATCGTTGTGGTTTTGATGCGTAGGTAAGAACGGTCCTTGCTAAGCCCGTAGCAGCCACGTAAAATTTGCAACAACAAAATAGAGGACGTCTAACTTGTTTTTGTAGGGCATGTTGTGATGTGATATGGTCAAGACGTGATGCTATATTTTATTGTATGAGATGATCATGTTTTGTAACCGAAGTTATCGGCAACTGGCAGGAGCCATATGGTTGTCGCTTTATTGTATGAAATGCAAACGCCCTGTAATTGCTTTACTTTATCACTAAGCGGTAGCGATAGTCGTAGAAGCAATAGATGGCGTAACGAAAACGATGCTACGATGGAGATCAAGGTGTCACGCCGGTGACGATGGTGATCACGACGGTGCTTCGAAGATGGAGATCACAAGCACAAGATGATGATGGCCATATCATATCACTTATATTGATTGCATGTGATGTTTATCCTTTATGCATCTTATCTTGTTTTGATTGACGGTAGCATTTTAAGATGATCTCTCACTAATTATCAAGAAGTGTTCTCCCTGAATATGCACCGTTGCCAAAGTTCGTCGTGCCCAGACACCACGTGATGATCGGGTGTGATAAGCTCTACGTCCATATACAACGGGTGCAAGCCAGTTTTGCACACGCAGAATATTCAGGTTATACTTGATGAGCCTAGCATATGCAGATATGGCCTCGAAACACAGAGACCGAAAGGTCGAGCGTGAATCATATAGTAGATATGATCAACATAGTGATGTTCACCACTGAAAACTGCTCCATCTCACGTGATGATCGGTTATGGTTTAGTTGATTTGGATCACGTGATCACTTAGAGGATTAGAGGGATGTCTTTCTAAGTGGGAGTTCTTAAGTAATATGATTAATTGAACTTAAATTTATCATGAACTTAGTCCTGGTAGTATTTTGCAAATTATGTTGTAGATTAATAGCTTGCGTTGTTGCTTTCATATGTTTATTTTGATATGTTCCTAGAGAAAATTGTGTTCAAAAATGTTAGTAGCAATGATGCGGATTGGATCCGTGATCTGAGGTTTATCCTCATTGCTGCGCAGAAGAATTATGTCCTTGATGCACCGCTAGGTGACAAACCTATAGTAGGAGCAGATGCAGACGTTATGAACGTTTGGCTAGCTCAATATGATGACTACTTGATAGTTTAGTGCACCATGCTTAACGGCTTAGAGTCGGGACTTCAAAGACGTTTTGAACGTCATGGACCATATGAGATGTTCCAGGAATTGAAGTTAATATTTCAAGCAAATACCCGAGTTGAGAGATATGAAGTCTCCAACAAGTTCTATTGCTAAAAGATGGAGGAGAATCGCTCAACTAGTGAGCATGTGCTCAGATTGTCTGGGTACTACAATCGCTTGAATCAAGTGGGAGTTAATCTTCCAGATAAGATAGTGATTGACAGAGTTCTCTAGTCACCATCACTAAGTTAGTAGAACTTTGTGATGAGCTATAGTATGCAAGGGATGACAAAAACAATTCCCAAGCTCTTCGCGATGCAAAAATCGGCGAAGGTAGAAATCAAGAAAGAGCATCAAGTGTTGATGATTGACAAGACCACTAGTTTCAAGAAAAGGGCAAAGGGAAAGAAAGGGAAACTTCAAGTAGAATGGCAAACAAGTTGTCAGTCCCGCGAAGAAGCCCAAAGCTGGACCAAAGCCTGAAACTGAGTGATTATACTGCAAAGGAAATGGTCACTAGAAGTGGAAATGCCTTGAATATTTGGTGGATAAGAAGGATGGCAAAGTGAACAAGGGTATATTTGATATACATGTTATTGATGTGTACCTTACTAGTGTTTATAGTAACCCCTGAGTATTTGATACTTGTTCGGTTGCTAACATTAGTAACTTGAAACGGGAGTTACAGAATAAACAGAAACTAGTTGAGGGTGATGTGACGATGTGTGTTGGAAGTGGTTCCAAGATTGATATGATCATCATCGCACACTCCCTATACTTTCGGGATTAGTGTTGAACCTAAATAAATGTTATTTGGTGTTTGCGTTGAGCATGAATATGATTTGATCATGTTTATTGCAATACGGTTATTCATTTAAAGTCAGAGAATAATTGTTGTTTTGTTTACATGAATAAGACCTTCGATGGTCATACACCCAATGAACATAGTTTGTTGGATCTCGATCGTAGTGATACACATATTCATAATATTGATGCCAAAAGATGAAAAGTTAATAATGATAGTGCAACTTATTTGTGGCACTGCCGTTTGGGTCATATCGGTGTAAAGCGCATGAAGAAACTCCATAAAGATGGATTTTCGGAATCACTTGGTTATGAATCATTTGATGCTTGTGAACCGTGCCTTTTGGGCAAGATGATTAAAAACTCCGTTCTCCGGAACAATGGAACAAGCTACTGACTTATTGGAAATAATACATACCGATGTATGCGATCCAATGAGTGTTGATGCTCGTGGCAAGTATCGTTATTTTCTAACCTTCACAAAATGATTTGAGCAGATATGGGTATATCTACTTGATGAAACATAAATCTGAAATAATTGAAAGGTTCAAAGAATTTCAGAGTGAAGTGGAAAAATCATCGTAACAAGAAAATAAAGTTTCTACGATCTGATCATGGAGACAAATATTTGAGTTACAAGTTTGGTCTTCAGTTAAAACAATGTGGAATAGTTTCACAGCTCACGCCACCTGGAACACCACAACGTTATGGTGTGTCCGAACATCGTAATCGTACTTTACTAGATATGGTGCGATCTATGATGTCTCTTATCAGTTTACCACTATCGTTTTGGGGTTATGCATTAGAGACAGCTGCATTCACGTTTAATAGGGCACCATCTAAATCCGTTGAGATGACACCGTATGAACTATGGTTTAGCAGTAAACCTAAGTTGTCGTTTCTTAAAGTTTGGAGTTGTGATGCTTATATGAAAAAGGTTTTCAACCTTATAAGCTCGAACCCAAAATTGGAGAAGTGCGTCTTCATAGAATACCCAAAGGTAACTATTGGGTACACCTTCTATCACAGATCCAAAGGCAAGTTACTTCGTTTCTAAGAATGGATCCTTTCTAGAGAAGGAGTTTCTCTCGAAAGAAGTGAGTGGGAGGAAAGTAGAACTTGATGAGGTAACTGTACCTGCTCCCTTATTGGAAAGTAGTTCATCACAGCAATCTGTTCCTGTGACTACCACACCAATTAGTGAGGAAGTTAATGATGATGATCATGAAACTTCAAATTAAGTTACTACAGAACCTCGTAGGTCTTCCAGAGTAAGATCCGCACCAGAGTGGTACGGTAATCCTGTTCTGGAAGTCATGTTACTAGACCATGATGAACCTACGAACTATGAGAAAGCGATGATGAGCCCAGATTCCACGAAATGGCTTGAGGCCATAAAATCTGAGATATGATCCATGTATGAGAACAAAGTATGGACTTTGATTGACTTGCTCGATGATCAGCAAGCCATGTTAAATAAATGGATCTTCAAGAGGAAGACGAACATTGATAGTAGTGTTACTATCTACTAAGCTCGACTTGTTGCGAAATGTTTTCAACAAGTTCAAGGTGTTGAATACGATGAGATTTTCTCACTCGTATCGAAGCTTAAGTCTGTCTGAATCATGTTAGCAATTGCCACATTTTATGAAATCTGGCAAATGGATGTCAAAACTGCATTCCTTAATGGATTTATTAAAGAAGAGTTGTATATGATGCAACCAGAAAGTTTTTGTCAATCCTAAAGATGCTAACAAAGTGTGCAAACTCCAGCAATCCATCAATGGACTGGTGCAAGCATCTCGGAGTTGGAATATACGCTTTGATGAGTTGATCAAAGCATATGGTTTTATACAGACTTTTGAAGAAGCCTGTATTTACAAGAAAGTGAGTGGGAGCTCTGTAGCATTTCTAATATTATATGTGGATGACATATTGTTAATTGGAAATGATATGGAAATTCTGGATAGCATGAAAGGATACTTGAATAAGAGTTTTTCAAAGCAAGACCTCGGTGAAGCTACTTACACATTGAGCATCAAGATCTATATAGATAGATCAAGACGCTTGATAAGATTTTTCAATGAGTACATACCTTGATAAATTTTTGAAATAGTTCAAAATGGAACAGTCAAAGAAGGAGTTCTTGCCTGTGTTACAAGGTGTGAAGTTGAGTAAGACTCAAGACCCGACCATTGCAGAAAATAGAAAGAGAATGAAAAGTCATTCCCTATGCCTCAGTCATAGGTTCTATAAAGTATGCTATGCTGTGAATCAGACCTATTGTATACCTTGCTCTGTGTTTGGGAAAGGAATACAATTTTGATCTAATAAGTAGATCACTGGACATGGGTCAAGAATATCCTTAGTGAGGACTAAGGAGAAGTTTCTCGATTATGGAGGTGATAAAAGAGCCCGTCATAAAAGTTACAACGATGCAAGCTTTTACACCAATCCAGATGACTCTCAATCTCAATCTGGATACATATTGAAAGAGGGAGCAATTAGCTAGAGTAGCTCCGTGCAGAGCATTGTGGACATAGAATATTTGCGAAATACATACGGCTGTGAATATGACTAAGCTTCTCTCACGAGCAAAACATGATCATACCTTAGTACTCTTTTGGGTGTTAATCACATAGTGATGTGAACTAGATTATTGACTCTAGTAAACCCTTTGGGTGTTAATCACATAGCGATGTGAACTAGATTATTGACTCTAGTAAACCCTTTGGGTGTTGATCACATGATGATGTGAACTATGGGTATTAATCACATGCAGATGTGAATATTGGTGTTAAATCACATAGCGATGTGAACTAGATTATTGACTCTAGTGCAAGTGGGAGACTGAAGGAAATATGCCCTAGAGGCAATAATAAAGTTATTATTTATTTCCTTATTTCATGATAAATGTTTATTATTCATGCTAGAATTGTATTAACCGGAAACATAATACATGTGTGAATACATAGACAAACATAGTGTCACTAGTATGCCTCTACTTGACTAGCTCGTTTATCAAAGATGGTTATGTTTCCTAGCCATGGACAAAAGAGTTGTCATTTGATTAATGGGATCACATCATTAGGAGAATGATGTGATTGACATGACCCATTCCGTTAGCCTAGCACTTGATCGTTTAGTATGTTGCTATTGCTTTCTTCATGACTTATACATGTTCCTGTAACTATGAGAATTATGCAACTCCCGTTTACCGGAGGAACACTTTGGGTACTACCAAACATCACAACGTAACTGGGTGATTATAAAGGAGTACTACAGGTGTCTCCGAAGGTACATGTTGAGTTGGCGTATTTCGAGATTAGGTTTTGTCACTCCGATTGTCGGAGAGGTATCTCTGGGCCCTCTCGGTAATGCACATCACTATAAGCCTTGCAAGCAATGTGACCAATGAGTTGGTTACGGGATGATGCATTACGTAACGAGTAAAGAGACTTGCCGGTAACGAGATTGAACTAGGTATTGGATACTGACGATCAAATCTCGGGCAAGTAACATACCGATGACAAAGGGAACAAAGTATGTTGTTATGCGGTTTGATCGATAAAGATCTTCATAGAATATGTAGGAACCAATATGGGCATCCAGGTCCCGCTATTGGTTATTGACCGAGAATGGTTCTAGGTCATGTCTACATAGTTCTCGAACCCGTAGGGTCCGCACGCTTAACGTTACGATGACAGTTTTATTATGAGTTTATAAGTTTTGATGTACCTAAGTTTGTTCGGAGTCCCGGATGTGATCACGGACATGACGAGGAGTCTCGAAATGGTCGAGACATAAAGATTGATATATTGGACGACTATATTCGGACACCGGAAGTGTTCCGGGTGATTTCGGAGAAAACCGGAGTGCCGGGGGGTTACCGGAACCCCCCGGGAGAGTATTGGGCCTTATGGGCCTTAGGGGAAAGGAGAGAGGGGCGGCCAGCATGGGCCGCGCGCCCCCTCCCCCCCTCTAGTCCGAATTGGACTAGGAGGGGGGCGGCGCCCCCCCCCCTCTTTCCTCCCCCCTCTCCCCCTTCCTTCCCCCTCCTAGTAGGAGTAGGAAAGGAGGAGTCCTACTCCTACTAGGAGGAGGATTCCTCCTCCCTTGGCACGCCCAAGGGGCCGGCCGGCCTCCCCCCTCCCTCCTTTATATACGGGGGCAGGGGGGCACTCCATGACACACAAGTTGATCTACGGATCGTTCCTTAGCCGTGTGCGGTGCCCCCCTTCACCATATTCCACCTCGGTCATATCGTCGCGGAGTTTAGGCGAAGCCCTGCGCCAGTAGAACATCATCATCGTCACCATGCCGTCGTGCTGACGGAAGTCATCCCCGAAGCTTTGCTGGATCGGAGCCCGGGGATCGTCATCGAGCTGAACGTGTGCTGAACTCAGAGGTGCCGTACATTCGGTGCTTGGATCGGTCGGATCGTGAAGACGTACGACTACATCAACCGCGTTGTCATAACGCTTCCACTTACGGTCTACGAGGGTATGTGGACGAACACTCTCCCCTCTTGTTGCTATGCCATCACCATGATCTTGCGTGTGCGTAGGAAATTTTTTGAAATTACTACGTTCCCCAACACATGCAACCGTCGATAATGCGGCCACCATTTGATAGACCCATGCCTGGTCGGCTAGTAACGCCGAAGTGTCCGGAGTAGGTTGATGAAGAGATGGCGAAGCCCCCGGTCCAGCCGAGATGTCGAAGTAGGTCGGCGTGATGGACACCAGCTTGAAGAAGCAATAGTGCGGCCCTGCCAATGCAGGTCGTGACGTGGTCGATGCCGGCTTGATGAAGCGACCGTGCGGCGATGCCGGTATGCCCGCTCCGTGTAATCCGTGGGGCGGCGTTGTTGGTGATGATTTATCCTTCGCGATGCCGGACTCTTGTTCGGCTTGCCAAGATGATGATCCAAAGAAGTTGAGCTTGGCTCAACAAAGTGACGACGTGTCTAGCGTAGGTCGGCAGCCATGGAGCAATATTGCAGGACTGGTTTGACACCAGCATGATGTTGAAGGTCATGTTCAAAAGATCTTAAATTTAGTGGGATGTGTTCGGGAACAAAACACAATACCCCATACGAAACTTCCTACAAAAAGGATGTCCGAAATCCCGTTCATAAAAATGACGAACTCGGGTTGGATTCGTTTTCGCGCAGAAAACAGATCCAAAAAGTGATGCACTAATCGGAAGTTTCCCGGAGTTTGGACGGTCGGATCGAGCTGAATTTTTGGCAGGTGGTAGATAAGGCAATTCCGCAGAAAATCAACGATTGGATCCTCCAAAGGACATCCGAGCTAGACGCTGGATACCACGCCCTAAACTCGTCCGGATTCTCGTCCAAATTCAACAGGGCTCCGGTATATCGAAGATTGCTGGAGATTCCTCCATCGGAACTCGACGAAATTTTTGTAGGGTTGTTGTAGACTTAATTCCGCATAATTCCACCAAAGTAATCGTTTAGGCGACACTCGAGGAGGCGGTGGCGGCGGATACAAGTTTGTTGTCCAAAAAAATAGCATGGTCGCCTGAGCGCAATGTTGATGTTGAGCCCCTGAGCTCCATGGATGACTCCTCCATGATCTTGATAGAGATCGGAGTTGGTATTGATGAAGGCCTTCATCCGAACATGACGATCGGAGGTAGGGCGCAGTCCTCGGTCAAGCCAAGGTGACCAGTCGAGCTGGTGACGAAGAAGCCGACGTCGCAGTTGACCAGCAGTCGAGCCATTGATCGTTTCGCCGATCACACAGCGGAACTCTCAATTAAAGCACTAATGTCGGTGTCAAAACCGGCGGATCTCGGGTAGGGGGTCCCAAGAAGTGCGTCTTAGGATCAATGATAATAGGAGACAAGGGACACGATGATTTACCCAGGTTCGGGCCCTCTCGATGGAGGTAAAACCCTACGTCCTGCTTGATTAATATTGATGATGTGTGTTACAAGAGTGGATCTACCACGAGATCAAGGAGGCTAAACCCTAGAAGCTAGCCTATGGTATGATTGTTGTTGTTGTATATCTATCGACTAGCCTGGCCCCGGTTTATATAATGCACCAGAGGCCTAGGATAACAAGAGTCCTAGCCGAATACGCCGGTGGGGGAGGAGTCCTTGTCTTGATCGCCAAGTCTTGTGGAATCTTCCTTGTATGCGGCAACTGTCCGGACTGGCCCATGAGTATACGACCATGTGGGTCCTCGACCCAATCCAACTGATCGGGAGACGATGTGGTGAGTACCCCCTAGTCTAGGACACCGTCAGCAGGGCTGAAGGAATTGTATATGACGGGCATGTACAAAAGCCTCAAAGGGCATCAGGCTCTTTGTGATGTGCTTAAAAAGCAGATCCTCAACATGAACCCTAGGAAAGAGGGTATTGCCTTTGAGAGGAAACTCAATGCTGATGGAACATACTGGAAGCCTGAGCAGTACCCCAAGACCTCATGGGTTGCTGCAAAGGGACCTCCAGTAGATCCATCTACTCTATCTGGCTTTATATGTGAATCTCCTCATTCTTCTGATGAGTCATTTGACTTCAACTATAAGCTATTCAAAAATCAGAATGGTGAAGTATTTTCTAGATATATCGGCACTAACTGCAGGAATGGTTCCCCTATGAAGAAAATCTGGGTTCCCAAAATGTGCCTTGAAAGTCTTCAGGTGAATGTCATCATGACACCACCTATGAAGAATAGGAACCCTAGATCAAATTCTTCATATGGACCAAATTCTTCATATGGATCCAAGTCCTCATACGGACCGAATTACTCACGTGGATCAAATTCCTCAAAAGTATCAAAGTCCTCATATGAACATCATCGTGCTAACACTTCTGTTTCACAGGGAAGATCTAAGGGCTATGAATATTAGCATTATTCTTCAAACCATTATGTTCATAAGTCCTCAAAGAATTTCTCTGCTTATTCATATGCTTACCCTAACTCCTCTCATGTGAAACAAAGTGGAATGGCTTCTATGCCACCTTTCTCTTATGGAGCTCGTAGAATGATGAACTCTTTGCCACCCATTCAGATGTGGGTGGTGAAGAAAAAGAACTAATCTCTTATACAGGGTCAGGTCTCCACGTGCTTAAACATCTGAAGAATTTGCTGGAGACCTGAAGATGCTTGAAAGGACACAAGCTAATCATGAAGAAATGAACTTTCATTTCTCACGTCCTCATACTGCTTTATATGTTCTATTGCTTGATGAAATTCATATGATGAAATTGATGTCATATTCTTCACTGATGAAGTATATGAGTTCGTATGTTGCACTAATTCATCTGCAGGATGATCAACCCAAAGCCACTGAGTGGGTCCTCGATAGTGGATGTACAAATCACATGACTGGTGACAAGAATCTATTAATGGATGCTCCCTTATCTCCATCGCATCTGAAGCATATCACCTACACTGACAAAGGCAAAAGCAAGGTATTGGGTCTAGGTAAGGTTGCGATCTCAAAGGATCGACACATGGACAAAGTCATGCTTGTCGAGTCCTTAGGATTCAACCTCATGTCAGTCTCAATGCTTTGTGATCTTGATATGATTGTTATCTTTGGCAAGTATCATTGTGTTGTGATCATGGAAGCTGACCATTCCAAAGTCTTAGAAGGCTTTAGGAGAGGAGATCTGTATATTGTTGATTTTTCCTCAGGACCACAACCAGCTATATGTCTACTTGCAAATGCTTCAGAAGGCTGGCTATGGAATCGACGACTTGGTCATGCTGGCATGAGGAACTTGCACACGCTCGCGAAGAAGAAGCATGTCATTGGCATTGAGAATGTCAAATTCCTCAAGGATCACTTGTGCGGAGCCCGTGAAGTTGGAAAGATGACCAAGGCCAAGCATCCAGCGAAGACAATCATGACTACCACTCGACCATTTGAATTGCTTCACATGGATCTCTTTGGTCCTAACCATTATTCTGCATTCACCAATGAAGCATCTCTATATGGTTTTGTTATTGTTGATGATTACTCTCATTACACATGGGTACATATCGTCACTTACAAACGTGAAGTGCAGGAAGTCGTCAAACGATTTTCCTCGAGGGCTTCAACCAACTTTGGTGTGAATATCAAGCACATCAGAAGTGAAAATGGAACTGAGTTCAAGAATACTGGTCTTGATGACTATCTTGATGAACTTGGTATTACTCATGAGTTATCTGCTCCTTATACTCCTCAGCAGAATGGCATGGTGGAGCGTAAGAACATGACTCTTGTTGAGATGGCTCGCACAATGCTTGATGAATATAAGACACCTCGTCATTTCTGGACTGAGGCAATTGATACTGCGTGCCACATCATCAACAGGGTATATCTTCACAAATTCTTCAAGAAGACTGCATATGAACTCCTCACTGACAAGAAACTCAATTGATGAATTTGCCTACATGATGAGTGAAGAATATCAAATGTCTATGATGGGAGAATTGAAATTATTCCTAGGTCTTCAGATACGTCAACAACGCAATGCATATTCATATCTCAGGAGAAATACATCAAAGATGTACTGAGGAAATTCTGCATGTAAGATTGCAAAGGCGTCAAAATCCCTATGCCCACAAATGGCCATCTATGCACTGATGAAAATGGTATTGACTTCGATCAAAAGGTATACCACTCCATGATTGGTTCTTTATTGTATTTATGTGCATCTAGGCCAGATATTATGCTTAGTGTTTGTATGTGTGCCCGCTTTCAAGCTACACCGAAAGAATCACACCATAAGGTTGTGAAGCATATTCTTCGATATCTAGCTCACACTTCAACACTTGGATTATGGTATCCCAAGGGCTCGGTTTTTGATCTCATTGGATATTCAGACTCTGACTATGCTGGTGATCATGTGGACCGCAAGTCAACATCAGGCACATGTCATTTCCTTGGACGATCCTTGGTATGTTGGTCCTCGAAGAAACAGAACTGCGTGTCACTTTCTACTGCTGAAGCTGAGTACATTGCTGCTGGATCGTGACGTACCCAATTGCTATGGATGAAGCAAACCCTCAAGGACTACAGCGTCAACGTGAAGAATGTGCCACTCTATTGTGACAATGAGAGTGCCATCAAGATTGCTAATAATCCAGTTCAGCACTCGAAGACAAAGCACATTCAGATTCGTGATACATCCATTTTGTATCATGCTTTTATATCAATATTTATTGCATTATGGGCTGGTATTACACATTATATCTCAATACTTATGGCTATTCTCTCTTATTTTACAAGGTTTACCATGAAGAGGGGGAATGCCGACAGCTGGAATTCTGGCTGGAAAAGGAGCAAATATTGGAAACCTATTCTGCAAAGCTCCAAAAATCCTGAAACTCCATGAAAGTCATTTTTGGAATTAATAAGAATTATTGAGTGGAAGAAACACCAGAGGGGGGCCACACCCTGGCAAGGAGGGTGGGGGCGTGCCCCTTGTCTCCTAGGCCCCCTGATGGCCCTCCGGTGTCCATCTTCTGCTATATGAAGGCTTTTACCCTGGAAAAAATCGTGGGTAAGCTTACGGGATGAAACTCCGCCGCCACGAGGCGAAACCTTGGCAGAACCGATCTAGAGCTCCGGCAGAGCTGTTCTGTCGGGGAAACTTCCATCCGGGAGGGGGAAATCATCACCATCGTCATCACCAACGATCCTCTCATCGGGAGGGGGTCAATCTCCATCAACATCTTCACCAGCACCATCTCCTCTCAAAACCCTAGTTCATCTCTTGTATCCAATCTTGTATCAAAATCACAAATTGGTACCTGTGAGTTGCTAGTAGTGTTGATTACTCCTTGTAGTTGATGCTAATTGGTTTACTTGGTGGAAGATCATATGTTGGGGATATAACTATTTGTGTAAGCCGCCCAGGAGGGGCCGGGTTACGCAAAGAAGACTCATCAGAAGAAGCCCAAGACCAAGCATGAAGATGGCAGTTCAATAAAGGGTTTAAGGCCCATGGGCGGATTAAGGCCCATAGTGGTAAACCGCCATGATAATATGACTTGTAGCATAAGGTAGATTTAACCAGTCACTGAGCCGGACACTGTCTATGAGCCGGCCGGGACTCTGTAGGCCGCAGGGCGTCCACCCGTGTATATAAGGGGACAACCCGCTGGCGGCTTAGGTCAAGAAACAACTCATCGAGAGCCAGGCATAACGTATCTCGCTCCCTGGTCATCGAAACATCAATCAATACCAACCCAACTAGACGTAGGCCTTACCTTCACCGTAAGGGGCCGAACTAGTATAAACCTCTCGTGTCCTTTGTCCCGATTAACCCCTTCAAGCTTACTAGTTGCGATGGCTCCACAACTAAGTACTTTCACTAGGACATCTGACGTGACAATTCCACGACAGTTGGCGCCCACCGTGGGGCCAGCGCATGGTGGATTTGAGTTCTTGAAGGGCAACTTCAAAGGGCTCAAGGGATACACAGTGGGCCGGATGCCCAAGAGTCGTCGCGGCAAGATCTACATCAACGACGAAGGCTGGGGCCCCGACGCCGGCTCAATTGAGTACGGGTACCGGGTCCCCTTCGGCGGAATCCACGTCTTCATTAGCCGGATTGGTGAGCCGGGCCCTGAGCCGGACAACTGCACCAACCTCGTCGAGACGGCTCAGCGCGCGAGAAATACCCGAGTTCAACCCGTCATGAAGCGTGCCTTTGTGGGCTGTATCCACGGAGAGGAACTTTCTGAAGGATCGGAAGATGGTGGTGAGACGGCCGTCCTCTCGGACGGTGATTCGTCCGCCGGTTCAACAGATTCGCTGTACCAAGTGCAAGATGGCGTGCTTGGGGGCTGTTCTGATGGCACTAGTACTCCGGACCCCTATGAGCCGCCAAGATGGGCGGGAGTCTTCATGGCTGGGACTCAACCCGGCCAAAACTCTACAACCGCTACAACAATAACATCCGGGACAGGAGCAGCCGGGGCAGGAGGCCCTGTGCGCCCGCCGGCTCAGGTGCTGATAGATCTCATGGATAAGCTTACGACCCTATTAACCGCCACGCTTATTCCTGCAAATAAAGATGAGCATGACGCGGAGGTGGCACGGGTGCGCGAGGAAATAGCTTGGGCCAAGGAGGCCTTGGCAGCTGAGGACACCAGGTTAGCCACATAATGAGAGGCTTTAGATTTACGGGCACAACGGCTACAGTCGGAGGCTTTCCAGCTCACAATGAACCTGAACATGTCCAACGAGGTGATGAGGAGGAGACATCAGAAAACCCAGTCCCGCTTACCTCCGGTTTATGATCCTCGAAATCTTTTTGCTACACCCGGGGCCGGCCCAAGTAACCCGCCAGATGCAAATCTGTTTATGACAGCCGGAACTAGAGGACCAGCTCAGCCTCGGGAGATGGCACCTCCTCATGGGAGCATGGCACCGCCCCGTTACGTGCCGAAACCGTCGGGTCACTTTTCCAACCCCATGGAGAACTTAATCACAACATCAGCGCGCTTGGCGGCTCTCCCAGTGGACGGTCATGATCCAACAGCGGTGGAGACCGGAGGATCAGGGAACTTGTCCAGACGGCCCTGGCTCAGCAAGAGACTTATTCTTACAGCCGGGACATGATTCATTCAACTCCTCCGCCTTGGTTAGCACTGCCTCGTCAAAACCGGAGTCCAAGTTACAGCAGGCACATCGAGTCAGAAGCTTTGTCAAGCAATGCCCAACGCCGTAACCAGCCCGGTGGCTATAACCCGGTGCAAGACCGAATACGTCAAGAGAACGAGCGGGCGGCTCAGCTAGCGGCTAAACAGACGGCTCATCAAGATTTCCCAGAGTACACGACGACTTCCGTTGAGACGGGAGTGGCTACTAGAACCGGTGGTGTTCCTTGTTTGGTACCAGCTCTGTGTAATGTACGTTTACCCAAGGACTTCAAGGGACCTCGGAAGGTGCCGAATTACACGGCCGACTTACAGCCCGGAGTGTGGATTGAAAGTTATGAGATGGCCATGGAGCTGTTGGAGGTCAGCGACGCAGCAATGGCTAAGTACTTCACCATGATGTTAGATGGAATGGCCCGGTCTTGGTTAAAGGGCTTGCCACCCAATTCCATTAATTCGTGGGCAGAGCTGAAGGCCTGTTTCATCCAGAACTTCAAGGACACTTGCAAGCAATCTATGTCGATTGTGGACTTAACAAATTGTAAGCAGGAGGAGGGTGAATACATGACTCACTGGGTACACCGGGTCAAGGAGATAATACATTCATCTGACAAGATGGATGCCGGCTCCACCGTCCTTATGTTGGAGAAGAACTGTCGCTTTGAGCCGCTGAGACAGAAACTGGGGCGCCTTAAGCGTGATTGCAACGACATGGGTACGCTGATGGCAGCTTTAGTCAAATACGCCAACTCTGATAGTACCAAGGATCATCTAATGAGGAAAAGATAGGGAAGGGAAAGAAGAACGGTAATGGAAAGGGCCAGTAGCATAACCCGATGAATCAAGGAGGCAATAAGCGTAAGGCGAAGGGTAACCCGGAGTTTGTGGCCAATGCCAATGCGCAGGGTAATAATCAGAGACATAAGGGAAAGCCGCCCCCTAGATTTGGCGGGTCAGGCCCATCTCTTAAGCAGCTACTCAATGAGCCTTGCCCGAGACACGGCACCCGGGAATGACCCGCCACCCATTTATGGAAAGATTGCACGATCATGAAGGCTTTCAAGAATTCCAACATGTTTGATGGCGATCATGGGTCAGGCGGTGGCTCAAGAGCTGGTGGCTTTCATGGCCCGGCCGGCGGTTCAAGCTCCGGTTTTTAGGGACATCAAGGCGGTTATAATCAACAGCAGTCTGGTCAAGGGGAGCAATAACAGCAGCACTAGTCGGGTTATCAAAGCCATCTGAAGCAGCTAAATAGTGGGCAGTATCACGTGTTCACCACCAGCTTGTGCAAACATGACCAGAAGATTCATAAGAGGGCCGTGAATTCTGTTGAGCCGGCGGTTCCCCGTTATTTGAGGTGGTCAGAACAGCCCGTCATATGGAGCAGGGCAGATCACCCCCTCCGGGTTGATAATCCGGGTCAATTAGCCTTGGTGGTAGCACCTCAGGTTGGTGGATATAAATTCACTAGGGTACTCATGGACGGGGGTAGCAGCATCAATATCCTCTATTATGAGACCTTTCGGCGCATGGGGTTAACTGATAAGAATTTGAAGACGTCCAACATTGTTTTTCATGGAGTGGTTCCTGGTAAATCGGCTTACCCAGTTGGCAAGATTGAACTGAAAGTGGCCTTTGGAGATGAATATGATTCCAGGGCTAAGAAACTGACGTTTGAGGTGGTCAAAATCAGGAGTCCATATCATGCTCTGTTTGGACGGCCGGCTTATGATAAGTTCATGGCACGGCCGTGTTATGTTTATCTGCAGCTTAAGATGCCAGGTCATAAGGGCACCATCACCGTACACGGGAGTCGAAAGGTAGCCCTCGAATGTGAGGAGGGCGGCGCGGCTTATGCTGAGTACGTTTGTGCAGCAGAGGAGCTAAAGTTTTATCAAGATAATGTTGACCCGGCGGATATGACCTCTTTAAATAAGCCAACCACCGAGCATGACCCGGCTATGAAGTTTAAGTCGGCTGCTGAAACAACGCTTGTGGATTTCAATCCAGGTGATTCATCTAAGTAGTTCAGTATCAGTACCAATTTGGATCCTAAATAGGAAAGCGCGCTCATCGAGTTCATCCATGAGAACCGGGACATCTTTGCATGGAAACCTTCTGACATGCCGGGTGTACCGAGAGAACTCGCTGAGCACACTCTTAATATTGATCCGAAGTATAAGTCGGTCAGGCAGTTTCTTTGACGATTCAACGAAGAGAGACGGAAGGCTATTGGAGAGGAAGTAGCTCGGCTCTTAGCGGCTGGGTTTATTATTGAAGTTTTTCACCCGGAGTGCTTGGCTAACCCGGTGCTCGTGCTCAAGAAGAACGGCACCTGGCGGATGTGTGTGGATTACACGGACTTAAATAAAGCTTGTCCGGCTGATCCCTTTGCTCTCCCCCGTATTGATCAAATCATTGATGCTACGGTGGGTTGTGAGTGTTTGAGTTTTTTGGATGCTTACTCTGGTTATCATCAGATCAAAATGGCAATTAAAGACCAGGAGAAGATGGCTTTCATTACTCCGTTTGGAGCCTTCTGTTATGTATCTATGCCATTTGGGCTCAAGAGTGCTCAGGCGACTTATCAGCGATGTGTACAGAACTGTCTCCATGATCAAATCGGGCGCAACGTTCACGCTTATGTGGATGACATTTGAAGTCCAGAGAGAAGGAAACCTTGATATCTGACTTGAAAGAGACCTTTGATAATCTCTGGGTTTATAAGATGATGCTTAACCCGGCCAAGTGTGTATTTGGTGTACCTGCAGGAAAGCTCTTGGGTTTTCTGGTCTCAAACAGAGGCATTAAAGCTAATCCAGAGAAGATCAAGGCGATTACCTCTCTGGCTAAACCGGCGTGCATCAATGATGTCCAGAGATTGGCGGGTCGTGTTGCTGCTTTAAGTTGGTTCATAAGCCGGTTAGGTGAGAAGGCCCTACCGTTGTATCAGATGATGAAGAAGACAGATACTTTTGTTTGGAGTGATATTGCTGATACTGCCTTTGAAGATTTAAAGAGACAGTTGTCTGAGCCACCGATTCTTGCCGCTCCCATTGATAAAGAGCCATTGCTGTTATATGTGGCTGCTAGTTCACGAGCTGTCAGTGTTGCCATCGTGGTGGAGCGTAAGGAGGCAGGCAAGGATCATCCGGTTCAACGGCTGGTTTACTATATCAGTGAAGTGCTTATTGAGTCTAAACAAAGGTATCCACATTGGCAGAAACTTGTTTACGGAGTGTTTATGGCAAGCCAAAAGCTGAAGCAGTACTTCCAAAGTCATCCTATAACTGTGGTAAGTTCTGCCCCCTTGGGGTACATCGTCCAGAACAGGGAAGCCACAGGACGAGTCGCCAAGTGGGCTATTGAGCTTGGACCTCATGTTTTTAAGTATATGCCACGTACGGCTATTAAGTCTCAAGCCTTGGTGGACTTTATCAATGATTTGACAGAGTTGCAGGCACCGGAGGAGAAGTCGGATAACACATATTGGACTATTCACTTTGATGGGTCCAGGCAATTAGAAGGCTCGGGGGCTGGAGTTGTTTTTAACTTCCCCTTGAGGTGACAAAGTTTGTTATGTGCTCCGGCTTATGTTTCCTTGTACTAACAATGCAGCTGAGTACGAGGCCTTACTCCATGGTCTCCGGATGGCCAAAGAGATGAATTTGAGTCGGGTAAGGTGCTTGGGCAATTTGGATCTCGTGGCTCAACAGGTGTCAGGCAAGTGGGACTCCAAGGATCCCCTTATGGCGGCTTACCGTCGTGAAGTAGATGCTGTGGCTGGGCACTTCAAAGGTTATCAAGTGGAGCACATTGATCGAAGGAAGAATGAGGCGGCTGATGCTTTAAGCCGGTTGGGATCTCAGCGTAAGCCGGTGCCGCCTAACACCTTTCTCGATGTTTTGCATAATCCTTCTGTCAAGGTACCTACAGAGGAAGAACTAGCAGTGCTAGACGCGGAGGCATAGCTGGCGGCAGCTCTTCACGTCATCCCTAATTGGACAGTGCCATATTTGGCCTATATGACCCGGGGAGAGTTGCCTGAGGATGAGACCTTGGCGAGACAAATCGTCAGGCGGTCTAAAATCCATAACGATTGTTAATGGCGAGTTACACCATTGCAGTGTCACTGGGGCGTTTCAATGTTGTGTGTCGCCTGCGGAGGGTCAAGAAATACTTCGTGAGATCCATGAAGGAGATTGTGGTCATCACGCCGGCTCAAAATCTCTTGTGGCCAAGGCTTTCCGCCATGGTTTCTATTGGCTGACGGCTCATGCTGATGCAGAGGATCTAGTCAGCAAATGTGATGGATGTCAGAAATTCTCACGATGAGCTCATGTGCTGGCTCAAGAGTTACGGATGATTCCAATTACTTGGCCGTTTGCAGTCTGGGAACTTGACATGGTTGGACCTTTCAAGAGGTCTAAGGATAAAAAGACACACCTTCTGGTGGCAGTGGATAAGTTTATAAAATGGGTTGAGGCAGAGCCAGTCAGTAAGTGGTGATGCAGCCACGGCGGTTCAGTTCATCAAAAAGGTGATCTTTCGTTTTGGATTTCCACACATCATCATAACTGATAATGGCACTAATCTCTCCAAGGGTGCCATGGAAGAGTTCTGTCAACGAGAACATATCCGGCTTGACGTTTTGGCTGTTGCTCATCCTCAATCCAATGGTCAAGCAGAAAGAGCTAATCAAGAGATCCTGAAGGGTATCAAACCCCGGCTCTTGGTCCCCTTGCAGCGAACTCCGGGTTGTTGGGTGGAGGAGTTACCCTCCGTACTATGGAGCATCAACACTACACCTAACAGATCTACAGGTTACACCCCTTTCTTCATGGTGTATGGAGCAGAGGCAGTCCTGCCAAGTGACATCCGGCACGATTCACCCCGCGTGGCGGCTTACGTTAAGGCTGATAACGAAAAAGCTCGTCGGGATGCACTTGACTTGTTGGATGAGGAGCGAGACTTAGGAATAGCCCGCTCGGCGATTTACCAGCAAGACCTGCTCCGCTATCACAGCCGCCGGATTAGAAGCAGAACCTTTCAGGAAGGCGACTTAGTGCTCCAGCTCATCCAAGATCAGTCTGATATGCACAAGCTATCCCCTCCTTGGGAAGGACCCTTTGTGGTCAGCAAGAATATGAACAATGGGTCATACTACCTCATCGATGTTTGAGAGCACAAAGACTCGCGTAAGTCGGAGGAGGAGACCCGCCGGCCATGGAATATCGCCCATCTCCGGCCTTACTATACTTGAGCTACCAGCTCTCAAGATGTATATATTTTGACAATGTATATATTATATATAAAGCAATAAAGCAGGACCTCTGTCCTTTTTATCCTCAAAGGTGTATATGTCTTCTTTGTCAGGTGGTGAAAACAACCAACAGGGAGCGGATCATATCTGAATCCGGCTTTCCCTTTGGTCTGGGTTATGATCATATCTGAATCTAGCCATGATCACTTGGGGGCTTCCTGTTCAAACATAGGTCGTATGCGAACCAAAGAGAACATAGCTGTCGATACTCACTTGATCGGCATACTGCCAAACCCACTTGGGGGCTTCTTGATCATATTTGAATCATAGCTTAACCCCTTTGGGTCTGACATGGATCGTATTCGAATCAGCGTCATTAAACAACTCTTATGGTCACCTGGGGGCTTCCTGTTCAAACATAGGTCGTATTCGAACCAAAGAGAACATAGTTGTCGATACCCACTTGATCGGCATCGCCAAAGCCACTGGGGCTATATGATCGTATCCGAATCTTAGCTTAACCCCATTGGAACGGTTTACTGATCGTATTCGAATCAGAAGCCTTTGAATATTGTTTATTATCCATTATACTTCATAAGCATAATTATTTGACTATCTTGAGACCTTTTTTTTGAAAGCATTGTGAGATGGTTTTTTGTTCTTCCGGCTTAACATTGATCACTCCAAGTTGGTAAGTATCAGGTGAACATTATATGTTCCAATTTTCAGGAGTTGAATTTACCCGCATCGTCTAGGTCATATAAACAGGTATGCTATTGTGATTATGTTTAAACAAATATAATCATAAACTGGCCTTTATATGATGTTTAGATTTGCGCTCTGGGTTATCAATGTCTTATGTGACCCCCGATGCGATAAACCGCCAAGGGAATTTTTGCTTGTTTTATATGTAGGATAAGGTAAGCAAATGTAACATCAAGGAAATGAAAGATCAACATGAAGCTGGAAATATAAAGTGATGACGGCTTACAAAATTATTAAGCGCCATAAACATACGCGAAGGCATGAAAAAATTAAGAGGTTTTTTCTACCCTATTACAAGACTCCCCGAGTCTGAAATGATGAAGCATTGTTTTGCAAAGTCATAACCGCCTGGCGGTTCACTCCTTTGGTGGGCTTGAAGATTCCGGGTTATCCTTCTCCGCCTCTCCATCGGTTGCTTTGTCCTGGAAGGTTGACGAGGCCCAGTCAATGCCACTCAAGGCTTCAAACTCAGCTTCATCATCTATTAAACCAGCTGGGTCCACTTCAGGGGCAAAGGTATGCTTACGAGTTGGAGGGATCAGGATGACTTGATCATATGGAGGTGTTGTAATTCTCCGGTTCTCACTGTCATAGCCCGGCTGATACTTGGTAAGGTCGGTGTCATTTCCAATGAGAGTAGCCACGGGGCGTATATCTTTGACGCAGGCGGTGAAATCTTGTTCATCAAATACGGTTCCATCCTCCTTCAGACTTGGGTATCCAAGAGCAAGGTCGGTCGGGTCTAGTTTTGGAATCCATGCCTTTGCCCGGCTCAACGCGGCTATGGCCCCGGCTCTTGAGGACGCCCGCCTTAGATCTTGGACCCATTGAGGTAGTACATCAAGACACTTCAGCACATCTTTCAGGAGGTGGGGAGTGTCATTTGATAAGGCTACAACGTCCAAGGCACGTTGTGACCCGGTGTACAGTTGCTCCACTAGCATGTAAACTACTTTCAGTTTGATCAACATGTTCTGCTTGAGGTTTGTGTTCTAGGGGCATGCGTTCATAAACATAAGATGAGCAGGAGATAATGATTAAAATAGTCATCAAAGGAAGGATTGCAATGTTTGAGGATATATGCAGTAACTTACTGAAGATGGCTGAGACCATTTGAGATATCTGGCGTTTTAAGCCGGACAGCTCGGTTGTTGCTTCTGCAAGTGATGCCTTTGCCGTCTCGGCCCGGGTCACTAGTGAAGCCTTCTCATCATCCCAGATTTTCTTCTCCGCCTCAGAATTCTTCTTCAATTTCTATTGTTCAGAGACACTGAATTCAAACTTGGAGTTGGTCTTTTGAATTTCAAGTTCTTGAGCTGTCAGACGGCTCTTCAGATCATTAATCTCCGACTCAAATTTACTTATGATGGCCTGCATTGATGCCGGGTTATAGTCAGAATCATGGTAAGATAATAGTAAGTCCCAAGCACTTTGCAAGCAAAGATACTTGGCACTTGGGGGCTAATGTATGCTGAAAATTTTTAACTAACAATGCCGGTTTATGTTAAGAAATATGGTAAGATGACATTAAGTCCCAAGTACTTTGCAAGCAAAGGTACTTGGCACTTGGGGGCTAATGTATAGTGCAAGTTCAAGGTATCATGTTACAACCGGATTAAATATCTTCTTTTTGAACCAGACAGAGCAGGGCTAAGCAGTTTTCTAAGTCTACAACATATTTATTCATAAGCAATAGACTTGGGGGCTGATACAGTAAGTAAGATTCAGGAAAGTAGCATAAATTATACCTCAGATTTGTGTTGTATTTGTTTCACCATGTCAATTTCCAGGTCACGACTGCTATGGACTTGACTGAGATAGCCAGAGACTATGTCTCCAATGCTTAAATGACTATAGTCAGCAATGTCTAACTTGGCCTTTTTGTGTTCCAGAAGCTCCTCCTTCGTAGAGCACTTGGCAAGGACAGTGGGCCGCCCTGGCTCAACAAACTGAGTCTTCAGAATCTCAACTTCTGGATCAATTGTCTTGACCGGGCTAGGAGCTTCCGGGTTATCAGAGCTGTTGAGAGTATCTTCGGCGGGTGGATCAGAGGTTGGTGCTAGAATATCATAGGCTGGTTCAGGCGGCGGCTGATGGGTAGAGCCATCAGGAGCAGCCGTACCAAGCTCCGGTTCAGTCACGACCGGGTTTTGGGACGGCTTACTCTTCTTTTCCCTCTTGCTGGGCTTCACTTGCATGCTATGGACAAAGGCAGAAGGATGAATACAAAAGCATGGCTAAGGTAAAGCATAAGGTAAACAAAATCGCATTACGCGGGAGCAGTTTTGAAAGCCGGCATGTTAGACTGCATAGACTCGCCGGAGGAAGGAGAAGTATCCGGATAATTGGAGTCAGATGAATTGAGAGGTTGACGAATTAAACCCGCCAAAGGTAAAACAGAACGTAAATCTGAGATAACCTCAGTCCGACGCTTCCTGGTTACATCAGGTAAGCCGGAGGAGAGTTAAATGTCCTTGCTGGTCCGGGTCTGCCTCCGGCTTTCAAATTGCTGTTGCTTCAAAAGAAATTGAGGATCTTGGTAAGACAAAGGATGTGAAAATCTTACTTTCCGGGTTACTCTTCGAATTTTCTGACGTGGCAGGGGCTCAGAGTCGGAGGAAATTATAGTTACCTCTTCGTCGGCGGCTCGGCTGTTCCCTGTGTCTTCCTGGAAAGGTTTAAAGTCAGTAAGGTAATGATAAAGAGTCAAGGGAGTTAGAAATTACCTCTTCTTCATCATCAGAGGTGTCGTCCAATTTGAGTAAGTCTGAAGCGCTTGGCTTCTTCTTCCTTGAAGTTCCTGTTTTGGCGGCTTTTCTCTCGGTTCTCTTGGCCGCTCTGGCTTGTTTGGCAGCCTCATGGTCATACTTGACCTTCCAGAAGTTGTCATCGGCCTGTGAAAAAGATAAAGGGGTTATGAGTAAAAGTAAGGTGTAAAACATTAAAAGAGTATTCATTGAGGATTGATGACTCACTGCGGGGGCCGGGTTCTTCTTGCAGAAAGGAAGCAAGCCAAAGGCGTTACTAGTCACTGTGCCCTCTTTCAGCAATGTTTGGGTTGTAGCCTCCACCACATCATCTGGCAAGTCATCGGAACTATGACGCAGTGGGCCATCCTTCTCGCCTGAGTAAGTGCACATTAAGCAGGGGCGGCGGCTTAACGCAAGCACTCGCCAAGCGACCCAGACTCGGACCAAGTCAATACCATTCAAGCCATTACCTAAGAGGGCTTTGATCTTCTTGATGGTAGGGGCAAGTGGTAGACGTTCAACAGCAGTTAATTTATTCGACAGCGGGTGATTTGATTCAAGGCGCAGAGCGCGGAAGCCGGGCAGAGGGTTCTCATTAGCTGGAGAAGTGTCCTGGCAATAGAACCACGTCTGATTCCAATCCTTCGGGTGACTCGGTAGTTCAGCATAAGGAAAAGGGCAGTCTCTCCGCCGCTGAATCAAGATGCCACCAAGTTCTAGACTGGGCCCGTTGGGACGTTCATTCTGCCGGTTCAAGTAGAATAGCTCTCTGAACAAAAGCAGATTGGGCTCTTCTCCCAGGTACACCTCGCAGAAGACTTGGAAGTTGCAAATATTTGACATGGAATTGGGCCCAATGTCTTGAGGTCTAAGGTCAAAGAAATGCAAAACATCCCTGAAGAATTTTGAACCGGGTGGAGCAAATCCCCGGCTCATATGATCCGTAAAAACTATCACCTCCCCTTCTTTGGGTTGAGGTTTCTCCTCGGACGGGTCAGGGGCACAATAAGACATGACCTCCTTCTTGGGCAGATGACCAGACTTCACAAATTCAGACAATTTACTTCTTGTGACTGTGGATGGGACCTAGTTACAGGTCACAGGAGCTTTTGTTGCCATAGGTGCTATGACGTAAATTGAAGCCTATGTCAAAATAAGAAGTTCCAGTTCAAATTTAACCCGGAGGAAAACATTTTAAATCTATTCAAGATGGCGGCTTAAGAAGGGGCCTAATGATATATGGGTAACTATGCAGTGATATTTAAGCCGCTACGGATATCAAGAGCAGTTAAATTTTCTTAAATCTGAGAGAAGCAAGCAAGGTTGACAGATCAGTGTCATTTACTTAAACCGGCCACATGGACAGTCATGGTTAAACATATTCGACAGAGGCAGTTTTTTATTTTAGGGTGAAACAAATAGGTTTCACCAGTTGCCGCTATTATTTTGGATCAAACAGCTCTTCTGAAAGGAAAAATTTCTAGACCTAGGACTGGCATAGATGAAGCTCAAGGGCTCGAACGGGGCCTCCGTGCGACGGAAAGGGATCTACTTGCGTTCTAAATGGGTGCGAAATAACTACCGCATCAGGTTTATACCATCTTCAAGATCAAAAAACGGCGGTGGTGATGAAATCTACGAGGGGTTCCTGACGAACAATGAAGAACACCGAGGAGCTCGAAGGTCCTAATGCGGATCTGAGGAACAAGAAGGAGGAAACTTACAGATGCAGAGTTGCTGCGGAGGTTCATCGCGTTTCTCTGGTCAAATCAGGTTGATGCAGCGGCCTGAGTTGGTGAGGACGGGGAGATCTGCGACGACGGCGGCGGTGGAGCTTGAGCGGCAGGGAAACATTGAAAGGAAGAAGACGACCAAAGGGGGAGAATGGAAAAGACCTAGGTCGTGCCTATTTAGAAGGAAGGGCTGACTGAGATAGCGCGAGAAACGAGGAGATAAACATTAATATCCAGCGGCCCCGACGCCTCGGTTTTCGGAACGGTCAGTAAAACCAAAGATCCGTTGGAGGATACGGCAGAATAAAGAATGAATTTAAGTAAAGATGACGTCACGGCGGGTTAACATGGACCCAGAAGATGACGTCATGGTGGGTTAAACCCTTTGCACATACCATGATAATAAGACTGAAGGCTTATTTTTTAAAGGTATTTTAAGATTGACATGAACCGGTTCATAACAATCTGGGGCCTAATGTTGGGGATATAACTATTTGTGTAAGCCGCCCAGGAGGGGCCAGGTTATGCAAAGAAGACACATCAGAAGAAGCCCAAGACCAAGCATGAAGATGGCGGTTCAATAAAGGGTTTAAGGCCCATAGGCGGCTTAAGGCCCATAGTGGTAAACCGCCATGATAATATGACTTGTAGCATAAGGTAGATTTAACCAGTCACCGAGCCGGACACTATCTATGAGCCGGCCGGGACTCTGTAGGCCGCAGGGCGTCCACCCGTGTATATAAGGGGACGACCCGCTGGCGGCTTAGGGCAAGAAACAACTCATCGAGAGCCAGGCATAGCATATCTCGCTCCCTGGTCATCAAAACATCAATCAATACCAACCGAACTAGACGTAGGCCTTACCTTCACCGTAAGGGGCCGAACTAGTATAAACCTCTCATGTCCTTTGTCCCGATTAACCCCTTCAAGCTTCCTAGTTGCGATGGCTCCACAACTAAGTCCTTTCACTAGGACATCTGACGTGACAATTCCACGACATCATATGTTCAGATCCTTAATTCATATTTTTACTCCTCTGATTATGAACATGAATATGCTTTGTGAGTAGTTACGTTTGTTCCTGAGGACATGGGTGAAGTCTTGCTATTAGTAGTCATGTGAATTTGGTGTTCGTTCAATATTTTGATGAGATGTATGTTGTCTTTTCCTCTAGTGGTGTTATGTGAACGTCGACTACATGACACTTCACCATTATTTGGGCCTAGAGGAAGGCATTGGGAAGTAATAAGTAGATGATGGGTTGCTAGAGTGACAGAAGCTTAAACCCTAGTTTATGCGTTGCTTTGTAAGGGGCTGATTTGGATCCATATGTCTAATGTTGTGGTTAGGTTTACCTTAATACTTCTTTTGTAGTTGTGGATGCTTGCAATAGGGGTTAATCATAAGTGGGATGCTTTTCCAATTAAGGGAAGTACCCAAGCACCGGTCCACCCACATATCAAATTATCAAAGTACCAAACACGAATCATATGAGTGTGATGAAAACTAGCTTGACGATAATTCCCATGTGTCCTCGGGAGCTCTTTTCTCATTATAAGAAATTGTCTAGGCTTGTCCTTTGCTACAAAAAGGATTGGGCCACCTTGCTGCACCTTATTTACTTTTATTACTTGTTACTCGTTACAATTTATCTTATCACAAAAGTATCTGTTACCTACAATTTCAGTGCTTGCAGAGAAAACCTTACTGAAAACCGCTTATCATTTCCTTATGCTCCTCGTTGGGTTCGACACTCTTACTTATCGAAAGGACTACGATAGATCCCCTACACTTGTGGGTCATCAAGACTATTTTCTGGCACCGTTGCCGGGGAGGCTAGGTAAGCGGCACTCACACCCCGTCAACTAAGCTCTTTTCTGGCGCCGTTGTCGGGGAGTGTAACACTTTTGGTGAGTGGAATTTGGTAAGGAAACATTTATACAGTGTGCTGAAATTTTCTGTTACTTGTTACTATGGAAACTAATCCTTTGAGGGGCTTGTTCGGGGTATCTTCACCCCGACCAGAAGAGCAAGGAGTTGCTCCTCAACCTACTGAACCTACTGAAAATATTTACTTTGAGATTCCTTCGGGTATGATAGAGAAACTACTAGCTAATCCCTTTGCAGGAGATGGAACATTGCATCCCGATTTACATCTTATCTTTGTGGATGAAGTTTGTGGATTATTTAAGCTTGCAGGTATTCCCGATGATGTTGTCAAAAGGAAGGTCTTCCCTTTATCTTTGAAGGGAGATGCATTGACATGGTATAGGCTATGTGATGATACGGGATCTTGGAATTATAAACGATTGAAGTTGGAATTTCACCAGAAGTTCTATCCTATGCATCTTGTTAGTCGTGATCGTAATTACATATATAATTTCTGGCCTCGCGAAGGAGAAAGCATCGCTCAAGCTTGGGGGAGGCTTAAGTCAATGTTATATTCATGCCCCAATCATGAGCTCTCTAGAGAAATGATTATTCAAAAAATTTATGCTTGTCTTCCTCCCAATGATCGCAACATGCTCGATACTTCCTCTGCTGGTTCTTATATGTTGAAGTCTATTGAATTCAAATGGGACTTATTGGAAAGAATTAAATGCAACTCTGAAGATTGGGGTTCCGACGATGGTAAGGAGTCAGGTATGACACCTAAATTTGATTGTGTTAAATCTTTTATGGATACTGATGCTTTTCGTGGATTTAGCGCTAAGTATGGACTTGACTCTGAGATAGTAGCTTCTTTCTGTGAATCTTTTGCTACTCATGTTGATCTCCCTAAGGAGAAGTGGTTTAAATATAATCCTCCCATTGAAGTAAAAGTAGTTGCACCTATTACAGTTGAAGAAAAGACTGTCACTTATAGTGATCCTATTGTTCCTACTACTTATGTTGAGAAACCTCCTTTTCATGTTAGGATAAAGGATCATGCTAAAACTTCGACTGTTGTTTGTAAGAGTAATACTAGGACTTATACACCTCCTGAGCAAATCAAAGTTGAACCTAGTATTGCTATGGTTAAAGATCTCTTGGATGATGATTTAGATGGGCATGTTATTTATTTATGTGGTGAGACTGCTAATATTGTTAGACCTGTGGTAGGCATGCCTGTTATTTATGTTAAAATAGGAGATCATTGTTATCATGGCTTATGTGACATGGGTGCTACTGCTAGTACAATACCCTATGACTTATATAAAGAAATTATGCATGATATTGCACCCGCTGAAATAGAAGATACTGATGTTACTATTAAGCTTGCCAATAGGGATACCATTAAGCCAGTTGGGATTGTTAGAGATGTTGAAGTCTTGTGTGGGAAGGTTAAATATCCTGCTGATTTTCTTGTTCTTGGTTCCCCGCAAGATGACTTTTGTCCCGTTATTTTTGGTAGACCCTTCTTGAATACTGTTAATGCTAAGATTGATTGTGAAAAGGATATTGTTACAATTGGCTTAGAGGGTATGTCTCATGAGTTTATTTTTGCTAAGTTTCGTAGACAACCTCGTGATAGAGAATCACCTAGTAAGGATGAGATTATTGGTCTTGCTTCTATTGTTGTGCCTCCTACTGATCCGTTAGAACAATATTTGCTTGACCATGAAAATTATATGTTTATGAAGGAAAGAAGGGAAATAGATGAAGTGTTCCTTCAACAGGAACCTATTCTGAAACACAACCTTCCCGTTGAAATTCTTGGGGATCCCCCTCCACCCAAGGGTGATCCCGTGTTTGAACTCAAACCATTACCAGATAATCTTAAGTATGCTTACCTTGATGAAAAGAAAATATATCATGTTATTATTAGTGCTAACCTTTCAGAGCAAGAAGAAGAAAGATTATTGAAAACTCTGAAGAAGCACCATGCTGCTATTGAATATACTCTAGATGATCTTAAGGGCATTAGTCCCACGTTATGCCAACACAAAATTAATTTGGAGGACGATGCCAAACCAGTTAGAGATCCTCAACGGCGATTGAATCCTAAGATGAAAGAAGTGGTAAGAAAGGAGATACTAAAGCTCCTTGAGGCAGGTATAATTTATCCCGTCGCTGATAGTGATTGGGTAAGCCCTGTCCATTGTGTTCCTAAAAAGGGAGGTATTACCGTTGTTTCTAATGATAAATATGAATTGATCCCGCAAAGAATTATTACATGTTATAGGATGGTAATTGATTTCCGTAAATTAAATAAAGCTACTAAGAAAGATCATTATCCTTTACCTTTTATTGATCATATGCTAGAAAGACTATCCAAACACACACATTTCTACTTTCTAGATGGTTATTCTAGTTTTTCTCAAATACCTGTGTCAGCTAAGGATCAATCGAAAACTACTTTTACTTGCCCTTTCAGTACTTTTGCTTATAGACGTATGCCGTTTGGTTTATGTAATGAACCTGCTACTTTTCAAAGATGCACGATGGCTATATTCTCTGACTTTTGTGAAAAGATTTGTGAGGTATTCATGGATGATTTCTCCGTTTATGGATCCTCTTTTGATGATTGCTTGAGCAACCTTGATCGAGTTTTGCAGAGATGCGAAGACACCAGTCTCGTCTTGAATTGGGAAAAGTGCCACTTTATGGTTAATGAACGCATTGTCTTGGGGCACAAGATTTCTGAGAGAGGTATTGAAGTCGATAAAGCTAAAGTTGATGCTATTGAAAAGATGCCATGTCCCAAGGACATAAAAGGTATAAGAAGTTTCCTTGGTCATGCCGGTTTTTATAGGAGGTTCATTAAGGACTTTTCTAAAATCTCTAGGCCTCTGACTAATTTATTACAAAAAGATATTCCTTTTGTCTTTGATGATGATTGTGTAGAAGCATTTGAAATACTTAAGAAAGCTTTGATCACTGCACCTATTGTTCAGCCTCCTGATTGGAATTTACCCTTTGAAATTATGTGTGATGCTAGTGATTATGTTGTAGGTGCTGTTCTAGGGCAAAGAGTTGATAAGAAATTGAATGTTATCCATTATGCTAGTAAGACTCTTGATACTGCCCAGAGAAATTATGCTACTACTGAAAAAGAGTTCTTAGCAGTTATGTTTGCATGTGATAAGTTTAGACCTTATATTGTTGATTCCAAAGTTACTATTCACACTGATCATGCTGCTATTAAATATCTTATGGAAAAGAAAGATGCTAAGCCTAGACTCATTAGATGGGTTCTCTTGCTCCAAGAATTTGATTTGCATATTATTGATAGAAAGGGAGCTGAGAACCCCGTTGCAAACAACTTGTCTAGGTTAGATAATGTCCTTGATGACCCACTGCCTATTGATGATAGCTTTCCTGATGAACAATTAGCGGTCATTAATGCTTCTTGTACTACTCCTTGGTATACTGATTATGCTAATTACATTGGTGCTAAATTTATACCATCGAGTTTCACATACCAGCAAAAGAAAAATTCTTTTATGATTTAAGACATTACTTCTGGGATGACCCACACCTTTATAAAGAAGGAGTAGATGGTGTTATTAGATGTTGTGTACCTGAGCATGAACAGGAACAGATCCTACGCAAGTGTCACTCTGAATCATATGGAGGACACCACGCTGGAGATAGAATTGCACATAAGGTATTACAATCTGGTTTTTATTGGCCTACTCTCTTCAAAGATGCTTGTAAGTTTGTCTTATCTTGTGATGAATGTCAAAGAATTGGTAATATTAGTAGACGTCAAGAAATGCCTATGAATTATTCTCTTGTTATTGAACCGTTTGATGTTTGGGGCTTTGATTATATGGGACCTTCTCCTGCCTCTAATGGTTACACACATATTTTAGTTGCTTTTGATTACGTTACTAAGTGGGTAGAAGCTATTCCAACTAGTAGTGCTGATCATAACACTTCCATTGAAATGCTTAAAGAAGTTATTTTTCTGAGGTTTGGAGTCCCTAGATATCTTATGACTGATGGTGGTTCACATTTTATTCATGGTGCTTTCCGTAAGATGCTTGCTAAGTATGATGTTAATCATAGAATCACATCTCCTTATCACCCGCAGTCTAGTGGTCAAGTAGAGTTGAGCAATAGAGAGCTCAAATTAATTTTGCAAAAGACTGTCAATAGATCTAGAAAGAATTGGTCCAAAAAACTTGATGATGCATTATGGGCCTATAGAACTGCATACAAAAATCCTATGGGTATGTCTCCGTATAAGATAGTTTATGGAAAAGCATGTCATTTACCTCTAGAACTTGAACATAAAGCATATTGGGCTATTAAAGAGCTCAACTATGACTTCAAACTTGCCGGTGAGAAGAGGTTGTTTGACATTAGCTCACTTGATGAATGGAGAACCCAAGCCTATGAGAATGCCAAGCTATTCAAAGAAAAAGTCAAACGCTGGCATGACAAAAGGATACAAAAGCGTGAGTTTAATGTAGGTGATTATGTGTTATTATTCAACTCTCATTTAAGATTTTTTGTAGGAAAACTTCTCTCTAAATGGGAAGGTCCTTACGTTATCGAGGAGGTCTATCGCTCCGGTGCCATAAAAATCAATAACTTCGAAGGCACAAGTCCGAGGGTGGTGAATGGTCAAAGAATTAAACATTATATCTCACGTAATCCTATCAATGTTGAAACTAATATTATTGAAACCATAACCCCGAAGGAATACATAAGGGACACTTTCCAGAACGTTCCAGACTCCAAAAAGGAATAGGTATGTAGTACGGTAAGTAAACCGACTCCAAAACAATTCTAATGGCAATTTTTATCAGTTTTGGAATATTTAAGAATTTTAGGAAGAAAGAAGTAGTCTGGAAAGGACACAAGGCCTCCACGAGGGTGGAGGGCGCGCCCACCCTTCCTGGGCGCGCCCCCCTGTCTCGTGGCCACCTCGTGTGCCTCCCGGACTCCGTTTTCTTGTACGTTACGTATTTTGGTCAGTAAAAATTCATTATATAACTTCCCGGAGGCTTTGACCACCGTATCACGCAAATATCCTCTGTTTTCATTTCGAGCTGTTTCTATTACAGATCTAGAGCATCATGACGTCTCCAAGCGCTCCCAAGGACAAGTTTTTTTAGAGGGTTATCAACCCCTATCTCGCGGAAGTGCTGCAACACCCTCAAACCATTGAGATGTGTGAGGGGGTGCTACACATCCGTGATGTGGAGGGACCAAGGCGTACCGAAAGTGTGGAGACAAAGCTCGAAGCCATGGAGCAACAAGTTTTCAAGTGCCAAGGGATGGTGGAGCGTGGACTCAACGCCAACCAGATGATGATCATGGAGTTCACCAACAACCACAAGCTAGATGCCATGGTCATTGGGGAGACCATCTTCAAGCTTCAAGAGAAAATTGAGCACCTCCAAGCCCAGATCCATGACCTGCAAAACCAAAATTGTGAGTATGAATATAGATTCAAGAGGATGAGTTTGGCTGCAGATTTAAGGATCCCAGAGACTCGATCATCCTTCTATGATGGTGATCCTATGCCTTGGAAGATGGACGACAAGCCTACATCATCAACAACTCCTACTTCACCACCTCCGAGGACATAATTACATGGGTATGGGAACTCCCCTTGGCAACTACCAAGCTTGGGGGAGGTGCCCCGGTATCGTATCACCATCACACTCCTATCTTTACCGTTTTATTTAGTTCGATCCTTTTAGTAGTATCTTGATCTAGTAGATTGAAGTTTTGATATCAAGTAGTTTTGAGTTTTGCTTTGTGATCTCTTTATGTAATCGAGTCCGTGAGCTATCTATAATAAAGATTAGTGTTGAGTCAAGGGCTTTGCTATTTTGCCATGATCTTGAGGAAGTAGATAGAATAAAAAGAATAAAAGAGTTCATATTGATCTTATGGATAGTAATGACTTCACACATAAAAGTATGAGGCATAAAAGTTGTTGAGAGTTGATAAACATAGTTTTGGTCACTGTTGCATTAATAGGAAGTAATAAGGAAAGAGAGGTTTCACATACAAATATATTATCTTGGACATCTTTTATGATTGTGAAGCACTCATTAAGTATGACATGCTAAAAGAGTTGACGTTGGACAAGGAAGACAATGTAATGGTTTATGTTTTCTCACATCTCAGTTAAAGTATATTGTCATTGACCTTCCAAACATGTTGAGCTTGTCTTTCCCCCTCATGCTAGCAAAATTCTTTGCACTAAGTAGAGATACTACTTGTGCTTCCAAATATCCTTAAACCCAGTTTTGCCATGAGAGTCCACCATACGTACCTATGGATTGAGTAAGATCCTTAAAGTAAGTTCTCATGTTGTAGGCAATAAAAATTGCTATCTAAATATGTATGACTTATTAGTGCAGAGAAAATAAGCTTTATACGATCTTGTTGTGGAAGCAATAAAAGCGACGGACTGCATAATAAAGGTCCACATACAAGTGGCAATATAAAGTGACGTTCTTTTGCATTAAGATTTCATGCATCCAACCCTAAACGCACATGACAATCTCTGCTTCCCTCTGTGAAGGGCCTATCTTTTACTTTATGTTTTTACTTTATGCTTGAGTCAAGGTGATCCTCACCTTTCCCTTTTTCATTTTATCCTTTGGCAAGCTCCCCGTGTTTGAAAGATCATGATATATATATATCCAATTGGATGTAAGTTAGCATGGATTATTATTGTTGACATCACCTAAAGGTGAATACGCTGGGAGGCAACACAATAAGCCCCTATCTTTATCAGTGTCTGGTTGAAACTCTATAACCACAAGTACCACGTGAGTGTTAGCAATTGTAGAAGGCTACATGATAGTTGAGTGTGTGGACTTCCTAAAAAGCTCTATTTTTGAATCTTTCTGATGTTATGATAAATTGCAATTGCTTCAATGACCGAGATTATAGTTTGCTAGTTCACAATGAAGTTTCTGAACCATACTTGACATTGTGAATTGTTCGTTACTTGAGCATAAGAAATCATATGATAAAATCTATTTATGTTGTTGTTATTAGAATGATCATGATGCCCTCATGTCCGTATTTTATTTTTATCGACACCTCTATCTCTAAACATGTGGACATATTTTTCGACTTCGGCTTCCGCTTGAGGACAAGCAAGGTCTAAGCTTGGGGGAGTTGATACGTCCATTTTGCATCATGCTTTTATATCAATATTTATTGCATTATGGGTTGGTATTACACATTATATCTCAATACTTATGGCTATTCTCTCTTATTTTACAAGGTTTACCATGAAGAGGGGGAATGTCGGCAGTTGGAATTCTGGCTGGAAAAGGAGCAAATATTGGGAACCTATTCTGCAAAGCTCCAAAAATCCTGAAACTCCACGAAAGTCATTTTTGGAATTAATAAGAATTATTGAGTAGAAGAAGCACTAGAGGGGGCCCACACCCTGGCTAGGAGGGTGGGGGGTGCGCCCACCCCTACTGGGCGCGCCCCTGTCTCCTGGGCCCCCTGGTCGCCCTCCGGTGTCCATGTTCTGCTATATGAAGGCTTTTACCCTGGAAAAAAATCGTGGGCAAGCTTACGGGACGAAACTCCGCCGCCACGAGGCGGAACCTTGGCGGAACCGATCTAGAGCTCCAGCAGAGCTATTCTGTCGGGGAAACTTCCCTCCGGGAGGGGGAAATCATCACCATCGTCATCACCAACGATCCTATCATCGGGAGGGGGTCAATCTCCATCAACATCTTCACCAGCACCATCTCCTCTCAAAACCCTAGTTCATCTCGTGTATCCAATCTTGTATCAAAACCACAAATTGGTACCCGTGGGTTGCTAGTAGTGTTGATTACTCCTTGTAGTTGATGCTAATTGGTTTACTTGGTGGAAGATCATATGTTCAGATCCTTAATGCATATTATTACTCCTCTGATTATGAACATGAATATGCTTTGTGAGTAGTTACGTTTGTTCCTGAGGACATGGGTGAAGTCTTGCTATTAGTAGTCATGTGAATTTGGTATTCGTTCGATATTTTGATGAGATGTATGTTGTCTTTTCCTCTAGTGGTGTTATGTGAACGTCGACTACATGACACTTCACCATTATTTGGGCCTAGAGGAAGGCATTGGGAAGTAATTAGTAGATGATGGGTTGCTAGAGTGACAGAAGCTTAAACCCTAGTTTATGCGTTGCTTCGTAAGGGGCTGATTTGGATCCATATGTCTAATGATGTGGTTAGGTTTACCTTAATACTTTTTTTGTAGTTGTGGATGCTTGCAATAGGGGTTAATCATAAGTGGGATGCTTGTCCAAGTAAGGGCAGTACCCAAGCACCGGTCCACCCCACATATCAAATTATCAAAGTACCGAACGCGAATCATATGAGCGTGATAAAAACTAGCTTGACGATAATTCCCATGTGTCCTCGGGAGCTCTTTTCTCATTATAAGAAATTGTCCAGGCTTGTCCTTTGCTACAAAAAGGATTGGGCCACCTTGATGCACCTTATTTACTTTTATTACTTGGTACTCGTTACAATTTATCTTATCACAAAACTATCTATTACCTACAATTTCAGTGCTTGCAGACTGAAAACCGCTTATCATTTCCTTCTACTCCTTGTTGGGTTCGACACTCTTACTTATCGAAAGGACTACGATAGATCCCCTACACTTGTGGGTCATCAATTTGTCATCATTTTCTTCGTGATCATGTGTTGAAGGGCAACATCCCCATCGAGCACGTGAAGACTAAAGAACAGCTAGCCGATATCTTCACAAAGCCCTTGGATGAGAAGAGATTTAGCAAGTTGTGATGTGAGCTAAATATCTTAGAATCTTCAAATGTCCTTTGAAAAGGACACACATCCTAACACTTATGCTAAATTGATGACTTAAATGTGCAACACACGAAATAACGTTTCTCTTCAATCAATGAAGACTATCAATCTAAGTGTGAAGAAATCAACGAAGAATTTGATTCTCAGATCCCTACGACAATTGTACGCAGTGTCTGAAATCAGCATTCTTATACGGTGGGTTACGCCACCAACAAAAGTTGAAATCTTCAATTTGGGTTTTTCTTCATTTTTAAAATTCCTCAGTTGTTCATTTCCTTCAACTTTGTATTATCTTCACTCTCTCCGTCGTTTTTCTTCATTGGCTATATAAATATATGAGTTTATGTCCTCTACAGCATTCACTTATTGCTATTTCTTCAAGTTGCTTTTTCTGCTAAGTGAATGTGATCGGACCCTACCCCCTCTATGCTAAAAATCAACCCAGTCTGTTCACAAATTCTTCATGTGCGTTCTATTTGAAACCCGTTCAAAATCTTCACTGTGTCCTTGACAGCT